>NW_024070210.1:1275144-1291524 GCF_014754425.2 Oryx dammah
AGTCTGACACTGTTTCCCCATCTATTTCCCTTGAAGTGATGGGACCAGATGCCATGATCTTCGTTTTCTGAATGTTGAGCTTTAAGCCAACTTTTTCACTGTCCTCTTGCACTTTCATCAACAGGCTTTTTAGTTCCTCTTCACTATTTGCCATAAGGGTGGTGTCATCTGCATATCTGAGGTGATTGATATTTCTCCCGGCAATCTTGATTCCAGCTTGTGCCTCTTCCAGCCCAGTGTTTCTCATGATGTGCTCTGCGTATAAGTTAAATAAGCAGGATGACACTATCCAGCCTTGACGGCCTCCTTTTCCCATTTGGAGCCGGTCTGCTGTTCCGTGCCATAGTCACTGGGGAGAACAGAACTCATTTTTCACTTAACGTTTATTTCTTAGGGCAGCGGTCCCCAGTGTTTTTGGCACCGGGGTCCAGTTTCCGCAGACAGAGGTGTGAAGGGAGTGGTTTGGGGCTGACCACGCGTCCTTGGTCCCGTGAGGGTCTCACGTCCTGGTGCTGCTGGTCTGACCGCAGGTGGAGCTCGGCAGGGATGCGAGCGGCGGGCAGCGGCTGGAAACAGGGTGCGCGTCACTCGTCCGCCCGCCGCTCAGCCTCCCGCAAAGTTCCCTCAGGCTCCTTGCCACTGTGTCCGCAGCCCTCCTCCCAGAGAAGGTTGCCGTCCTGAGCTCTTCCACCGGCGAGTGTGCTAGTCTGTTAGGGTCTCGTGTAGACGGACTCGCCTAGTGTGCACCCCTCTGTGTCCGACTCCGTCTACCTGGCGTTCCCGAGTTTCGTCCCGGGGCGCCTATCAGTGGCTCGTTCCTTTTTCCCGGCGGGAGTGTCCATCGGCGGCCACCCCACCGTCTGTTTATCCATTCTCTGTTGGTGCGACCTGGCCTTTCTCCAGAGTGTGCTGTTACGAATAAAGCTGCCCAGAACCCTTGTGCACAGCTCTTTGTGTAGGGTTCTGGTTTCCTTTTTCTGGTAAATACCTAGGAATAGCATTGCTGGGTCATGGGGTGAGGTCTGTGTTTAGGTTTTGTTTTGTTTTGTTTTTAAACTGCCAGACCTGTTCCCACCAGGGACACGTGAACCCCGGCTCCCCTCCAGGTCATTGGCCGGGGTTCGGCGTCGCCAGGCCTTGCCTTCATCTTGGGTATCCTGGTGGGCCTGCGCTCGGGGC
Source organism: Oryx dammah (assembly GCF_014754425.2). Lineage (NCBI taxonomy): Eukaryota > Metazoa > Chordata > Mammalia > Artiodactyla > Bovidae > Oryx > Oryx dammah. Next base: position 1,276,324 of record NW_024070210.1, read on the forward strand.
ACCGCGGTTCTTACCGGTGTTTCCTTGGTGACTCACGACGCTGACCACGTGTTCACGTGCTTACCGGCCGCGTGTGTCTTTTGTGCCGTTGCTGCTCACATCTTTTGCTGATGTTTGAATTGGGTTGTTTGTGTAGCAGACACACGGGAAAGGGCACAGATTTCCTTAGCTTTTGTACAGATATTCAGTAGTCATGTGTTTGTAGCTCTGGGGACGCCTACACGATCCATAAAAGCATCTTAGAGCCCAGCCTCTTTCCTGTAGAGTAGAGAATAGCCAGATGTAATTCTGTTTGACACACTTTGTCTCAGGATTAAAAAAAGAGCCTTAGGCCTCTCTATTATCTTCTGAAGTAGACAGCACGGAGGAAAAGGGACTGGTCCAGGAGATGGAGGGCCTGGTGTCACCTGAGGCCTCAGCGTCCTTGAAGAACTGTAGGGGGGGTGCTGATGGCTTCCCCTTGCCTGTCACACGCGGTGCCGCCTGCGGTGGCGTGATGACAGCACGGTGCAGAGCTTAGGGGCGGGTAGGTGCTAAGGCCTGGAAGACAGGCGTGATCTGAAATTCGCGAGACGCAGATGAAACAGCAGGATAGAGGAAAAGTCCTCCTACTTCTCTGAGTAGAAACAGTTTGAAGGGAAGGTGAGTTTGAATACATGAACTTAACTGGCGGAACCAGAGTGCCTGCTGGGCCTTCGGTCCGTGGAGCCCGAGCGCGCGTTCTCTCGGTAACCTGTTTTCTTTCTCAAACATTAGATACAAGAGGAAAGGAGACTCCTGCCTCGGCCTCAACCCGAAGAAGCAGTGTATATCTTGGGAGGGGACTTCCACAGAAAAGAAGCGTTCCCACAAGCACATGGAGCGCTACTTTACGAAGAAGAGCGTGGGGTTAATGAACGTGGACGGCCTCGCCGTCAGCAGTCAGCCCGAAGCTCCATCGTCGGAGCCGCTCTCCTTTATCCCAGTGAAGGGCGTGGACGATGCGGCTCCCCCTGCTACCAGCTGGCTGGACCCTCTCGGGATTTACGATCAAGCCACTACACAGTGGTTACAGGGACAGGGTCCTTCAGAGCAGGAGTCCAGGCCGCCAGACTCACAGCCCGACAGAGAGGGCGCGCTCCTCAAGGCCAGGGTGGAGGAGTTTAACAGGAAGGTTCGCGAGAACCCTCGGGACACCGAGCTGTGGATGGCCTTTGTTGCTTTCCAGGTAAGCGTCACGGTCCCAGGTCTCCCGCCTGGGCCTGGCGGCCCTAATGTTGGGCACTGGTTTATCCTGCAGTGACTGTTGAGCTCCTGGGAGGAACCCTGGGGCCGGGCCTCTAAAGATTAGAATAGAGCCCTCGCCCTGAGTTTGCTCAAAGCCCAGTGATGGAGACTGACGTGTGAGGGGTAACTGCAGTCTGGGGTGGGACATGCTGTGACTTAGGGGCGGGGGATGGAACGAGGGGGTGACTTGCCACCCAGGAGTAAGAAATGGCCTCCAAGAGATGGTGAGCCGTGAACGGGATCGAGGTGGGTGCGCGCCACAGCGGCGAGGCGTTCCTGCAGTGCCGAGAGAACGTGCGGGGTGCACAGGGCGGTCTGTGCAGGGAAGGGGTTGGAGCTACCGGCTCCCTTTCAGAAATACACGCATCTGTCTTTGTCCCACTTATTTTTGGAACCACTTATGTAATTACCACATTTGTCCCACATTCGGCTGTGTTATTGGTAAAATCAGCATTTCAGAAAAGGTTTTCAAGACACTGTATGCTAGTTATTGGTACAGAAATCTAAGTTTAAAATGACGGGGACCCTCTAGGTGGTCCAGTGGCTAAGTCTGCGTGCTCCCCATACAGAGAGCTCGGGTTCAGTCCCTGGCCAGGGGGCTAGATCCTGCAAGCTGCAGCCAGGGAAATAATCAGTTCAGTTGCACAGTCGTGTCTGACTCTGTGACCCCATGGACTGCAGCGCGCCAGGCCTCCCTGTCCATCACCAACTCCCAGAGTTTACCCAAACTTATGTCCATTGAGTCGGTGATGCCATCCAGCCATCTCATCCTCTGTCATCCCCTTCTCCCCCTGCCCTCAATCTTTCCTGGCATCAGGGTCTTTTCCAAGGAGTCAGTTCTTCGCATCAGGTGGTATTGGAGTTTCAGCTTCAGCATCAGTCCTTCCAATGAATATTCAGGACTGATTTCCTTTAGGATGGACTGGTTGGATCTCCTTGCAGTCCAAGGGACTCTCAAGAGATAGAGAGTGGATAGGGCTTCCCAGGTGGTGCCAGGGGTAAAGAACCCGCCTGCCAGTGCAGGAGACCTAAGAGATGGGGGTTTGATCCCCGGGTCAGGAAGATCCCCTGGAGGAGAAAATGGCAACCCACTTCAGTATTCTTGCCTGGAGAGTCCCATGGACAGGGGCATCTGGTGGGCTACAGTCCATGGGGTCTCAGGGAGCCGGACATGTCTTAACGACTCAACTCCCAACGCCAAACACAAGACCAGAGGTACCGACCCGAAGAGCACTCATTGTGTGGAGTAAGCAGCCCTGTGGGCCTTATAAGTCACCCCACAGGCAGCACTGACTCCCTGGGTCCCCCGGTTCCATGTGCCTGTGTGAGTGGGTGTTTTTGTTGTTTAGGACGAGGTCATGCGAAGTCCGGGCCTCTGCGCTGTGGAGGAAGGAGAGCCGGAGAGGCGGAAGCGGTCCCTGCGGCTGGTCCTGGAGAAGAAGCTGGCCATCCTGGAGCGGGCCATCGAGAGCAACCCGAGCAGCGTGGACCTGAAGCTCGCCAAGCTGAAGCTCTGCGCCGAGTTCTGGGAGCCCACCACTCTGCTCAAAGAGTGGCAGAAACTGATCTTCTTACATCCCAACAACACAGCCCTCTGGCAGAAATACCTGTTGTTTTGCCAGAGCCAGTTCAGCACCTTCTCTGTATCAAAAATTCAGAGTCTGTACGGGAAGTGCTTGAGCACCCTGTCTGCCGTGAGGGACGGCAGCATCGTCTCCCACCCCGAGCTGCCCGGCACCGAAGAGGCCATGTTTGGTAAGGAGACGGCCACCCAGGCCAGTGACGCGGGAGGGGCCGTTCTTTCTTTTGGCTTCATTGAAAATAGCTTATCTTTGATTTATTTTAGGAAAGTCTAAGTTGATAAAGCTTATGCTTAAAAAAGGATATTATGAGTCCTTTTCATGATGGGTACCCACCCCCCTGCCCGCACCACCTTCTGGGCAGCGGGAGGCATTAAGCCAGTACAGTTCAGAAAATATCGCCAGACTAGAAGGTCCAACTTTTCCAGTTGTTATTCAGGTAAACGCGGTCTCTTAACTCCTTTGGCTGTTTGTGGCCTTATCTGTTGAGATGCCCACATCTCACCCCATTGTGGGGGCTGAGGCAGTCACGCTTGTGGGGTGCGCTGGCTGGCTGTCAGTCACTGATAGACACAGGTTACTGGTGTCATTATGCTGTTAACGTTTTCAGTAGGTCCCCAAGGAGACTAGCCTATATTACACATTTTGTCCAGTAATGAGATCCAGAGATGGCGTGTTATACTGGAGTGTATCACCCCTGACCTGAATGCTGGGTTTGCCCTTCACAGGCTCCTGTGTGACCTTGGGTAGGTTCCTTAACCTGTTGGACCTGTAGTTTCTCTCCCAGCAACAGCAGTCCAATACCTGTTTCACAGGAGGGCTGTGCCTGTCAGCTGAGGTGGTATATGGGGAGCCTCGCTCAGGGTCTGACTCAAATCCCTTTGATTTGATCAAAGGGATCAAATTTCTTTGATCAAATCCCTGCTATTGAATATTGCTACTAATTTCTAAAGATAGAAGAAATATATTGCTCTAGAAATAATAAGCATTTGCATCACTGCCTTAAAGGGGCTCATATTTGATATTACGTGTTGATATGCTCAAACAGCTTAATGGTATCTCATAGAGAGAATTGTACCACAGTTGAACTGAACTGAAAATGTCAAACATGGAGCCCAGATTTGTTTACGGCAGGACTGAGTCTGTGATGGAAATTGCTGGTGAATAATGCCATCTAGTGATCAACTGAGTACAGAGCTTGGCTCTCTGATTAAAAAAAAATCTACTGCCCCATCCTTTCCCGAGTCTTTCTCGTAATAACGAGCTCTGAGTACTTGATGACCAATATTCAGACCGTCCGCTGGTCTTGTTTTGTTGTTACTGTTTGTGCTCTGTGGCCGTTTCCTTTAATAGTGAGAGTAAGTGTACTGTGATTGCACTGTGGCTGCGTGGGTCCTTTAAACTCGGGACCTGCTCGTCTCGCCGATTTGAAGCTGCGACAGTCCCTGGTTTCGGGGAGAAGGCGACCTGGGTGCTGAGCTGTGCGTCGGGGGGGGGGGCTGCTCGCTCCCGCCCCGGCGCTCACCAGGGCTCATCCCCTTTGCCCTCCCGCCGGCAGCCCTCTTCCTCCAGCAGTGCCACTTCCTGCGGCAGGCTGGCCACACCGAGAAGGCCGTGTCTCTCTTCCAGGCCATGGTTGACTTCACGTTCTTCAAGCCTGACAGTGTGAAGGGCCTGCCCACCAAAGGCCAGGTGCGTGTCCTGCCCGAGTCCCCTGCTCCCGTCTCGGCCCCTCCCTCTTCTGGGGAGGGGTGTGGGTAATAAGAGTTGGTGGTAGTATTTTCAAAATATTTACATCCTCCTTACATCAGTGGAGACTTGTCTCAGAAATATCCGGGCAATCCAAGGAAAAGCGTTGAGAGCAAAAAGACGATCCCTCCACCTCCCAGCTATAAAGACTCACTGATGTTCTTTTTTTCCCCCTTACTTCACCCCTGTTTAAATGCTAGTTACCACCCACCTCCAGGGAAGCAGTACTGTGCCTTTTATTTTTTCTAATTTTCCATAATTTTATTTATTTATTTGACTAGGCCTCTGTGTCTATGCGGCCTGCTCTGTGGGTGCGGTGCTTTGGCTTCTCGTTGCTGTGGTTTCTCTTGTGGAGCAGGGGCTCTAGAGTGTTGCAGCTTCAGTACTTAGAACCCCCGGGCTCTAGAGAACAGACTCAGGAGTCGTGACCTCCCCCCTCCGGGGCTCTAGGGCGCAGACTCATGAGTTGTGACCCACCCCCCCGGGGGGGGAGCGGCTCTAGGGTGCAGACTCAGGAGTTGTGACCCCCGGGCTCTGGGGCGCAGACTCAGTAGCTGTCGTGCACCCGCTTATTTGCCCGTCATTGGGATCTTCTTGGACCTGGGATCCAACCTGCGTCCCCTGCACTGGCAGGCGGATTGTTTACCAATGAGCCCCCAGGGAAGTCCAAAATGTAGCTTTTAAACCACAGGCTCTCTTTCCTGCCTCTGGATTCTAACCTGCGTCTCCTGTCTCCCCCTTGGTTAACCTTTCCTCCACCTAAAACTTTGGCTGAGGTTGCAGTGAAATTACATGTTGGTGCTTGTCAACACTGATCCTAATTTGGGCGGGGAGGGGGGTGCGGGGGCGGGGGAGCGGGAGGGATTTAAGAAAACCTTTTTCCACTTAAGAAAAGTCAGTTTTCTACCTAAGAGGGTCTGGTAGGAGAGGAACAGGGTAGCTCAATTGATGGTGAACTTTCCAAGGTCTTTCGTGACAGGCTATGGTCTCCATCTTGTGGCGCTTTCATGAACTGCCTGTAAAACTATTTTTAATCATTATTTTTAACCTTTCTTTTCTGGAGAAAATTGGGGTAAGGAATATTGGCTAGTATTGATAGAACTGATAGTATAGTAAGGCAGGTAACAGTTATTCTAAGAGATGCGTTGCTGTTTGACAAACGTGGTGAACTAGAGCTGGGACTCGGTCTCTCTGCAGAGCCTGGGGTGTGGTCAGGGGTCAGGGTCAGAGCTGTGCTTATCCCCACCCCTTGACTGACAGGCTCTGTGATGGGAGGCATTGCTGATGAGGGTCGGGGCCCTGCCCCGGGCTAAAGCCTAGTCCAGACCAGTCCACGCGCTTGAGGCTTTGAATATTCTGGAGCGCATGACCAAACCTCAGTACATCTTCCCAACACACAGTAGGGATTCGGTGCTTGTTGGCACAGAGCTGAACGTGGCGGCTAACCTCCACGTTTTATGCCTCGACAGGTGGAGTTCTTTGAGCCCTTCTGGGACAGCGGCGAGCCCCGGGCCGGGGAGAAGGGTGCCCGGGGCTGGAGAGCCTGGATGCACCAGCAGGAGTGGGGCGGCTGGGTGCCCGTCGGCCCAGGTGAGGCGCCTCTCCGGGGAGCGGCCGCTGCCTCTCCCTCGCGGGGCTTTCCGTTTTCCTGGCGTGTTGATGTGTGCCAGCGGTTCCTCAGTGACTCAGGAACGTTATACAGACCCCGCGGATGACCTGGGAGCTCAGGCTGTTCTTCCCCTGAGACACCTTAAAGGAGCCCCCACCAGCCCTGCCAAGAAGTCGGGAACAGTACGCAGGGAGCCGGTGCGCCCTTCACCCGCTGCCCCCGCGGCGGAGGGCGCCGCTGGGAGTCCGCTCAGATTTCGCCCCTGTTGCCGCCGCTCATTTCCGCCTGTGTCTGCTCAGCTCTCTGCATTTATCCCGTGTGTGTGCGGCTTCAGGCAGCCCCGCTGAGGTCTGGCTGCAGAGCCCTGCCTCCCTCGAGGCCCCTGTGCGCCCCCTTCTGCCTACCCCGTCCCCCCCACCGCCACCCCACCCGCCCCGCCCCCGGCCCACCCCCAGCCCACCGCAAGTCCCTTCTCCATTTCCGTTCCACTGCTGTGCTCGCTCACCTGTTGATGTAAGTGGACTCATTGGTGACGGTGCAACGTTTCTGACTGTAACAGAGTTTGCCAGTCTGGCCGTTTCTAAGCGTGCAGTTCGGTGGCATTACTTGCATTTGGACACTTGTCACCCATCATCGCCTCCATCCCCTCAGCGCCTGTCTCCCCCAGCGCCCTGACCCCCGTCCAGCTCACGCCCCATCCCTCGTCATGGCCACGACTGCCACTGCCCAGATCCGAGCCCCTGCAGAGCGCTGCAGACGCGGTCAGTGCCGCTTGGCGCACACAGCGTGGTGTCCTCAAGGTTTACACGGCACAGAGCACGCGCCAGTATTTCTTCCGTTTTTAAGGCTGAATGATTTTCCACTGCGTGCGTATCTCGCACGCACGCACGCACGCACACGGCGCATCACTTCCCCTTTCGGCAGTTGTGAATATACTGCTAGGCCCGTGGATGAGTCCTTGAGCCCCAGCTTTCGGTTCTTTGGGAAGCGCACCCAGAGGTGGAACTGCCAGCCGGTGCGGTGGCTCTGATTCTCTGCAGAGCCCTCGCACGGGTGTCCCACAGCAGCTGCACCGTCTCACATGCTCAGCACCAGCACAGCAGGGCCCGAGGTCCTCACGTGCTCACTGGCAGGCGTCTTCTGTGTAGCGTTTGCAGACCGGCTTTCCTCGTTCGGCAGAGCTCCTGAGCTCTGTCCACGCGGGCTGTGCCAGCAGCTGTGTTCGAGTTTTCTGCTCAGCAGTGCCCGCGGCATAGCTGTGCCGTGGTTTCTCTAGGCACCTAGGCACCTGGTGTAGGACTCTCGCGTCTTTGCCAGTTTTTGGCCTTTATGAATAAAACTGCTGTGGGCATCAGTGTAAAGGTTTCTGTGGGAATATGGGTTTTCGTCTTTCTGGGGTCGGCGCCCAAGGATACAATTTCTAGGCCTTATGGTCGGTGCATTTTAGTTTCAGAAGAAACTGCCAGACTGTTTTTCTGGGCGGCCAAACCATTTTACATACTGTGTTTATTTTGAAGTTTATTGAACTTCAGTGGAAGACTCAGACTTTTTCCCCTTTTTATTCTGCATGTTCAGAGTTAGGAAACAAAGTAGAATAAAATACAGGATATCTTGAACGGCCTCTTTCTTTAAAAAAAAGTGAACATGGATGATGATCAGGGCCACTGGCTAAAAATTCTGATGGCTTAAGAAAATCTAAAGCAGTGCTATCATTAAATGTCCTTTAGCATTCTGGAACTGTGTTGTGTAATACAGTAGCTGCTAGCAACACATGGCTGTTTTAATTAAAATTAGTTGAAATAAAATCTGAAATTCAGTTATTCTACCAGCTACGATTCAAACGCCCAGCAGGTCACGTGTGGCTACCATATCACACAGAATTAGAACATTCTCATTGTCACAGAAAGTTCTCCTGGACAGTTCTCGTCTAAAATATGTCATTCCCATTTTTAATTGCTGTGAGAGCATAAACAATCGTCTGATTTCATCGGCTCACCTCCCTCGTCTGGGAACCTGACTTTACGGGAGAGTCCGTAAATGCCACTGAGGGCCCAGCCGGCAGGCCTGGGTCACGTCCGTCTTGGCCTGGAGGCGTCCACTCCGTCGCTGGCCCGAGCAGCTGGGTTTGAGGGTTGAGGGCAGTGCTGTCTGCTGCTTCGGTTGCTGGAAGTTTCATTCTCACCTAGATGACGACGACGAGGAGCCGGAGGACGAGGACCAGGAGATTAGAGACAAGACCCTGCCCCGGTGGCAGATCTGGCTGGCCGCCGAGCGGTCCCGAGACCACAGACACTGGCAGCCGTGGCGCCCGGACAAGGCCAGGAAGCAGACGGAGGAAGACTGCGAGGACCCCGAGAGACAGGTGAGCGCCCCCCACACCCCCAGCAGCGGGCGTTGCTCTCTCCCGTTCCCGCGGGGTTTCCGTTCCCAGCAGGAGCCCGCGCCTGGCTCGGGAGAGGCTGACCCGCCCCCTCCGGTCTTCAGAAACGTCCTCTCCCGGGAAAGCGGCAGGGCTCTGTTGGCTGCTGGTGATGGAGGAGGCTCGGGGCTCTCGCCCTGACTGTCCCCGTGCCGGAGGAGGCGGTTGGGTCTGGTGGTCAGCCCTCCGGAGACTGTCTTCCAGGATATTCAGTCAGTTTTCCACATGAAGCCCTGACGGCTCCAGGTTGGAAACCGTGGAGTCGCTGTCCTAAATTCTTCCTCTGTGTCCACTTTCCCCGCTTTTCATCCTTGAAGATGCGTGAGTGCGTGTGACTCGGGAGGCGGGGGGCAGGAGGTGCAGGCCGTGGGGACGGGGTGTCCAGGCCCGTCCTCCTGGGGAGGAAGCAGCATTTATTGAGTGCTGGTGCTTGCCAGGTGCTCAGGCTGCCTCCCTCGCGGCCTGGCGCCCTACTGTGCGCTGGCAGCTCTGCAGCTTTCGTTGTCGTCATTGTTCAGACCCCGAGTCGTGTCCAGTTCTTTGTGACCCTGTGGACTGCAGCACGCCAGGCTCCTCTGTCCTCCACTATCTCCTGGAGTTTGTGCAAACTCATGTCCATTGAGCTGGTGGTGCCGTCCAACCTTCTCATCCTCTGTCTTCCCCTTCTCCTGCCTTCAGTCTTTCCCACGTCAGGGTCTTTTCCAGTGAGCCGTCTCTTCACATCAGGTGGCTAGAGGACTGGAGCGTCAACATCAGTCCTTCTAATGAATACTCAGGGTTGATTACCTTTAGGACTGACTGGTTGCATCTCCATGCAGTCCAAGGGACCCTCAAGACTCTCCTCCAGCACAGCTTGAAAGCATCAGTTCTGTGGGGCTCAGTCTTCTCTATGGTTCAGCTCTCACATCCATACATAACTGCAGGAAAAACCATAGCTTCGATTATATGGATTTGTCAGCAAAGTGAAGTCTCTGCTTTTTAATACACTATCTACGTTTGTCATAGCTTTTCTTCCAAGAAGCAAGTGTCTTTTAATTTCATGGCTGCAGTCACCGTCCGCAGTGATTTTGGAACCCAGGAAGTTTTACATTAAAATAAAGGAAGAAATTCTATTTCAATACCTGGAATTGAGCCACTTTGACAAAATACCAACTACAGTCTACCCCAAACAATGAGGGGGTTAGGGTCATCAGCCCCCAGCAGGTGAAAATCTGAGTATAACTTTGTAGTCAGCCCTTTGCATCCAAGGTTCCATAGCCTCAGATCAACCAGCCATGGGTCACGTGGTCCTGGGGGACATGTTTAGTGAAAAAACCCACGTGCAAGTTAGGGTCTGGGTCTGCGGCGTGCCTGGCCTGTGACAGTCACGGGTACAGACCAAGAGGCCTTACAGCAGTGAGGCTCCCGGGCTCTGACAAAGCTCGAGCCTTGAGGGCAGAGGCTCCTCCTGTTTGCATCTGTGTCTCCAGCATCTGGACAGAGGTTGCCCCGTGACAAGGCCTCCGCCAGTCCTGGATGTTGAGCGAGCATCTGTTTGATCCGGGAGCTCGCGCTTCACCAGAGGAATCGGCATGACTGCAGGCCCTGGAGGGCCTGGGGTGTCCCAGGAGAGGTGAAGGGGGTGGCCAGGGTGGACTTAAGAAACCAGGATTGGGGAGAAGGAGAGAGGCGCTCTCTGGGCCGGAGGGAGCGGCCAGGGACTCAAGTCTACCCGCGAGCTCCCCGCCCTGGCTGAGCCCAAGTTTTCAGAAGGCGGGTGGGGTTTGTCTTTGGTGCGTGAGGGTTTTACAGACTTCATGGCTGAGCTCCAGAAGTTAGTTCTCGAGGCTCAGCAGTTTGACAGTTTCCCGGAAGCTTGTTCCTGGAGCCAGGTACTGCTATGAGCGATTTCTTAGATTTCTCTGCTTTAGTGAAAACCTGGAGGAGAAAAGCTTTCTGATTAATTGGTGGTTCTGATGGGTCGAGTCCCAGGGAGTCCAGTCTTACTGTGGTCGTGTTTTGATTTCCTCTTTGCTGACGGCCACAGAGGCCAGGCAGGCAGGCAGGGCGGCAGGCGGAGCGCAGTCCCCGTGGCCTCGCGGTTTAAAGCTGTGCGTGCAGCCAGCTGTGAGCACAGTTAGCGTGAGGCCCTCACGATGCTCCCCGCACGGCCCGATGCTCCCGCAGCGTCCCTTTTCCTTTGCTGCTGTTTATATATCTTGGAGCATATTTTTCATTTCCTGAAGCAGTTTGGTGCAAAGAAAACACAAAATTGTAACATTCTATCTTGAAATAAAAAATTTTCCCAACTGTAACTTATGAAAGTAACTACAAAAGCAACCACGTGTGTTCTCAGAAGCGGTGCAATTCTGGATTTCCTGTGAATCCATCAGGCGACTCAAAGCCCCTGCTGTGGCTTCCCTCCCGTGGAGGGTGCCCAGGGGGTGTGAGACGCTGCCCCCAGTGCCCACCCGCCCACCCTCAGCTTGCCTCACTTTACAGAAAACCTAGCTCCTGTGTGTTTAAAACTGAGTAATGTTGGCGCATATCCATAGAAAAGGAATTGCTGGGGGTGGTGAGGGGCTACCCTGGTGGCTCAGTGGTAGAGAATCCACCTGCCGAGCAGGAGACACGGGCTCGGTCCCTGGTCGGGAAGAGCAGCGAAGCCTGGAGCCCTGGGACGCCGGCTCCGCCGGCTCCGCCACGAGAGACGCCTCTGCAGTGAGAAGCCTGGCACCGCGGTTTGAGAAGAGCCCCGCCCGCGGCGACGGGAGGGGGGCCCGCAGCCGCAAGGACCCCGCACAGCCGAACAGTTCGCACAGGCCCGCGGGAGGCTCGCGGAGGCGCTGCCGTTTGTTCGCTGCGTTCGGTCACTCGGCTTCTGTCTTCCTTGCAGGTGGTGTTTGACGATCTCGGTCAGTCTCTGATCCGACTGTCCAGCCCGGATCTCCAGTTTCAGCTGATTGCGGCCTTCCTGCAGTTCCTGGGGGTGCCTTCCGGCTTCCGCGCCCCCCCCTCCTGCCTCTATCTGGCCATGGACGAGAACAGCATCTTCAACAACGGACTTCATGACGAAAAGCCCTTGACTCTCCTCGACCTCTCCTGCTCCGGCATCGGCTGTGTGGGCCGCATGGAGCCTCTGGACGGCCGGCGCTGGCCCCGGGGTCCCAGTCGAGAGGGCGAGGAGTTTATCCGCAACCTCTTCCACCTGGCGCTGCCTCTGTTTGCAGGCAGGGAGCGGTCTCAGCTCTGCGTCTCCTGGCTGCGGTACGAGATCACCAAGGTAACGCCGCGCCCCCCGCCGCTGGGTGGGGACCTCGGCTCCTGTCGCGGGAGTCGGTGGGGCGGCCGGGCTGTGTTCTGCACGGCGCTGGGCCACAGCACGTCCCCCTTCAGGGACCCAAGGGCACCGCGCCAGTGGCCGCCCCTTCTGAGGGGCCGCAGGGAAGGGGGCGGGAGACTGAGCCCAGCTCACCAGTGGCAGGAGCTGCGCTTCTGCCGACTCTGTTACCAGGTGTCTGTGTGAGCAGTTAGTGTTAGGGACCACGCTTAAGCTTAAGCTGGGCTAGAGGATTTAAGGACTTATTAAAATAGATAAAATAAGCTACTTACCCTGCTTTTTAGTATCTATTACCTGCTAGAAATTTGTCTAGGATTGACTCTTCTGCCCTCTGCTGACCACTAGCTAGAATTACATTTTCACATCCAAAGTGCTGATCCTTTAATTGCAAATGGCACACACCAGGCTGTGTTATTAAAACAGTGTCTGGTGAAATCTGATGGGGCTTCCCCCGTGGCTCAGCGGTAGAGAATCCACCTGCCAATGCAGGAGACGCGGGTCTGATCTTTGGCTCAGGAAGAGTCCCCTGGAGGAGGTAATGGCAACCCACTCCAGTGCTCTTGCCTGGGAAATGCCATGGACGGAGGAGCCTGGCGGGCTACAGCCCGTGGGGTCGCGGAGAGTCGGACACGACTGAACGACATTTGCTGGTCGCCTGTCTTTGAAGAAGGGCGTTTGGAGTGTCAGCCTCGTTTACGGGAGTGTCAGATGGAAGCCTGGACGTGTTCGTTTCAGGGTTCCCGTGGCCTCGGTAGAGCCCTGACTGTTTCTCAGGGAGCCTACGGGTTTACCAGATACGTGACGGAGGCAGGCAGTGCAGACGCCTCGCGTGGCTTCCTGCAGCCAACAGTACGGAGAAAGAAAGAAAGTGTAGCTGCTCAGAGGTGTCTGACTCTGTGACCCCACAGACTACAGCCCGCCAGGCTCCTCCGTCCATACACTGGAGTGGGTTGCCATTCCCTTCTCCAGGGGCTCTTCCCCACCCAGGGATGGACCCCAGGTCTCTCACACGTCACCAGGGAACTCGGCAGTACAAAGGGGTGTCTGTGACGTCACGGAGCATTTGAAGTGATTCTTTTCCTTTTTACCTTCAGGTCATTCGGTGTCTGCACACTAAAAACAAGAAGAGATTAAAGTCACAAGGAAAGAACTGCAAAAAACTAGCCAAGAATCTCCTCAAGGAGCCGGACAACCGCAACAGCCTTTGCCTCTGGCAGCAGTATGCGCATCTGGAGTGGTTGCTGGGCAACACAGAGGATGCCCGGAAGGTCTTCGCGGCAGCCCTGGGCACTGCAGGGAGCCGGGGCCTGGAGGACCCGGAGCTCTGTGAGCTGGGCCTGCTCTACGCTGCGCTGGAGGCGGAGCTGTCGCCGCCCGTGGGCGGGGCCGCCCCAGCCCGGGCCGTGCACGTGCTGACCGGGCTGACTGAGCGCGGCCCCTACGGGCCCTGCACGGGACAGGTCTCGGCCGTGCACGTTTTGAAGGCTCGGAAGGCCTACGAACACGCGCTGCAGGACTGTCTAGTGGAGCGCCGCGGCTCTGAGCCGGGCCCCCCCGACCGCGTCAGCCGCCTGGTCAGCCTGGCGAAGTGCTCCATGCTCTTCCAGTACCTGACCGTGGGGGTCCACGCCGCTGGGCGCGTCTATGAGCAGGTGTCTGCGGAGCTCCGGGGCTCTGTCTCCGCCGAGGGCGCCGGCCCGGAGGGCGCCCTGGAGGCCGTCACCCTGATGCACACCAGCCTGCTCAGGTTCCACGGCAGGGTTGCCGCCCACCCGCTGGCTCCCCTGCGAGAGGCGCTCTCAGAGGCTTTGCGGTTGTACCCGGGCAACCAGCTTCTCTGGAGGGCGTACGTGCAGATTCAGAGCAAGTCGCACAGCGCCAGCAGGACCAGAAGATTCTTCCACGCCATCACCAGGTCCACCAAACTCCTGGAGCCGTGGCTGTTTGCGATTGAAGCGGAGAGGATGCGGAAGAGGCTGGTCGACGCCGTGCAGAGGTGATCACGGAGCGCCTCGGTCGCGGGTCCGCAGGCCTCTCACGCGGTCGGGCCTTGTTCCCACGGCCCCACCAGCCTCTGGAAGCCGGAAATGCACGCGGCCCAGAGCCTGGAACACCTGTGGGGTGGTGGGGAGCGGTGCCCTGTCTGTGTTACAGGAAAATGCATTGAAAAAGGAAACACATCTGCAGGGATTCAGGAAAGTGTGTTGAAGGAGTGAGGGCCGAGAGCGGCCCTTTGTCGGGGCTCCCGCGGCACCTCCCCAGGCCTGGCTCCGGCGGGTCCAGGGCTTTGCTTATGGTGCCTGAGTGCTGACTCCCCGCTTTCAGGGGTCTGAGACCTTGTAGAGAAGTTGTGGGGCGGGCACTAGGGCCTGGAGTCAAGTCCCAGCGCGTCCACTCGGCAGCTGTGTGACCCTGGGCTCTGTTCACGGCTCTGGTCGGTTCCCTTTCTGTAAAATGGGCATAATTAAAGAGGGTTGCTGGGAAGAGTGAGTGCTGAGCACAGAGAGAGCCCAAAGTAATTACTAGACTGTGTTACTATCGTGGGTGAGAACAGGGTCGTCTTTAACTGTCTCTTTTCAGATACCATGTCTGAAGGTTAAGCAGCAGGCTCAGGCACGTGTTAGCTCAGGCACCATTGTTCCTTCTAGAACCTTCGTTGTTTACTCTGACCTGAGAGAGGCGGTGTTCAGGATTGCCTCTGAATAACAGTTTCCTTGTGTTTCCCGCCTTCCATTCGAATTTTATTCAGTCTCCTTTCAGCTGAAAGGTCTCGTGGTAAATGTGCACTCTGCTGGTGAGGGGCAGGTTCTCCTGAGAAAAGGAGTCTGTGTGCCTCAGGGTGGACGCTGCGCTCCGCCGGCCTTGGAGGAGCCACGTCTCACCTGCACCCCGCGCCCCCAGACCCAGGGCAGCACTGCCTGCCACACGCGCCAACCCCCCGTCACTGACCCTGCTGCAGCGTCAGCCTGAGCGGTTGTCCTGGACTCACCTGAGCCTCTGTCTTGCAGGGTGGATGGTAGAGAGGTCCACGCCACCCTTCCCGAGACCGGCCTGACGCACCGGATCAGAGCCCTGTTCGAGAGCGCCGTGCGGAGTGACCACGGGGGCCAGTGCCCCTTGCTGTGGAGGATGTACCTGAGCTTCCTGGTAGGACAGACGCCGGGGGTCTGTTGCTGTGCAGAGCACTGTTTCCTCTAACAGAGGAGCAGGGCAGGGGGCTCAGGGCCCGGGAGGGGGCTGGTAGAGTGAGGAGGGGGCT
>NW_024070210.1:1291534-1292637 GCF_014754425.2 Oryx dammah
GGGGCTGGTAGAGTGAGGAGGGGGCTCAGGGCCCGGGAGGAGGCTGGTAGAGTGACTGAGGAGGGCCACCTGAGCCGTTGGCGGCCCCAGGATATCTGTGTGTTTCTCTAAATTAACTTCGTTGAGGCAACAACTTGGAAATTAGTCTAAGAACTTTCATTCAAAAGAGACCTAAGTCTGTGGCTATTCTGCTTCTGAGAATCTCCAGGTCCCGATTCTGTTTTGTTACTAAAAGGTAAGGTTCGGGGTGGACTGTGGTTTTTAAAAGAGGCATTTCCAAAGCAGCTTTGTTTTCACTTAGAGGCACCGCAGCCATTTAATTTTGTCAGTGGTTGTGCAGGCTGAAAGGCGGTTCCCGGGCCTCACGGGGTCTGAGTGGGCTCTGTCTTTGGTTCAAGGCCTGACATCGGGCTGCACTTCCTGTGTTACACTGCACCTACTGCCGAGTTTCATGGGTTTTTAGAAACAGTCTTCCAGCCATGAGTGTCTAGACAGTGCTCACGGCTGTTAAGTCATATCAAAGTGCCCTCCGCTGACCACTGTACCTTTCAGAAGCCCTGAGGGGCCTTCCTATTAAATAAATATGTGTATCTCTGATTATTTCCGTAGGATAATTTCTCAGAAGTTGATCAAAGTATTTGAACATTCCCCATTGACATTTGACAGAGAGGGATGTAAAAAGACACAGAGAGGAAGGTAGGGGCTAGGATAAGTTCGGGGCTAGAAGTCCGGGCCTCCCCAGCTCTTAAGAGTCTGGAGCTTATCTGGGTGCGCCTCCCCTGAGCTCTGAACGGCCTGGACAGCTTGTCTTAAGACAGCAGCTCGCAGGCACGCTCCCAGCACGAACGGGCACCAGGCGGCCCCAGGATGAGTTATCACCGAAGTTTCTGGGGTTTTAACGTTTATTCTTCACGCTCAAAAGCGTAGATTTCATGTGTTGCCTCCTTGGTGTGGGATGGGAGCCTCCAGAATCCAGACGCCTGTGTGGTGCCCCGCCCCAGGTGGCTGTCCCTGCTGGACGGCCATCGGGGTGTCCCTGCTGGGCGGCCGTCGGGGTGTCCCTGCTGGGCGGCCGTCGGGCTGTCCCTGCTGGGCGGCCGTCG
>NW_024070210.1:1292647-1343301 GCF_014754425.2 Oryx dammah
TGTCCCTGCTGGGCGGCCGTCGGGCTGTCCCTGCTGGGCGGCCGTCGGGCTGTCCCTGCTGGGCGGCCGTCGGGGTCTGCTCGTCGCCAGGCCCCTCAGCCGAAGGAACGGGTCGGACGCTCTCTCAGTTCCAGCACCAACGCCCTGTGAATCTGTGCTGCTGAAAGACCTTTCCACTTGTGACGAGGGAGAGCTTGCAAACTCGCCAGTTTAACTCCTTCCAGGCTTTTCCAGGTAGAGAGACAGGGTGACGGGCAGGCTTGTAGTGTTTCTGCTGAGGAGCTGCCATGGTCTGGTTGGACCATAGACAGAAAAATTCTTGTTGACTTGGAAAAAAAGATTGAGGCCGTTAGGGAGTGTCTTACCTTTTTGGAAAGATTAGTATCAGGCCAGGAATGAACTGAGCAGTGATTTCCCCTACCAGTTCCTGAGGTGTCTGGGTGGGCTCCTAACACTTTGACAAAGCAGTGGAAAAAATCAAATTAGAGCCAAAATGTGAGGTGTTGGCTGGGTGGGCCTGGCTGGCAGGCACCGCGGGGCCCTGGGGAGGCTATGGCTCTGGCTCCCTGGAGGAACAGTCACCATCTCCGTTTCACCTGGCGTTTACCATGTGACGCCTGATACAGCCAAGGCCTTTTCCAGGGGCCAGCAGATGGAGGAACCAGCAGAGGGCAGTTCTTGTGTGAGGAAAATCCCATGGATGGAGGAGGCTGGAAGGCTGCAGTCCATGGGGTCGCTGAGGGTCGGACAGAACTGAGTGGCTTCCCTTTCACTCTTCACTTTCATGCATTGGAGAAGGAAATGGCAACCCACTCCAGTGTTCTTGCCTGGAGAATCCCAGGGACGGGGGAGCCTGGTGGGCTGCCGTCTGTGGGGTCGCACAGAGTCGGACACGACTGAAGTGACTTAGCAGGAGCAGTCTCACAAAGGCAGTGGTGGAGAAAGTCCACTAATGCGATATTTCTTCTTTCAAGAACAAACCAAGCCTTCAGTGTGGTTACTGTTCTGGCAGAGGACGCCACAGGGCCCTGGCGTGTGCGGGTGGGCAGCTTACAGCAGCTCTCAGGGGTCCCTTCCGAGTCCAGCCTCAAAACGGCCCGGGAGGGAGCTGGGAGTCCTGGGGTGAGGGGTGAGCCCTGCCTGGAGCTGACCAGGGACGCTGGTACAGCCCAAGGGGACAGGCTCCCCAACAGGGCGTCCACCTGGAGGATCTGTATGGGAGGCGAGGCCAGCCTTGCTGGACGGAGGCCCTGAGCCATGGGCGGGGGAGGGCTCCTGAAGCCATCAGCCGCGCTTCCGGGGAGTCGGTCACAGCCCTGCCTGCTCCCTGCCCGGTGGGCGTCCGCTCGCACACCTCCTGTGGGAACAGGACGCCGGGGGAGGCGGGCGGGCAGCTCTGGGAGCAGACTTCAGCTCCGTGAGCTCAGCTTGAGCCCACTCACGGCTGGGGGCTGTGACTCTTGGGGGAGGGGCTGGTCCCTTCCCGGGACTTGGGAGAGGCTGGCGGGAAGGGGGTGGAGGGGAGACTGCCTGCCGCGCCGGCATCCGCAGCAGGTGTGGGAAGAGCGCCTGTGAGTCGAGACCAAGACTCCATAGCTTAGTGCTGTATGGACGCCTCCCAGGCGGCGCCAGCGGTGAACCCGCCTGCCAGTCCAGGAGGCGTGAGACACGGTTCCATCCCTGGGTCGGGAAGACCCCCCGGAGGAGAGCATGGAAGCCCGCTCCAGTGTTCTTGCCTGGAGAGTCCCGTGGACAGAGGAGCCTGAAGGCCACAGTCCACGGGATCACAGTCACGCGACTGAAGCGGCTTAGCACACGCGCTTGTATGAAAACGTGCTTAGAGTGGAAGTGTGAATATCTGCGCATTCTCAGACTGAAATTCCTGGTCAGAAATTTGCTCTTGACAAGGTTATTGATTGTTAATCCTGCTTATCTCATTTCTGTAAGATAGTTGGCAGAAAACGGCTAGTGTTAAAGCAAGCCTTTTCTCTGTCATGCCCTCATTCTCGGCACGCTTGGGAACACCAGGTGTGATGGCCCGCGGGAAAGGAGGAGATGAAGACAGGTCATCAGGGTTCAAGGCCCAGTCCAGGCCCGCCAGACACAGCAGAGGCCCCAAGGGCCCCGTGCGGGTCAGTAGCGTTAGATTTTGTTTCAGCCCCTCAGTTTTATATATTTTTTCCTCCTTGCTTTAGGTTTCCTTAGGAAATAAAGAAAGAAGCAAAGGTGTGTTCTACAAAGCACTGCAGAATTGTCCTTGGGCAAAGGTGAGTTCTACAGGCCTGTCTCTGGATTCTCAGGGACCTTGCTGCCAGGCCTCATCCGGTTGTGCCTGGGCCCGGCCCTCCAGGGCTTCCTATGGCCCCCTGCAGCCTGAGGGGGCCTGCTTCCTGTCCTGGAGGTGTGGCTGGGGGCAGCTGGCTCCCAGCAGTTGCCAAAGCCCAGCCCAGAAGCCAAGCGCGTCGGGACCCACGTCCAACTCTGTCTGCAGCGCCCGGGTCCGGGGACGCTCAGAGAGCAGACGGGTGGGGACCACCGCAGCTTCCCGCCCCACCTTGGAGAGAGGCCGGGCTCCCCGGTGCCCCCGAGTTAGGGCGGGAAGGTCAGCTCCCCGCTGACCGGCGCTGCCCCCCAGGCGCTGTACATGGACGCCGTGGAGTACTTCCCGGACGAGATGCAGGAGGTCGTGGACCTGATGACGGAGAAGGAGCTGCGGGTGCGCCTGCCGCTGGAGGAGCTGGAGCTGCTGCTGGAGGACTAGGCGCGGGGCGGGGCCTGCCCGGAGACACGGGTGCGCACCAGACCTCGGCCCTGCAGGCTCCTCCCTGACGCTGTCTCTGGGCTGTCTCCCCTCTTGGACAGTGTGCGCATGTGCAAATGGCACAGAGCTGCTCTGCACGCGATACATGTGAGTATGTGTGTATACGCGCACAGTCAGTCACCCGAAGCTGTCGTGGCTCGTGTGGGTCCTTTTGGCCCACCCTCCCCTGCCCCGCCCGGGTGAAGGTTCCTCTGTGGTCATCCTTGGGGATCCTGCCAAGTCTCCTGGCTCTTGCAGTCAAAAAAGAAAGGTCTGGCTACTCACCAGGCCCCCCTCCCTGCGGCTGGTGAGCCCGGTCTGCCCGTTTGTTCAGACCAGAGCAGCGTGGAGTCGTGTGAAGCTTGGAGTTCTCAGCTGCATTACACGTGTCCTTCCTGTTCTCGGAGCTCCACTCGCGGACATCTTGCCTACAGACCCGGCAGCCAGTGTCGCCGGAAGCTCGTGTGCATGGAGACCCTGGGCCCGCCCGGCCCTGCTGAGTCAGATGGGGCTCTAGGAGGACCCAGTGTCGGGACTGAACAAACCAGGACCCCGCTGCAGGGGAGCGGGCCCGGGTCCAGCTGCAGAGAGCGCGGCCTGCTCCTCCCCAGCAAACCCGTCTCTGCCTCAGAGACGCTGAACGTTCGCTTCTGGCCGCGTCAGCCGCGTGCTCATTCCGATTTCCAATAGCAGTGATCAACAGCTGACGGAGTCGAAATGCTTGTCTTCTCCAAGGTCCTGCTTTTTAAAACACAGTGGACTTCTCTGCGTTGTGTTTCTTCTTAAATCATGCTCCCTAGAACTGCTGAAAGCGAATTTCCTCGGCCCCTCATCCAGAAAAGCAGGTGTTGTGGAACCTGGGCTAGAAACGGACGGACACTGGCCGGGGAGAAGGGGCCCGTTCTCCAGCGGGTCGCTGGGTCTCCAGGCTCTGAGGCTGAGCTGAGCGGAGGCGAGGAGAGCGTGGGGGCGGCACTGGTGCTTCCCAACTCGCGCGAGGGAGGGGCGCTGCCCTCCACAGGGCTGCCCTGGGGGTCTTCGGCTGCGCCCCTTTGAAATTCCATTGGGAACCCGGTCTCAGCAGCACCAGCCCCTCCTTGCCCCAGACCCTCCAGGGGCAGCCCCGGCTGGGGGGGTCGCAGCCTTTGTTGCCTCCACAGCAGAGGTGGCTGGCCATGGGCTCACAAGCCAGCAGCTGCTGTTTCAGAGCTGGTGCCGGCACGGCGCTGTGCTGCGGGGGCAGCAGAGACCCAGTCTGCAGTGCCCTGGTCCCCAGAGGCTTCCCCACACCTGGGCCTCCCCACTCCTGCGGCCGAGCACCCAGCGTGTAGACTGGACTCCGCGTTAGAGAAAGCACGCTTTATTGGGATGCAAGGAGCCTGCCAGGGCCCTACACACTGCGCTTGGGAGGGACACGAGACGCTCTGCCAACCGCAGCCAGCAGGCACAGGGCCGGCCAGCGGGCACACGGGCGCCCAGGCAGCCTCCCTCCCAACCTCACCCCTCCAGGGGCCGGGACCCTCCCAGCCTCTCCTGGAAGGCAACTCTGGTCCTCTAAAGATAGAGCCCCTCCGGGGTGCCTTCCTGTTTTTTATAAAGAACATTTTCCTTGGACTTCTTGAAGTCTTCATTGGTTACTTTCATTCTGCGCTCTCTCAAGGCCATCAGACCAGCTTCTGTGCAGATTGCCTGTATGAAAGGACAGTATATTCAGAATGGGACATACTTTTTATCCTAACAGTTCAGACAGCACTGTTTTGAAGTCTGGTGTTGGCATCCAGGCCAAACAAATTTTATCAAACTTAAATGTTTCAAGCAGTCTAATTATTTTCTCAAAGGACCTCAGGTGGCTTAACCTGGGAGTATTTCATTAAGCAAGAGGCCTGTCTTAGGTTCTAACTAGCTGTGTAGCCTGGCAGGTCAGTAAATCCTCAAAGCTGTGCTCTCATTAAAGGGAATAATCCTCCTAAGAAATAGATAAAAATGATATCCAGAAACTTAGCGGCCACATACAGTGACATCCATTTCATTTACCTACAGTCTTAAGAGAACAGGTATTCTGGTTAAATATTTACAAGTCTGAGACAGTATATATTTGAATATATCC
The DNA here is from genome assembly GCF_014754425.2 of Oryx dammah. Taxonomy (NCBI): domain Eukaryota; kingdom Metazoa; phylum Chordata; class Mammalia; order Artiodactyla; family Bovidae; genus Oryx; species Oryx dammah. Next base: position 1,297,555 of record NW_024070210.1, read on the forward strand.
ACTTTTTCAATAATTACTTGGCCAAAAGTAAAACCAGAACGCAAGCCACACGAGGTGACGGCAGAGTCCTGGCGCTGCAGACCCTTGTCTGGTCATGGCCTACTCTGAGTGATTTGGAAGACGCGCAGAAGGGGAACGCATGGTAGGTGCGGGTGCTGAGTACACGGGTGTCCACCAAGTCGCAGCTTTTCTGAAGGCTTGAAAATTTTTCTAAATAAAAAGTTAAGATTTTATATAATTTCACCTTCCTTCCCGGGTGAGACCAGCCTAGTTCCATAGATGCCAATGAGACGCAGTTCAGCACAGGCAGCGGGACCACTATTGGTGCCCCTGCAGGGAGCAGGCTGTGCCCCGTCACGGCTGCCACGCCCGGCCCCTCGGCGTCTGGGAACACGTGATACACAGCTACAGTCCAGCCCAGCCCCTCACCTTGATGTCAGCACCAGAGAGGTCGTCTTTAGCCATGATCAGGTCATCCAGGGTCACGTCGTCGGCCAGCGTCATCCTGCTTGTGTGGATCTGGAAGATGCGCTTCTTGGTCTTCTCGTCGGGCAGGGGGAACTCAATCTTCCTGTCGATGCGGCCTGTGGGCACACCAGGTGTCCAGCCCCGGCCCCGGCCGAGAGGCCTCCGTCTCCCCAGCCCTGACTCCCCGGTGCCCCGGCCCTGGCTCCCTGGTACTGGCTGAGAGGCCTCCGTCTCCCCAGCCCCGGCGCCCCGGCCCTGGCTCCCTGGTGCCCTGGCACTGGCTGAGAGGCCTCCGTCTCCCCGGCCCCGGCGCCCCAGCCCTGGCTGAGAGAAGCCTCCATCTCCTCAGGTGAGTCATCTCAGTCACACAGTGTCCTGTGCCAAATCTTAAAAAAAAAAGCGTTTTGAGGCTAAAAAAGGTCAGGCTACACAGAGTACATCACAAGCCCACTGAACATTCTCTCGAGGGGACACAGTTTCGTAAGTCACTCCAGGTCCACGGCAGCATCTGCCGTCGTGCCCACCGCCTGGTGGCCTCTCCGCCCCACAGCGCCCTTCGGCACTGGAGCCCGTGAGGGCTGGCGCGTGACCTGGTCTGATGAGGGCCGGGTCCAGGGTCTCTATCCGGTTCGTGGCCATGATGACCTTCACGTCTCCCCGCGAGTCAAACCCGTCCAGCTGGTTCAGCAGCTCCAGCATCGTTCGCTGAATCTCTCTCTCCCCGCCCGAGTTGGAGTCGTACCTGGGAGAAGAAGCCAGGGGGACATGAGGACCCCGCGGCCCGGCTGGTGGAGGCACTCGGGACACGGCTGTCCCACCCGTGCGTCCCACCCGCCCAGAGCCCAAGCCGCCCCCCACAGCATCTTCCTTGTGGCCATTTTCATGCCTGAGATTGTATCATTTTTATTCAGTCTCCACATGTGGGCTCCTCGAGGGCAGAGACCCATCTTTACTGCTGTCTCCAGAGTCCAGAGGGTGCTGAGCTCCGAGCCGCTGCTAATGGCACGGCTGCGGACGGACCGAATCCAGTGATGGGGAGTCACCGCCTGGTACGTGGGACGGCGGAGCCCATGGCACCCGTGGGGAGCGGCACGGGGACGCGGCAAACCAGCACGCAGCCCCGCCGGGGTCTCCCCTCAGTCCTCAGAGCAGAGCGGCACGGGGCCTACCCCTATCGACACACGAGGGAGGGGGAAGTCTACCTTTTCGTCCCAATAGCATCAATTTCATCAATAAAGACGATGGATGGTGCGTGTTCTTCAGCAACTCGAAACAGTTCCCGAACGAGCTTGGGGCCATCACCCAGGTACTTCTGAATAAGTTCAGAGCCAACCACTCGCAGGAAAGTGGCCGAGGTTTGGTTTGCTACTGCTTTGGCTAATAAGGTTTTACCTATTTTAGATTGAAAAAGGGGAAAAAACCTTAAGTGCTGTTTTAACTTTAGAACTCTCATTACCACCTTACCAGCCATGAAGAATTGGTGGATCCCTCCATGAAAAGCATGTTCTCAAAGCAGATGAAATTTAAAAAAAACAAATACATATTTTGATTATTTTTAACTGTCTTCCTAAATTCATCATGTCAGAAAATATTTTTATTGCAAGTCACTCAAAGTTGCATATAATATTCACCTGACCCCATTAACCAGGGTTAGAGAACCAAACTCAACTCCTACAAAACTATCAGTGCTGAACAAAGGCCTGGGAGCACTAGGCTTGACCGAAGGACAGAGAGCACTCCTGAGCAGGCCTGTAGCGCCCCAGGGCCACCTGAGGGCGTCCCCAGGCTCCAGGTGCTAAGCCAGGACCAGCTCCTGACAAAGCCCACGGCTGAGCACCACTGGGCGCTCAAGAGACTTCCTTGTCTGTGCTGTGCCCTCGGGGACGCTCCTCACTGCTCTGAGGGCTGTCCTGACACTTCTCTCTCAAGTCGAGAACCAGAGTCAGCAAGGGTACCCACCCTGAGGACGTCAGAGCGTGAGGCCACGGCCCTGGGATGACGAGAGCTGGGAGAGGGCCACCCTCGGGCCCGTCGGGGGGAGGGGGCTGGCCAGGGACACAAAGGATCCTGAGCCAGTGGTGAGGGGGACAGAAATCTGAGCTCTGCGACAAGGCGAGGCTGAGCTCCTCCGTCGGGCAGCAGGTTCAAATGCTTATGAAAGGGCTGGACTGCTCCCCGAGGGCGGCAGACAGAGCCCAGAAGGACCTCCTAAGTGGGGGAGACCTTCCGGTCCAGACGCAGCCAAGTGCGGCTGCCGGGATGTTCAGCGAGCAGGGGGACCCCTAAGTGGTGCTGGCCTCTCCTGAAACCTCCTTTCCTGGGCTGTGAAACGAGAGGCCGCGGCAGCTCCCTGCCTCAGCACAGCGTCTCCCTGTCCCTCCCCGTGGGCTTTCCTCGATACAGATCCTCCTGGGAACAGGGCTCAGTTCACTCAATCAAACGACCTCCCTTCCTCTGGAATTTACAGAGCAGTGAATTTACTCAGCCCTGAACTACACAACTTACTGAGGTCAGCCCAGTACCTAATGAACCAACTGTGTCCACCGTTTTTATCTTTATCCATTCATCCATCCGACGTGACACTCGTTCAGTCACCAACGGCCGGGAGAGTGCACTGGTGTGAGCGGCACAGGAGCTCGGTCACAGCCGTGGGCCCGCACCTCTGCCGAGGCCTGCCGCGCCCCGGCCGCGGGTCAGGGTGTTCAGGGAAGGGAGCAGGCACTGGCCCTTTCAGAAACTCCCACGGGGATGCCAATATGCGGCCAAGCTGGAGCACCGTTTCCCTTTTTTCTTACAAACTGTTTTCAGTGGACTCACGCTGCTCTTAACACTGAGAAGTTCCGTTTTACAACACGGGCTTCTCGCACATCTGCGTGCACCACAGGAATGCTGGGGGTCTGGACATGCGTTCGCACTGAGCAGGCACTTTTGGGGGCGTCTCCTGGTGACTCCTACGATCGTCAGCACATTAACTCCGAGGCCTCCAGTCATGAGCCTGAGACAGCTCGGATTCTCAGCACACCTACTAGACGGCATGATGTACTTTCACATGACAAGCGTGTTTCCAGAGGGGCTGCTTACTCACAACGTCCACTATGTCACTTAGAGCACGTTTTTAAACGGAGGATTTGAGGCCCCCTCACTCAACGGCTAAGTTGGTATAACCAGCTAATGCTGCAGCTCAAGGAACCAGCTCAGTGCCTGGAAAGCGACCAACACAGAGCGCACGCACCTGTGCCGGGCGGCCCATAGAGAATGACCCCCTTGGGGGGCTTGATCCCCATCTCTTCATAATATTCCGGATGAGTGAGAGGAAGCTCCACAGACTCCTAGAGAAAGCAGACACTTGGTGAAACGCAAGGCTCTCCGACTGGACTGCGTCCTGTCCATCGACTGGCAGCACGGGTGCGTCTCGCTCGCAACAAAAACAAGCTCAACTCTCCACTGTGCTTGTCAGAGACAACGTTGACCCCAGCGGCAGCAAGGACACAGAGGACCTCAGTCCTCCGGGGGCTCCCGGTGCCCTCCCGTCTCCCTAACAGCACCCGATTTCCCAAGAGTCAGCCTTGAGTGACAGGCAGCAGAGACGTTCGCCCTTCCCGAGCAGGACTGTAAAGCTTGGATCTGCCCTTCCAGTGAGACTTTAGCGGGTGAGGCCTCCCACTGCTGTCCCGCCTCAAGCCAGGACGGCTCCCTCCCTGCTGCCTGAGCCCCCGTGGGGCGCTGTCACGGCTCTGGAGGCCCTTCCCACGGACGAATGCCTGCAGAGGGCCGCCCCCGTTTCCCCACCCCCAGGGCCGCGGCAGGGGCCGGGACTAGGCCTGGCCCCAGTGCTGTGCGCGCCGCCCGCTGCCCCAGACATCGCCTGGGGCTTTCTGTGTCGCCACAGCTGGAATCGACCAACTGGAAACATAGTCACAGATAATCATTAAATGTTACATATAAAATGTATTAAGCTGCAACTGCTGTAAGAACTGTCATACAATTTATTCTTACTTCTGTCACCTCAGTATTAGCAACACAAAACGCTGCCACTGGCCAGCTCTGGGTCAGTTACTGGTCTGATCAATAAAGAAAAAACAGGACCTCCCTGGTGGCCCAGTGGTTAAGAGTCTGCCTGCCAATGCAGGGTGCACAAGTTCAATCCCTGCTCCAGTAAGATTCCACGTGCTAAGAAGCACCCAAGCCCATCGTCACAGCTACTGAAGGCCGCCTGCTCCGGGGCCCTCACTGGGAGGAGCCACCACAATGAGAGGCCCACGCACCGCCGTGGAGTAGCCCTGTTTGCCACAACTAGACAAAGAGCCCTGGCACAGCAGCAAAGACCCAACGCAGCCCAAAACAGAGTTAAAGGAGAAAACAGGCGAGACAACTGCGAGCGCCCTCCAGGGGGCAGCAGAGAGCAGCGCCGGGCGAGCCCAGCGCGGCCCCTAGACGCACCTTGATCTCCTGGATCTGGTTGTCCAGGCCCCCAATGTCAGCGTAGGTCTCCTGGGGCGCCTTTTCCACCTTCATCACCGTGACCAAGGGGTCCGTGTCGTCCATCAGCACCCCGATCACCGCGTGCACCTGAGAGGACGCAGGGAGTCTGCGGCCGGATCCCGAGGGTCACCGCCTCTTGCATGGAGGTGGCGGCCAGGGGACCACCCTGCCCTCGGGGGAGCCCGCGGGGTGCTCCGGCGGCGGCTCCATGGGACAGGGGCAGACTGAGGGGAAGCGGCCCGCGCGCGGCCTGACCTTGTGGTTGAGCAGCACAGAGCAGCCGGGCTCCAGCAGGTCCTTGTCCACGAACGAGAGGATGCTGACGTAGTGCTCCGAGCCCACGGACGTGGACACGATGGCGTGGTTGTCATCGATGATCTCCTCCAGGGTCCCCACCGACATCGGCGTCCCCCGCAGGTCATCCACCTTTGACCTCTCCTCCTACGCGAGAGCGGGCCAAGGAAGAGCGGCTTAGACTAAAAAGCGGGCCACGCTGCCGGCTCACTTGATTTAAACGGAGTTGGTGCTTTTAAAAGGCAGCTAAACAATAACTCACTAAAGCCTGAAAGGTTCAGCTGTTCAGTTCTAAACAGAATTCAATTTGTAAAAGAGCGAGTCAGAATGGTCAGCTCACCTCCTGCTTCTCTTCCAACGGCTTCATCTGCTCCTGATTCCTGATGAACTCCTCCTCCATGAGAAGGTAGTCTTTAATTCTCTCCAGCTTCAGGAGTTTTAACCGGCACTGAGTGTGAGGTGTCACTGTAATTAAAAAGCAGTCTTATTACACTTGGAGCCTGAAGTTTGCAATTAATTCAGTTCACCATTGGAGGGGGGGAAATTAACACTTTAAGTAAGCTTATTTTCAGTTGGATAGACTCTGAGATACGTAGTTTAGTGACCTTAAGTAAGCAGGTGCCTAAAGGCAGAGGGGAGAGCAATGAACAGACAGAAATGCCGCCTTCACCACATACCAATTCTCCGTAACTCGACTCTGGTTTTGACTTTCTATGCTCTTCTGCTGGTCTGATGGCCTTTTCTTTATTAATACCATACTGATTCACTACAACAGGTTAATGGCACATTTTAAACTGCCTGACTGAATTATTAACAGCACTATTTTAAAGATCAGTCTACTGCACTTAAGCCGGAAGAGCCTCGTCTAGGTGGTAGATGAGGGTGGCGGAGGTGTCTGAGCTGAAGTCTGCAGGAACAAGGTGCAGGCGGCCGTGGAAGGACTGCAGGACGGTTAAGCGGAGGGAAGCAGAGCCCCGACGCGGGAGGCAGAGCGTGAACCACACGCAAGGGGTCAGAGGCCGAGGGCAGAGAGGCAGGCTGCGTCTGCCGCCTGTTCTGAGTCTTACTCCTTATTTAGCAGACTTGAGAAATTTTATGTTCAGGCACAAACTCCTGCTGTGAGTTCCAACACAGCGGCATTCCATTTTCTCGTGAAGTGAGTGTGTCTCTAAGGTAACCAAGCTCAACCTCAGTTTTCGACCCTAACCTTGTACTCTAATACCCTAGAGAAGCTGCTTATTTAAAGGAAATTAATGGCCTTTCTTGAAGTGACACAGCTGTATCCTCTGTACACTGTTAAAACTAAAACACAGCTTTGACTCCAACCTAGAGAACGCCACACACAGTCACAGGCCGGGAGCTTCAACCACTACTTCCTGTCTGTCCACACTCAGCCCCTCAGCTGAACACAGAGACGGCGCCCCGGGAACTGGAATCGCATCATTACCCAGGGGCAGCTTGCTGGCAGCATCTGGCCCCTTTGTCTTCTTCTTCTTCTTCCCAACTCGAGTTGGCACAGGAGGCTCATATTTCTTTTTCTTGTCCTGGGTTTTCAGAACACCATAGGAAAAAAAAAATCACAGAGACCATATGAAAACGCCAACATTATTTCTGCAGGACCGTCATCTGCTTGCAGGTGATATAATTTTCCCTGCCTTTTAGGACGTTATTAAAAACAGTCCTTAAAAAAAAAAATAAACAAGAAAATCTGTTTTTCATTCTTTCAATTTTTATGTGTGAACATAATTATCTTTTTAAAAAAATATATAATACACACTAATTAGACCATTCAGCAGAGATGTTACTCTGCTGACTACTCTCCGTCTAGTCAAGGCTATGGTTTTTCCAGTGGTCATGTATGGAGGTGAGAGTTGGGCTATAAAGAAAGCTGAGCGCCGAAGAATGGATGCTTTAGAACTGTGGTGTTGGAGAAGACTCTTGAGAGTCCCTTGGACTGCAAGGAGAGCCAACCAGACTATCCTAAAGGAGACCAGTCCTGAATATTCATTGGAAAGACTGATGGTGAGGCTGAAACTCCAACACTTTGGCCACCTGATGCGAAGAACTGACTCACTGGAAAAGACCCTGATGCTGGGAAAGATTGAAGGCAGGAGGAGAAACGGACGACAGAGGCTGAGATGGTTGGATGGCATCACTGACTCGACGGACATGAGTCTGAACAAGCTCTGGGAGTTGGTGATGGACAGGGAGGCCTGGCGTGCCTCAGCCCATGGGGTCACAGAAGAGTCGGACACGACTGACCGACAGAACTGAAGAGATCATTCAATAAGGAACAGAGGTCAGAATTCAAAGCTGCCAGAAGCTGGAGTTAAACAATCTGACACAGCTTTTCACACGTAAGGACATTAAGTGCTCACGTCACAGACAATTTAACACTTCTGCAATGTCACTACTTTTATGCCTCTAAAAATTATTAACTCATTAATACCTACTTGATGGTCAATAATCTTTTGTAAAACATGAAAAGGGTATTTGAATTCCCGAAGAACTTCTCAGCTGAGAGCTGACATTTTCCACAGTTTACTCACATCACAGACATCTGGCTGCACATTTATTTACCTTGTCATCCTTCTTGCCACCTCCAGGACCGTGACCACCACTCTGACTTTGACCCTGAAAAAAAAATTTAAGCAGAGCATTAAAAAACTTTCTGGGGGGTTTCCTTGGTGGCTCAGCGGTAAAGAATCCTCCTGTAATTCAGGAGATGCGTGTTTGATTCCTACGTCAGGAAGATCCCCCGGAGACGGAAGTAACAGCCTAGACGGTATTCGTGATGGGGAAATCCCAAGGATAGAAGATCCTAGTGGGCTACAGTCCACAGGATCTCAAAGAGTCAGACACGATTCAGTGACTAAGCAATAACATAAATTTAGAACACCATCACTCCAAAACCCCTCATTCTCCTGTGATTCTAAGACACCAACGCCCCCCTCATTTTAACATTTCTGAACTCAAGGTACACCTTGCAGTTAATGTGTAAATTTAACATGGCAAATTTTTTTTCCCGAAAAGTTGTTAGTAGATGAGTGCTGCACCTTGCCACAGACTGCATCTTAAACCAAGGACAACTCTATTAAGAAAAGGATGTAATGGGGCTTCCCAGATGGAGCTAATAGTAAAGAGCCTGCCTGCCAATGCAGGAGACGGGTTCGATCCCTGGGTTGGGAAGAGCCCTTGGAGGAGGGCATAGCAACCCACTCCATGGAGAATGCCTGGAAAGTCCAATGGACAGAGGACGCTGGCAGCCTACAGTCCATGGGGTCGCAAAGAGCTGGACACAAGTGAAGTGACTTAGCACGCAGGCACGCACAATGTGTCTTGAGACCAAGATCCTAACCATCCCTTCTTGAGGGGAACGTATAGAGCGGGACACTTTCTAATACAAAACTACCTGGCTAGGGCCACCAAGAGTATGAAACTGGGCCATGACAAGAGCTGCGTCATTTAACCTGTTCAACAATCATGTGTCAATCACTGACTCCTCATTAAGGACACACCAAGATCCAGGAGACTCTTCTTTCAATGGCAGCTTAAATAGCACCCATCCCTAAAGTCTGGGGCACTCAGGCAGGTCCTCCTTCCCAACTTAAAAAGCTGAATCACCTTAAGCTATCAAGAACTTAGTGTATTAGTAAGTTCAGGAAGATTTCTGATTTTAAAACAGACCCTTCAGTTATAGGACAATGTCTTACACAGAGCAAGGTCTCAGAAGCAACAGCATTTAAAATAAGCAATAGTGAATTTACTTGATTAGAGGGCCCTCTCAGCCCCCTCAAATCACCTCCACATAGGCACCAGTAAGTTAAATCACCAGCTTCACTATCCAGACAAAATAATCCCCTAAAGGAATTAAGGTTGAACCTATTTCCCCATTTGCAAGATTCTAAAAACTTTGCACTTTCTTATGAAGAAGGTAATTAAGGGCTCTGAGAAATTTGGGGAAACACAATTAGTTTTATTGCAATAAGCCATCCAAGTTACAGTCCTTTAACAATTTGGCTCAGAGGTTAAAGCGTCTGCCTCCAATGCTGGAGACCCAGGTTCGATCCCTGGGTCGGGAAGATCCCTTGGAGAAGGAAATGGTAACCCACTCCAGTATTCTTGCCTGGAGAATCCCATAGACACAGGAGCTTGGCGGGCTACAGTCCACAGGGTCGCAAGGAGTCGGACACGAGTGAGCGGCTTCGCTTCGCACCCCTAAGGGAACGCACTGTTGCTGGGGCAGCTACTGTTTGAGGTGTGTTCACTGCGTGCCTCAGTCTGTACAAGACATTTCCCCTCACCATCATATTTACACCAGAAAAGTCTTCAAGGCAGGTTTCATTATTTCTACTTTCTAGATGAGGAAATGCAATGCACCCAAGAACACGGGCCATGGAGATAAATGCACCCAGGTTTGAATTCCGCCTTCATTCTTAACAGTCTATGTGACCTCAGGGAAGTTAAGTCACCTCTCTGAGCTCTGGTGTCCTAACTGGTAAGTAGGGATGATATTAGCTCCTCTACGTTGCAGAAAGTGAGTAATGGACGGAAAACCACTTCTCATTTGCATGACTCACAGTACCTCTCACCAACACAATGTTATTGCTGAGTAAGAAATGTTACGGTCAGGACCTCCTCAGGGCTCCAAAACGAAATCCGTTCTGGCTCAGGCCTCCGGCCCCCATCTCTGTTTACAATCCACCCTGGTTCCGGTCCCCCCTCCTGTCCCATCTCTGTTGAAAGTCCATCCTGGTTCCGGTCCCCCCGTCTCCTGTCCCCGTATCTCTGGCTCTGTCCAGGCCGCCTTATCTTACTGGACTGCTTGTCTCCCAACGGAGGTTTCCAGGTCTAGTCTCTTCCCTCGCCTATTCGGATATTACCTTCTACAACAAAGAGCTGACCCTCTGAATCGCCTCAGAAACCTTCAACTGACCCCTAGCATTTATGGCCTAAGTCCAAACTCTTTAGCTTGGCACACCTGGCCCTTGCCAAACTGGCTTCAATTAACCCTTCCCAGGTCTGTCTACCCGTCCCATGACCCTCCAAGTCTGGGCCCACCGGAGGACATTCCCCGGAGTCAATCCCAAACTTCTCCATGTCTGGGGCATTTAATGATGCTTCTCAGCCTCAAGCAACTGTACGCATCACACTGAACAGCAAGCGCTGTGCTAAGCGCACCGACCCTACGAAGCTGCCGCTGTCGTCACCCTAGTTTACAGATAAGCAAGCGAGGCTCAGAGAGGTTACGCGACTTGCCAGCTGTCACCACGCTGGTCGGAGAGACGGCACGCTCCCGGCCTCTGGACACCAGCCTCTGTGCTTCTCTACTGCACGGGCCGCTAGCCCAGCACTGCACACCCGCGGCCCGTCTCAGGTTCCTCCTTGGTAAACTGAGGACAACAATAATCACCTCCAGGGCCTGCTGAGAAGAATTACGAGCAAATGCTGGTAAAGTGCTCGCCATGTGCTTGTCAGGCCTAGAAAACTGCTACCCAAAGTCCTTCCGAGAGCGGCCTGAGTCTGCGGGGGGCCCGCGGCTGCTCACCACACAGACCAAACATCTCCCCGCTCCGGCCCTTTGCATCCGGTCCTCCCAGGACCAGTCTTCCTCGGGCATCTGCACCGGCTCCCCTCTCCCTGGATTCAGGCCTCCCCTCCTCGCCGAGGTTCGCTGACGCCCTGGCCAAAACAGCCGCCTCTCCCGCCCTTACACAGAGCAGCCTCGGCCAAGGCCACTCGCCCGTCCCCATCCCGCCCCGACACAGCATCACACACTCCTTCCTCTCTCTCTCTTAACCTGCCTTCTAGAGAATGCAAGCTTCAAGAGACAAAGCCTGGGTCAGTCATGCCCGTCCTCCGTAGGAGCAGCGCCTAGAGCGGAGCCTGGGCCGCCTTCCCCTCCTCAAAGGGCGGCACCAGCCGGGAGCCAAGAAGCCATCGCGAGCTCAGCGAGGCACCGAGGGGCCGCCCGCTCCGAGCGCCCCGAGGCGCCCGTCCACCGCCCCCGCGCCGCGCGGCCCCGACGGCCCGTTCCCACCGTCCCCTCCGCCGCGCGGGCCCGAGCGCCCGGCCCACTGACTCGAGCAGGCTGCGGCCGAAGCGCCCCGCGCCGAGGTCAGCGCCCGCCTGGAAAGGGACACAGCCAGCCCACCTCAGCCGCCCCGCCGCCCCCGGGGCCCGCCCGGCGCCGAGCCCCGGGCCCGGGGAAAGGCCGGCCGGCCGGCCCGCCCAGGTCCTCGACACGCTCCCCGGGCGCCACGCGCCCCCCGGAGACCGGGGCGGGCAGGCCCGGTGCCTCCGGCGGCGGCCGGCTTCTCTTGCCGGGGGCCGCCTGCGCCCGCCGCCACGGCCAGCCGAAGCCCTTAGTCACTCACCATCTTGCCCCGGCCGCTCCAGCCGCCGCCGCCGGAAGTGCGCCGCCGGGGCGGGGCGTCAGGGGCGGAAGTCGCCGGGCGCCACGGAAGCCGACAGGGGCCAAATCTCGCGAGGGTCGGGGCGCGCCCTCTGGGCCTGCGCGAGCGGACGGGCGGGGATGCTCGAGTCCGAGACGTGGGCCTTATTGAACGCTCACTTGAAAAAAAAAAGTTTAAATCGCAGTTATTAGGCTATTGTCAACAAGTTAAGACAATGACCTCGACTGTCAAAGGCAATTGTGAAGATATAAACAATTTTAAAGAGGCCAGAATTAAACAGACCTTGCCTTAACTTCTCCAGGAACCGGAGTAGTCTGGAACCGCGAGGTCGACATACTTTTGCACCAGCATTTCACGTCTAATTTGGTCTCTGGAATTAATCTGCTCATCTGAGAAGTTGTCTCACGAAGCAGCTGAAGCTGGTGGTTTGTTTTCTTCCTGACGCCTTGTGACATCTGGTCAAAATGCCGAGGGTCGTCTTAAAAGTCCTCATCTTGCGCCGCGTTCGTATCCTCATTTATTACACCCATCGGGACATCAGACTCCCTTCCCGTGCTGAGGAGATAAGGTCCCACATTCAGTTCAGTCGCTCAGTCGTGTCCGACCCTCTGCGACCCCATGGACTGCAGCACGCCAGGCCTCCCTGTCCATCACCAGCTCCCGGAGTTCACTCAGACTCACATCCATCAAGTCAGTGATGCCATCCAGCCATCTCATCCTCTGTCGTCCCCTTCTCCTCCTGCCCCCAATCCCTCCCAGCATCAGTCTTTTACAGTGAGTCAGCTCTTCGCATCAGGTGGCCAAAGTACTGGAGCTTCAGCCTCAGCATCAGATCCCACGTGCCACCCTGCCAAAAATATTGAAAACATAAAACAGAAGCAGTGTTGTAACATTCAAAACAGCCTTTAAAAAAGAAAATAAAGATGGCAAGCAGCCTTTTAGTCTCCAGAAACTTCCATAGCAGGTGTTCAAAACGCTGAACTGGAGAGATGGATTTGTCTGATCTGTCCTGCAACCCCCTGCCCAATTTTGAAACACTAAAAATATTTATCTACCACACGACAGGAAATGACTCTTTCCATTTCATCGCACTAAACGCTGTAATGGAAAGTGTTGACACTGTCCGTCTCCACTAACAAATCTGGCATCTGCTTCATGTATGAAATGGTGTGATAGGTTAGAGGCAAGACAGCTCTCCCTTCATGACTGCGGGAAATGATTCCAGAGTTGTACAGAATGTCTAGGCAATCTGTGTGTAATCTGAAGAGGTGTTATGTTCCTGAGATGGCATCACATTTGAAGAACATGGGTTAATAGTCTCAACTTAAGTTATTCTGGAGGATGTTCACTAAGAAGTACTTCTTAACACAGAGCAAACTTGGTCCTCTCTTTTCTGCCATCACGGACTCCCATACTCACTCAACTGACAGCCATCAACGTATAGGAAGAAACCAACAGTTGAGAATATCTCTCCACAATACACTACATCTTTTATTTAAAAAAGAACAGTTGAAGAGGCAGTCAGCTCAGGGGTTAAGAGTGTGGGCTGCCACTTCCAATCTCCTTCCTGGCCTTCTCCCCGAGGAGCTGTGTGGTCTTGGTGAGCTATTTTAAGTCTCTTTGTGACTCAGTTTTGCATTTGTGAAACTCACATCTTTGCATTCAATAAATTAGGAGCTTAATAGATAACCAACAAGGACCTACTGTATATATGGAGAAAGAATCTAAAAAAAGAATGAATATGTGTGTATATATATGTTATATATATACACACAGCTGAATCACCATGAGGTACATCTGAAATTAACACAACATTGTAAATCAACTATACTCCAATAAAATTTTTAAAAAACCATTACTCCTTCACAGAGTCCTTGTTTCAGGACTAAAGTGCCTAGAATTTTAAGCATCAGCTACAATTATTAGTAGTCAGTTCAGTTCAGTTCAGTCGCTCAGTCATGTCTGACTCTTTGCAACCCCATGGACTGCAGCACGCCAGGCTTCCCTGTCCATCACCAACTCCTGGAGTTCACTCAAAACTCACGTCCATCGAGTCGGTGATGCCATCCAGCCATCTCATCCTCTGTCATCTCCTTCTCTTCCTGCCCCCAATCCCTCCCAGCATCAAAGTCTTTTCCAATGAGTCAACTCTTGGCATGAGGTGGCCAAAGTACTGGAGTTTCAGCTTTAGCATCATTCCTTCCAAAGAAATCCCAGGGTTGATCTCCTTCAGAATGGACTGGTTGGACCTCCTTGCAGTCCAAGGGACTCTCAAGAGTCTTCTCCAACACCACAGTTCAAAAGCATCAATTCTTCAGCGCTCAGTCTTCTTCACAGTCCAACTCTCACATCCATACATGACCACAGGAAAAACCATAGCCTTGACTAGACAGACCTTATTAGTAGTAGTATTTTTAATATACAAGTTTCTCCTGGTTTCCTCGTTCTGTTCTATATCAGATGGTCACACGTTGCTCACAAAATTTATAACCTGTTGGTGCAAAGCAGAGAAAAATGAGCTTCTGCTTTCTAAGCCAGGATCAGAAACCAGCTTCACAGGGGCAAGGAAAGATTCCAGGACCTAGAACATAGACTTGATAGAGTCCATGTATTGTAGTTAGGAAGGAAGCTTCTCCCCACACCTAGAGGGGCGGGATAGTGGGAATGAGAGAGAGGCTTAAGAGGGAGGGATATGTGTGTACATGTGGCTGACTCACTGCACTCTACAGCAGAAACTGGCACAACGCTGCGAGGCAACTGTACTCCAGTTAAAGCGTTCATAATGTGTGCATATGAAACCGAATCACTGTGCTGTACACCTGAAACTATCGCAACACTGTTAGCCAGCTGTACACCAGCACAGAATGTTCTTCTTGTTGTTGTTGAGTTGCTTAGTTGTGTTCACCTTTTTGTGACCCCATGAACTGCAGCAGGCCAGGGTTCGCTCCGTCCTTCACCATCTCCTGGAGCTTGCTCAAACTCATGTCCATTTCGTCAGTGATGCTATCCAACCATCTCTTCCTCCATCATCCCCTTCTTTTCCCGCCTTCAATCTTTCCCAGCATCAGGGTCTTTCCCAATGAGTCAGCTGTTTGCATCAGGTAGCGAAAGTATTGGAGTTTCAGCTTCAGCATCAGTCCTTCCAATGAACATTCAGGACTGACCTCCTCTAGGATGGACTGGCTGGATCTCCTTGCAGTCCAAGGGCCTCTCAAGAGTCTTCTCTAACACCACAGTTCAAAGGTATCATTTCTTTGGCATTCAGCTTTCTTTATGGTCCAACTCTTACATCCATATGTAACTACTGGAAAAACCATAGCCTTGACTAAAGGGACCTTTGTTGGCAAAGTAATTTATCTGCTTTTTAATATGCTGTTTAGGTTAGTGATTACTTTTCTTCCAAGGAGCAAGCATCTTTTAATTTCATGGCTGCAGTCACCGTCTGCAGTGATTTTGGAGCCCCCAAAATAAAGTCTGTCACTGTTTCCACTGTTTCCCCATCTATTTGCCATGACGCGATTCGACCAGATGCCATGATCTTCGTTTTCTGAATGTTGAGCTTTAAGCCAGCTTTTTCACTCACAGAACTACTTGGTACTAAAACAGTACCTGGCCTGTAGTAAGCACTGTCTATATTTATGTGAAACTGTTTTTTAAAAATAAATGGGGTAGGTAAAATGAGTGGAAGTTCGCTAAAATGAAAGCGAAGTCGCTCAGTCATGTCTGACTCTTAGCGAGTGCACGGACTGCAGCCCACCAGGCTGCTTCGTCCATGGGATTTTCCAGGCAAGAGCACTGGAGTGGGGTGCCATTGCCTTCCCCGACAGCCAGGGACTGGACCCCCTTTTAATTTTCCTCCAGTCCATGCGGTGATGGCCTTGAGATGGGCAGTGCCGAGGGACTGTCGCTGTTACACGGACATGTGTGGACGCACGTTTAGAAGCAGCGCATCACGCTAGCTGGCTGCAGTTCTCCCCTCCCTACAAGTCAGTGTTTCTGCGCCAGTTTCACTAATCGGGGAATATGGCTCTCTGCAGACCTGGGGAAGATTTCTCTCCACAGTGCTGAGACACCCTGGGATCTCTCCGTTTAGTAAGGAAAAAAATTAATGTTATGCTCAGAAGCCCTTGAGATTCTCACATCTGCCTGCTTCTCAGTGTCACCTGGGAGACTCCTAAAACAAAGCCTCCAGGCTTCAAGTGAAAACCAGGAATCCCTGCAATCTTTTCTAGGAAGCTGCAGCTGCAAGGCAGACCTGGTCATAACTGGCAAGCTATTGTCAACATACCGTCCCCCCTCAGACAGAAACTTTGAGTCCCCTAAAAACTGCTCTCCCCTTTATTCTTACACAGCACAAATCTGTGAACTCCCGCACAGTAAATAGAACGTCCCAGATGAAAGAGGACTTAGGAGCTTCGAAGGTCTCGATCATTGTGTGAGCCAAAGCAACCTGTAGCAAATATTTATTCATCATTTGGAAGCTGGAAAACCTTATTACTGGTATCGCATGAGATCCACACATCCCTGCTGCTATTCTCTGCAAGCTGCCAGCTGAACTTCTGATAGTTTCTGGGCTGACACTGACCAGGTCCATGTCCAAGACAGTCATGGAGGAGTCAAAGTTGGCACCGTAGGCCTCAAGTGACTCCTAACTTGGCTAAAACACGGGAGGACACGGTAAGTCTCCCTGAGCACCCTGGGTGGGCCTGCCCAGAGCCAGATGTGAAATGGCTTTGACCGCAGAGATGGGAGTGACGTATATGTGGGCAGAGCCCTGGAGAGGTTAGAGACTGCAACATAGCCGCACACTTCCCACAGAGTTCGGCTACCTGCTACTAAAAGCAACCCCCAGCTTTAGCGCCCAGGCTGCTCGTGCCTGTGGGTGTGTTTCTTGAAGCCGGCGCCCAGGCGGCCTGCGAGGGGACCAGCGCCTGCAGTTTAGAAACTTACCAGCAGGGGGAGCCATGCATCCAAGTAGTTCCCAGCGGTCGGCTGGGATTTCCCTTGTAATTTTATTATGATTAACTAAATAGATTATTAATAATACTTACCTTGCCTTTGGAGGTGCTGCTCCTCCGAAGCGCCCAAGCTGCCCCCGCTCCCTCTCCAACACTCCTTGCTCACCCCCTGCTCACTTGTGCTCGCTTCGGGCACTTGGTCCCACGATACATGAGATAAATCTAAAGAGCTTGGATTCCACTTGCTCTACCCAGGGCCCACCGGCCGCCTTCTTAGACAGGGGCTCAGATGACCCCACAGGATGCTTTGAGTTTATCCTATTGCCTCTCAATGTGCAGATGAGAAGCTGGGGCTCAGAGACATTAAATGAGGTGCTGGAGACCACACCCCTTATGTGCACTCAGGTCCAACCTGGACACGCTGGCTCTCAAGCTCATTTTCATCTTTTTTTCAGAGGAAAATACAGAGGGCTTTAGAACTGGGATGCAGCGTCAAGTTCACACTCTACACTTTCCAGACGGTTGCTTAGTGTCTCAGCCAGCGCCTGGGGGACCCACAACCTCTGCTTGGGGACATCTCTGCCCGGCTTCCTCCTACTTAAGTTTCAGGTCTCAGCTTAGACACTGCGGAGAGCTAGCCAGCACTGCAGAGCTGCTACAAAGAGTATTTAGAAGCTGAAAGCGTGTGAGAGTCAGCAGAGGCAGTAAGAAACCGTGGAGCTGCCTTATCCGACTACAAGCAGCAACTTCTGGGAAGTGGGCCTTCCCAGGCGGCGCCAGCGGTAAAGAACCTGCCTGCCTGTGCAGGAGACACAAGAGACGTGGGTTCGACCCCTGGGTTGGGAAGATCCCCTGGAGGAGGGCATGGCAACCCACGCCAGTACTCTTGCCTGGAGACTCCCATGCAACTAACACTTTCTCTTTCTGGAAAATGAGGCTGCCATGAGTTTCCTCTTGGGGGAGTTTACTTCCAGGAGAGAGACCAAGAGTAAACTTGCCATAAGTCGTCCCTCTGAGGGAGTTTTAAGGCCCTGAAGAAGACAGAAAGCCTACTCACATCCACATAGACAAGACTCATCCCAAACTTTCTTATCTCCCATTTGTTCTCCTAAAATATGCTTGTCTTTCCTAAAGAAACCTGTTTGTTCTTCCATGGAAGCCTTTCTCCTCCCTCCCTTTCCCCTACTGCTAAATTAGGCATATAAGCCTCTAACTTTGGGGCTTCCCGGGTAGCATGGTGGTAAAGAAGCCACCTGCCAGTGCAGAAGACACAAGAGACGCGGATTCAATCCCTGGGTCGGGAAGATCCCCTGGAGGAGGAATTGGCAACCTGCTCCAGTGCTCTTGCCTGGAGAATCCCATGGACGGAGGCTGAGCACCCCCACCAAGCCCCTAACTTTGACCATTTATTGGGTTACCTACTCCCATATCAGTTCAGTTCAGTTCAGTTGCTCAGTCATGTCTGACTCTTTGCGACCCCATGGACTGCAGCACGCCAGGCCTCCCTGCCCATCATCAACTCCCGGAGTTTACTCAAACTCATGTCCGTTGAGTCGGTGATGCCATCCAGCCATCTTATCCTCTGTCGTTCCCTTCTCCTCCCGCTTTCAATCTTTCCCAGCATCAGTTTTTTCTAAGGAGTCAGTTCTTCACGTGCGGTGGCCAAAGTATTGGAGTTTCAGCTTCAGCATCAGTCCTTCCAATGAACACCCAGGACTGATCTCCTTTAGGATGGACTGGTTGGATCTCCTTGCAGTCTAAGGGACTCTCAAGAGTCTTCCCCAACACCACAGTTCAAAAGCATCAGTTCTTCCCAGGTTTCTTTATGGTCCAAGTTCCCATACGTGTATGAATAAGCCCTTTTCTCCTGCTAATACATCTCTTTTCAGTTTAATTCGCTTGTGCCCATAAACTGAACCGAAGCGGGTAGAGGAGAATCTTTCCCTCTCGTGTAACACCGTCCACCCCAGGGCATCTTCTGCCTGGCTCTCAGAGCTGATCTTTACCCCAGCTGTGTCTCCTCACCCTTCTTTTCTCTGAGAATACCACCAGAGTTGGGTGATTACTGTTGGAAGCAATGATGTCATGTTGACAGACACTGTCTTCCAGGTGCCACCTCTGCGCTCACCCAGGCACCCTGGGCCCATGCCCAGCCCGCGGTGGTCCTTCTCACCCGGGCACCCTGGGCCCTGCCCCTGGCCCAAGGCGGCCCTCCTCCCCCCACCCCGGGTACCCTGGGCCCCTGCCCAGCCTGCGGCGGCCATTCTCACCCTGGCACCCTGGACGCTGCCCCTAGCCCAAGGCGGCCCTCCTGTTCTCCCCCCCCCCTGAACCCTGGCCTCTGCCCGGTCCTCGGAGGCCCTTCTCACCCGGGCACCCTGGGCCCTGCCCCGGCCCATGGCGGCCCTTCTCCCCTGGGCACCCTGGGCCCTGCCCCGGCCCTCGGAGGCCCTTCTCCCCCGGGCACCCAGGCCCCTGCCTGGCCCTTGGAGGCCCTTCTCCCCTGGGCACCCTGGGCCGGGCCCGGCCCGCACCCTGGGCCCTGCCCCGGCTCACTGATTGAGGACGGGGAGCCGCTCCGCGGGCGCAGCTCTGCTCTTCTGCACCCACTGGCCACACAGACACCTTCATCCTGAAGCCGCTCCTACTTTCCTCCAGGGTGTTCAGACTTGGCTCCTTGGGCTTCTTTCCCTCTTGCTTTCAGACAGGTTTGAGAGTCTCACCACCTAGAAGTCTCAGCTCCCAGCTGCCCTTTCTGCCCTTGTCTGATGTCTCTCATTTTCGCAGTAGGGCCACTGGGGCCAGTTTCGGGCCCCTGGATTCCTTGCTCCTGAAACTTGGATCTGTCATGAGGCTCCCGTGACCTTCATTCTCCTGTTACTGCTGTTTAGTCGCTAAGTCATGTCCAGCTCTTTTGGAACCCCATGGCTCCTCTGTCGGTGAGATTTCCCAGGCAAGAAAACGAACTGGTTGCCATTTCCTTCTCCAGGGGATCATCCCGACCCAGCGACTGGGCGTAAAGAAGCTGGACCCAGGTCTCCTGCACTAGCGGCGGGTTCTTCACCCCTGAGATGGCAGGATGACCCTGGTCACACTGTCTCCCCTAACTCTGAAGTGACAGATATTCAGTACATGATATTAAAGAGGAAAGTATGGCTGAGAAAACACAAGCCAGTCTCACTGCTCCGTCACGCATACATATTCCATCATGCATATATATTCCATCACGCACATACAACCCCATTAACATTTTGATGTGTTTCCTTAAGCTGTTTTTTCTCTACGTACAATAAAAAATTAAGCAAAATTTAGACTGTACTATATATTTCTCCTTTTACTTAAAAAAATGTTATCACAGTCATTTATCAGTAATATTTCCCTCATGTCATTAATTACTCTTTGAAAAAATAATTTTTAGTGACCTTTAAGAAAAGTTACTGTTATGCCCAGAGTCCGAGTCCCCAAAACTGAGAGAATAAGACGTCCACAGCAATGCAAAAGCATGAAGGGGTTTTATTTCTAGCTCGAGCTAGGGCTCCCACCACATCCAACGCAGTGGAGTGGAGCAAGGAGCCCCAAGCCCAGATTTACAGCAGTATTTATAGGTTTTAGCTGCAGGAGTTTCCTAGTATTTACTAATTGGCTAATCTTTATTGGCTGCAGGGGTTTCCTGGTATTTACTAATTGGCTATTGGCTGCAGGGGGATGTCTTTTACATCCTGATAAACTCAAACCAGGTTACGGGGAGTATGCTGATTAGACAAGTCCTGGCATCTGTGGGATGACCTCACTGGGCGATGACTCAGCTTTCCCCGTGAGTCCTACCTTAGTCCCTGAAGCCTATCACGGCGTTTGTTAGGTCCCAACAGTTATGACCAACCTAGACAGCATATTTAAAAGCAGAGACATTACTTTGCCAACAAAGGTCCGTCTAGTCAAGGCTATGGTTTTTCCAGTGGTCATGTATGGATGTGAGAGTTGGACTGTGAAGAAAGCTGAGTGCTGAAGAATTGATGCTTTTGAACTGTGGTGTTGGAGAAGACTGTTGAGAGTCCCTTGGACTGCAAGGAGATCCAACCAGTCCATTCTAAAGGAGCTCAGTCCTGGGTGTTCATTGAAAGGCCTTATGCTAAAGCTGAAACTCCCAATACTTTGGCCACCTCATGTGAAGAGTTGACTCATTGGAAAAGACTCTGATGCTGGGAGGGATTGGGGGCAGGAGGAGAAGGGGACGACAGAGGATGAGATGGCTGGATGGCATCACTGACAATATGGAAGTGAACTCCGGGAGTTGATGATGGACAGGGAGGCCTGGCGTGCTGCGATTCATGGGGTCACAAAGAGTCGGATACGACTGAGCGACTGAACTGAACTGAACTGAATATTCCATTATTGGAGAAGGAAATGGCAACCCACTCCAGTATTCTTGCCTGGGAAATCCCATGAAAAGAGGAGCCTGGTGGGCTACAGTCCACAGGGTCAGAAAGAGCTGGACATGACTTAGTGACTAAACAACGAAATATTCCATTATACAGGCTTATTTCTTCACTCATTTTATGACTGTGTCTTATGAACAAATATGAAATAAATGCGTTTATTGAACATCTACTATGTATCAGGCACTGTCTTGGGCTTTGAGGAACAAGTTAGATGAAGACCCCACGCTCACAGAGCTGAGCTTCTTGGGGAAAGAGATTTACAATAGAGTGGTACTTTGATTGTTGGAGACACCATCATTTATGCCAAGGCAGTGTTTCCCAATATTTATGCTGATTTCACATTTGAGAGCAGGAGCTCTCTGTCAGAAAGCCCTGAGCTTCCCCGCATATTATTGTTAAGTTATCCAACTTCTTTACACCTCAGTTTCCTCGTCTGTAAAATGGGCATAAGAACAGCATTTGCCTCAATGAGGTAAATAAGATAACAGAAGCAGAGCCCTCAACACCTGGTAATCACTTAACACAAGTCAGCTGTCATTAGTATCACCATGAATGGGCAGAAGCCTGTGCGCCACACTCAGTAATCTCTGTAGGATAAATTCCTAGAAGTAGAATGAGTGAGTCAACGTTAGCATTTTTAAATGTTTGTCATTTTCCCAGATTGCCCTTGAGCAAGGCTGCGGCCCACCCTCCTGCCCGGGCGTCCTGGCAGGAAGGTGGGGGCGCTGGCAGAGTGCCCTGGAGATGTGACAACCACCCCGGTGGTTTCAGGCCCCTTGTTTTTAATTCCACGGGGCTCCGTGCGACAGACAGCACTGCCCTCTTGAGAACATCTCCTCCTCGCTCCGCTCCGCTCCGGGCAGGCCTCGCCCTCTGCCCGCCCCTACTCCAGCCCCTGGAACAGCCTCGGGAGGCCCCCTGGCACTGCTGCTTTCTGTGGCCTCCCCAGGGGAGCCCAGGGCTCCAGCCAGCACCTCTGTGCAGACTCCCTGCCTCCCTCCACCTTCTCTCCTACGCTGTATCTTTTTTTAATAAACATTTTTTTTGGCTGTGCTGCATGGCATGTGGAATCCTTAGTTCCCTGACCAGGGATTGAACCAGTGCCCTCTGCAGTGGAAACGTGGAGTCTTAATCCCTGGACCATCAGGAAAACACCCCTATGCTTTTCATTTTACCTGGAGTTCATGAAACTTCTTAGATCTGTAAGTTGATCCTTTTCACCATCTTTAAGGTGGTAGCAGCAATTTATTTTTCAAAAAGATTTTCTGCCTCATTTTTTCTTTTTCTTCTGGTACTATGATCACTTTCAAGTTAAACTTGCTGCTGCTGCTGCTAAGTCGCTTCCATCGTGTCTGACTCTGTGCGACCCCATAGACGGCAGCCCACCAGGCTCCCCCGTCCCTGGGATTCTCCAGGGAAGAACACGAGTGGGCTGCCATTTCCTTCTCCAGTGCATGAAAGTGAAAAAGGAAAGTGAAGTCGCTCAGCCGTGTCCGACTCTCAGCGACCCCATCGACTGCAGCCTACCAGGCTCCTCCGTCCATGGGATTTTCCAGGCAAGAGCACTGGAGTGGGGCGCCACTGTTTAACTTGATATTGTCCTAAATCTCACAGGCTCCTTCTTTCCTTTTCCCCCCTGTCTTCTAGATGGTTAATTTCCATTTATCTTTCTTTGAATCCACTGATTCTTTCTTCTGCCATGGAACCCACTGAGTTTTAAGATCTGGAAGTTCTTTTTTCTTTTTACAATTTGCATTTATCTGTCAATAATCTATATTGTTGACTCATTGTTACATTTTCCTTTAATTGTTTGAATACATTATCATGACTGCTCTGGAGCCTTGTTCTGCTCAGTCGCACGTTGCCGCTCAGAACTACCTTTTTCCTTGAGCTTAGGTCACACTGCCCTGTCTCTTTGCGGCAATAATATTTCTTTATTGAAACTGAACATTGTGGGTAATAGGTGAAATCACTGTAACCTTTTGGGTTCTGTGTTGTTCTTCTGAGGGTTCTGATGTGTTGTTTCGTTGTTTGCTTTTAGGCTCCTGCCTCTGCCAGCCAAGCCATGTCGGGATTGGGCTGTAAGTTGTTGCTGTCGTTCAGCCTCTTTTGTCCTGTCCAGCTCCTTGCGACCCCATGAACCGCAGCACACCAGGCTTCCCCGTCCTTCACCAACTCCTGGAGCCTGCTCAAACCCACGTCCATGGAGTCGGTGATGCCCTCCAGCCATCTCATCCTCTGTCGTCCCCTCCTCCTCCCACCTTCAATCTTTCCCAGCATCAGGGTCTTTTCCAATGAGTCAGCTCTTTGCATCAGGTGGCCAAAGGATTGGAGCATCAGCTTCTGCCTCTCTCCTTCCACTGAATATTCAGGGGGTGGGGACATGCATTCAACAGGGCAGTATCTGGGACTTCCCTGGTGGTCCAGCGGCTAAGACTCCACGCTCCCACAGCAGGGGGCCTGGGCTCCATCCCTGGGCAGGGAGCTAGACCCCCACATGCAGCAACTAAGAGTTGACAACTGCAACTCCAGCTTCTGCTGCCGCAACGATGACCCGGCGCAGCCACGGAAGCAGCTGGCTCCATCTGAGGACAGAGCTCCACCGCCTTGTCAGCCCTTGCGCTTTCTCCAGGCTCTGGGGTCCCCCACTCACGCATGTGGTTGGGCAGTCAGCCAGGGGCGTGGAGTTTGGGGTCAGCCTTCTCGCGACTCTCACTTCACTCTCGCTGTGTTAGGCTTACAGCTGTTCTGTTACCGGCCTGCTGAGATGACACGTCTGGCAAAGAAAACTACAGGTTTTGCACCTGCGCTGGGGACAGGGGTGGGAGGGCCCGAACACGGAGGAAAGGGAGCCTCGTCCCTGTGGGTGAGGATGTCAGCATTGAAAACAGTATGGAGGTTCCTCAAAAAATGAAAAATAGAACTGCCATATGACGCAGCAATTCCAGGTATGTGTGTGAAGTCGCTCAGTCGTGTCCGACTCTTTGCGACCCCATGGACTGTAGCCCACCAGGCTCCTCCCTCCATGGGATTCTCCAGGCAAGAGTACTGGAGTGGGTTGCCATTTCCTTCTCCAGGAGACCTTCCCGACCCAGGGATCGAACCCCGGTCTCCCGCATTCCAGGCGGACGCTTTAACCTCTGAGCCATATACATCCGGGAAAAAACAAGAACACGAATTCGAAAAGATAAAGCTTCCCTGTGTTCATAGCAGCACTGTTTACAATAGCCCGGACATGGAAGTAACCTGAGCATCCATCAAGAAATGAATGGAAAAAGAGGGTGTGGTGTGTATTTACTCAATCACAAAAAAGAGGGAAATATTGCCATTTGTGGCAACACGGAAGGATTAGGTGGGATTACACTAAGCAAATAAGTCAGACAGAGAAAGATAAACACTATCTGATACCTTTTATATGTGGAATATAAAAAAATAAGCTAGTGAATATAATAAAAAAGAAGCTGACTCACGATTAGAACAAACTAGTGATCACCAGTGGTTAGAGAGATGGAGGCAATCTAGGCCCACTGAAGGATGACTAGGTAAAGAAAAGGCGGCGTCTATATACAGCAGAACATTTTTCAGCCACGAAAGAAGAAATCTTGCCATTTGTGATAACATGAATGGGTCAACTAAGATCATGGCATCCGGTCCCGTCACTTCATGGCAAATAGACGGGGAAACAGTGGAAACGGTGACAGACCTTATTTTGGGGGGCTCCAAAATCACCACAGATGGTGACTGCAGCCATGAAATTAAAAGATGCTTGCTCCTTGGAAGGAAAGCTACGACCAACCGAGACAGCATATTACAAAGCAAAGACATTACTTTGCTAACAAAGGTCCATCCAGTCAAAGCTATGGTTTTTCCAGGGGTCATGTATGGACATGAGAGTTGGACTATAAAGAAAGCTGAGCGCAGAAGAATTGATGCTTTTGAACTGTGGTGTTGGAGAAGACTCTTGAGAGTCCCTTGGACTGCAAGGAGATCCAATCAGTCCATCCTAAAGGAGATCAGTCCTGGGTGTTCACTGGAAGGACTGACGCTGAAGCTGAAGCTCCAGCACTTTGGCCACCTGATGCAATGAGCTGAGTCATTGGAAAAGACCCTGATGCTGGGAAAGATTGAAGGCAGGAGAAGGGGTCGACAGAGGATGAGATGGTTGGATGGCATCACCGACTCAATGGACATGGGTTTGGGTAGACTCCAGCAGTTGGTGATGGACAGGGAGGCCTGGTGTGCTGCGGTTCATGGGGTCGCAAACTGAGTGACTGAGCTGAACTGAATGGGCCATGAGGACATTACGCTAAATGAAATAAATCAGACATGGAAAGGCAAATACTGTATAATGTCAGTCATCTGTGCAGTCTTAACAGCACCTCCTGTTCCGAATTCATACAGAAGACAGATCGTTTGCAAGAGGGAGGCGTGAGTGTGTGTGTGAAATGGGTGACCGGGGTCAGAAGACACAGCCTCCAGTTACAGAGTGAGTGCATTCTGGGAGTGAGCTGTGCAGCATGAAGGCTACAGGCAGTCCTCCTGTGCTGTAGGCTCGAGAGCTGCTGAAAGGGTAGATCTTAAAAGTTCTCATCACGAGAAGCCTGTGACCGCGTGCGATGAAGGATGCTGAGCAGCCTTCCTGTGGTGGCCACTTCGCAGGGCACACACAGTCGTGATGCCGTGTACTATACGGCAACTGTTCCTCAACTTGAACCGCAATGAAATGAGCGCGCTCCACTGAGGCACGCAGTCACAGCAGGAGACTTCTGTGGTGTGTCCCTCCGCCCCAGGCACCCACCCTGGGAGTGTCGGAGCCGCAGAGGAAGGCGCCCGCCCTCCCCACTGGGGGTGTTGAGCCACGAGCTGGGTCTGAGCTGGGGGGGGATGGAAGATGCGTCAGACTGAACTAGCCTTTGGCACGAGTGAATCTTCCTAAAATGTGACTGCTGTGTCCCCAGCACCTCAGTTGAAAGCATGCATTGAATTAGCCCACAGGGGCTTCCCTGCTGGCTCAGCTGGTGAAGAATCCGCCTGCAACGCGGGAGACCTGGGTTGGGAAGATTCCCCCGAGAAGGGAAAGGCTACCCACTGCAGTGTTCGTGCTTGGAGAGGCCCATGGCCTGGGTAGTCCACGGGGTCGCAGAGTCGGACACAACTGAGCGGCTTTCACCTTCACGACCTTTGTTGAATTATTAAAGTAAGTAAGTAAGTGTGAGTCGCTCAGTCATACCCGACTCTTTGTGGCCCCATGGACTGCAGCCCACCAGGCTCCTGTGTCCATGAGATTTTCCAGGCAAGGATACTGGAGTGGGTTGCCATTTTCTTCTCCAGGGGAATCTTCCCGACCCAGGGATCAAAGCCGGGTCTCCTGTACTGCAGGCAGATTCCAACTGAGCTACAAGGGAAGCCCTGACTTATTAAAGAAAACCTTGAAATCACTGGAAAATAAAATCTGCCTTCTTTAATCCACCATGTTTTCAGCACTTGATACTGTGAGAGCCTGAGCACGTTGTTCTCCATCTGGACACTCTAGGCCTCGATTGTCGCATCTGCGAAGTGGGCTTCCAATCCCTGCATCCTCAGGGTGGAAGGTGCGAGGCGGACCCTGTCCTGGGTGCCGGGCTGGGGGGCGCTCCCTCTCTGCGGGTGTCCTGGCCACGGCACTGGGGACCGTCACAGAGCAATCGCTGGATCATCCGTCTCATTGCAAAATCGGGACCCTGAGGCGCTTGCAGGCATTTCCTGCTTGTAGACTTCCGGACTGACTCCTCAGAGGGGATGTTACCATCACTGTCTAGCTCTCTGGTCGCTTCTCCCATCCTTGCCTGCTTTTCAGCCAAGTTCTTCTTTCTCAAACAGGCCCTGGGATTCCCACAGCCCTGCCCTGACTCACACTTCCACCTCTGCCGCTAGCTGCTAACTCCTACTCAGTCTTCAGAAGTCACGTGAAGGTGCTAGTCGCTCAGTCGTGTCCGGCTGTTTGTGACCCCATGGACTGCAGCCTGCCAGGCTCCTCCGTCCATGGGATCCTCCAGGCAAGAGTCCTGCCGTGGGTAGCCCTGCCCTTTTCCAGGGGATCTTCCCGACCCGGGGATGGAACCCCCGTCTCCTTCACTGCAGGCAGATTCTTTGCCGTCTGAGCCACGAGAGAAGCCCCACGCATCCTTCCAGCCCCACTCAAACGCCATCTGTCAATGATGCGTTTCCTAATCCCCTGCCCCACCCCAGCCCCCTTCTCAGCGCCTTTTCATTCACGGACGTAATTAAGGGGGTGATGCCTGTCTCATCCCCTTTCCACCCCGGAAGCTCGCAGAGCAGGGACCATTTCTGCTTTGTTTCTGTGTCCTGGGAGCTGCATCTGACGCAGGCTTGTCTGTGTGGGGGTGGGGGAGGAGTGCAAGGGACTTCCCAGAAAACGGGGCTGAGGTCACAGAGGCAGGTCCCGAGCCAGGAGCCCCGCAGGCCGGCGCCTGGGCCGACGCCGCCTCCGTCAGTCGGCCGGGCTCTGCCCGCATCAGGCCAGTGTCGCCCGCTGGCTCGTGCCCATCCACTCCACTGGCTGGCTTCCCCGACTCCCGAGAGAAATCCGCTGCAGCCCAGGGGAGGCCCCGTGGAGGGAAGATTAGCTGCAATTTGTTAACAAGTGTGTTCACCAAATGTCAAAACTCGGCGTCCTCTGCCTCCGCAAAGCCTTCCTGAGAGAGCGCGTCCCTGGGGTTTGCACAGCTGCCAGCCAGCCGCCAGCAGGATTCCAGCCAAGTGCCGCCAGCCGGGGATTGACTGACGCGTGGAGTCCGATCTGCAGGAACTAACGGAGCTAACCTCAGCCAGGTGTACCCGCTTGCCCCGCGAGGCAGGGGCGTGGATGAGAGCGGACTGCAAAGGCGGCTGACGGCACCTCCCTGGTGGCCCCGGGTCAGGACTCCTGCAGGGGCCACAGGGTGGACCCTGTCAGGGCACTAAGATCCCGCAAGCGTGTGGCCGAAAGCAAGCAAACGAGCAACCACAAAGACAGCTGAGGGCTGGGAGAGAGCCTGGCAGGGTGGCGAGAACGCCCTCCCAGAGGGCCCGGAGCCAGGCCAGCCAGGGCCCTCTCCTGCCCTCCCAGACGGCTCCCGGGCTCCACGACTGTGCGTGTGCCCACTGGGCTTCAGGTCGTGGGCGTGGAGCCTTTACTCAGCGCCTGCTGTATGCACGGCGCCCTGGCTCAGGAGTTGGGGAACCTGGCGCAGCTCTTTACAGGACGACAGCCAGTTTGGCCCGCAGACCTTGTTTCTTCAGCCATAACGCGGGACACGCATGTTGACGGCGGTGACGA
Source organism: Oryx dammah (assembly GCF_014754425.2). NCBI lineage: Eukaryota > Metazoa > Chordata > Mammalia > Artiodactyla > Bovidae > Oryx > Oryx dammah. The sequence continues at coordinate 1,325,930 of NW_024070210.1, forward strand.
CAGCTTCTATTTTGTGAGCACCTGTCAGTGTGCCGGGCTCTGCGCACAGAGCTTCCCAGCCGTCTCTTATCCGATCCTCACAGCAGTCCGATAACACGGAGCCTACTAACAGCACCATTTTATGGATGGAAAAGAAAAGATGAGGCTTAGAGGCTGTACCGGGTCGGACGGTGTCCTTCCTCCCAAATTTATGTCCTTCTGGGACCCTCAGAGTGTGACCTTACTTGGTTATTTGGAGGCAGGGTTATTGGAGATGTAATTCGTCAGGTTGCGTGGATTAACACTGGAATTAATGGGCCCTTACTCCAGGAAGACTGGCATCCCTATAAAAAGGGGACTTCTCGCCTTCAGAGCTGTGAGAAAATACATTTCTGTTGTTTTAAGCCCCTCAGTTCAGTTCAGTTGCCCATTCGTCTCCGACTCTCTGTGACCCCGGGGACTGCAGCACGCCAGGCCTCTCTGTGCATCACCAGCTCCCGGAGCTCGCTCAAACTCGTGCGCATGGAGTCGGTGATGCCATCCAGCCATCCCATCCTCTGTAATAAGTATATGAGTCATAATACTAGCTGCTCCCTGTGCCCAAGGCCTCCTCTATGTTGAGTCTCAGGCTCACAACAATTTAGAAGGTAGGTCTTCTCCCCACTGCTCACAGGTGAGGAAATTAAAGCACAGACAGTTGTGCGACTGGCCAAAGAGAGACAGAAGTGAGAACCAGGACTTCAGCTCGTGTCTCCTGATCCTGAGAAAATGGTGACAACAGGTGCTCAGAGTTTGAGCCAGTGGAGGGGACCCCCTTCCAGCCCCCCTGCCACCACTCCTTGGGGCCCCAGGTCACAGCCCCATCAGTGCTGTCTGGGCAGGGCTCCTGGCTCCCTAGGGCAGTGGCTGGGGGCCCGCAAGGATCCCGGGAAGGTGCGGCAGACCCTGCATCCACCCATCCATTCATCCACCCGTCCATTCACCTATTCGTCCAGCCACCCATCTTACGTATATCTATGGAGCACGAACTGTTATCTTAAGGTGTAAATTATAGGAGTGGGTCTAGTAAGGTCTTTACAACCTCCAGACATTCTTTTGATTCACTGTAATAACTAAGAGTATATAACTCCACTGCTAACACTGGCAAGGGGGCGCTCTTTCTGCCCCCTTCTGATGTCTATGTCAGAAGCTTTCTCTATCTCCTTTATACGTTAATAAAACTCTATTACACAAAAGCTCTGAGCGATCAAGCCTCTTCTCTGGCCCCAGATTGAATTCTTCTCTTCTGGAGGCCAAGAATCCCCGCATCTTTTGTGGTTCAGCAACAACCTTTCAGTTGGACGGCATCACTGACTGAACAGACGTGAGCCTGAGCAAACTCTGGGAGATAGTAAAGGACAGGGAGGCCTGGCGTGCTGCAGTCCATGGGGTCGCAGTCAGACACAACTGAGCAACTGAACAGCAGCAAGGCTCTCGGCACGGCAAGAACTCAGCAGGTGTAAGCTGTCCTCGCACAGGGCGTCAGTGGGGAAGACGACGTGTGCAGAAGGGAAGCGGTGGTGACTGAGCCAAGTCTTACAGCGACCCGCGTCTAATGCAGAGCCAAGAGAGCCGGTTCTGATGCTGGCACCTGGTCCTGCTGCCCTGATGGATGTTTCATGTGGAGTGTGGTCAGAGGATGTACAAAGACAGGGGCTGGGCCTCCACCAAGCTCACGGGACAGGCTGTAGGAACTGGTTTGTGGCCAGCAGGCTGACAGTCGTTTAAGACATGTCTGCAGACCTCCCTGGCTGTCGCGTGGTTGAGACTTGGGCTTTCAAAGCAGGGGGCACGGGTTCAGTCCCCGGGTGGGGAGATGAGGCCCCATATGTTCATGGTCAAAAACTCTAAAACAGAAGCAGTTTTGTAACAAATTCGAGAAAGACTTTAAAAAGTGGTCCACACCAAAAAAATCTTAAGGGGCTTCCCTGGTGGCTCAGGCCGCCAGTGCAGGAGACGCGGGGTCAATCCCTGGTCCAGGAAGGTCCCACACGCTGTGGGGCAGCCAAGCCCTGAACCCCCTGCGTCGAGAGCCTTGGCTCCACAGCAAGAGAAGCCTCCCCAGCGAGAGGCCCGAGCACCGCAGCTAGAGAGGGGCCCCGCTCGCCACAGTTAGAGGAAGCCCCCACGGCAAGGAAGACACATCGCATCCAAAAGGCAAATAAAGGCATTTTTTAGAGTCTTTAAAAAAAGAAAGACATGTCTATACGTAGGGTGGAATTTGGTCTAAGACTTGAAAAAAGAAAGTGAAAGTGAAGTCGCTCAGTCGTGTCTGACTCCTTGCGACCCCATGGACTGTAGCCCACCAGGCACCTTTGTCCATGGGATTTTCCAGGCAAGAGGACTGGAGTGGGCTGCCGTTACTTCCATCTTTCCCTGGCGGTAGAGTTTGGAGGGGTGGCAGACACTCTCTCCTCTCAAAGTTTCTGGGGGTCTCCATCATCTAGCGCAGAGAAGGTAAGAATTGGAGTGACCAGTGGCCCAGGTCGGGCTTCCCTGGTAGCGCTGGCGGTAAAGAACCCGCCTGCTAACGCAGGAGACTAAGAGACATGGGTTTGATCCCTGGGTGGGGAAGATCCCCTGGAGGAGGGCACGGCAACCCACTCCAGTGCTCTTGCCTGGGGAATCCCCTGGACAGAGGCGCCTGGCGGGCTCCAGTCCACAGGGCTGCAGAGTCCGGCACGACTGAAGTGCCTTAGCGAAGCACAGCGCGGCGACTCAGGTCAGGTCATGGAGGCACCAGAAATGGGCGCTTGGAGTGAGCACCAGGAAATTAAGGAAACTGGAGAAGCGAAGGGTCACAGAGGCTCACGCGAGTAAGACAGCGGGGACTCCCGGGCGGAAAGCTTGTGATGCCTGCAGGCAGCTCTCTTCATCTCCGCAGAAGCTGCAGCCAAAGATAGCTCAGTGCCTGCAGGGCCAGCCAGCGTCTGGACTAGAGGTGACCGTCGGGGCTGCCCTGCACGGAGCCGACAGGCTCACTCAGAGGTCGGCTCAGGGGTTCCCTGGTGACCCAACGGTAGGACTCTGAGCTCCCAGCGCAGGGGGCGTGGGTTTGATCCCTGGTCGGGGAGCTGGGTCCCAGTGCTGCAGCTGAGACCCAGCACATCTAATTTAAAAAGGATGTCGACTCAGAAACGTATCAAGTGACTTAATCACGGCTGTCTGGTGAGTAGCATGTATTATACCGAGTGTTCTGATTGAGGATCACTCTAAGTAAGGCTTTGAAAATGACGCTGATAGAGTAATGTTTCTTAAGTTTTTCTCTGAGAGCCTCTGAGTAAGAGGCCATTCCTGGAGATGAAGAACAATCGTACCCGTGCCCTCAGCACGGAGAATAGATCCTCGGAACATTCCACAGGAAGCAGCTGACTGCCTCACACATGGGACTTCAAACCATGTTAGGATGCCACCCTCCAACACCTACTGCTAATCTGAGAAAAAAGCAAAACGAAACAGTAAAATGAAAAATAAATGAAACAGGAAGTGATCTGGATCAAAAATCAAATAGACAATTGTAACTGGTTATTCCCGCCTCCCAACAAATTAGAGAAAGATATTAGAGAAAGAGCTTTGACTGCACTATATAATGGTACCCTTCTCAGCAATAATTCAAAATAATTCTTCTCCTTTGTGAAGCTAATTGGAGATATTTATTAGATTCAACAGTAGGCCCTTTTCACACTGAAGGTGCCTAATTCAAAAGAGGAGGACAGTGAAGAAAAGGAAATACGGGAATTCCTCATAAATGGTGAGAACAACTGGAGCTTTCCAGAATAATCCACGAGAGGGTGAGGTGAGGCAGGGAGGCGTAGCTGGGGTGCCCCAGATAAACAGAACCAATAGAGACAGATGATGGATGAGGCATAGAGAGACAGACATGGATGTGTGTGCTAGGCACTCAGTCATGTCCCCATGGATTGTAGCCCACCAGGCTCCTCTGTCCTTGGGATTCTTCAGGCAAGAATACTGGAGTGGGTACCTATTCCTGTCTCCAGGGAATCTTCCCTAACCAGGGATCGAAACTGGGTCTCCTGTATTGCAGGCAGATTTTTTTTTTTTAAACCATCTGAGCCACCAGGGAAGCTCTATAGGTATAAAGAGATTTATTAAGAGGAATTGGCTCATGGGACTATGGAGGCTGAGAGATCCCGTGATCTCCCGACTGCAAGCTGGACGTGCAGGAAAGCTGGTGGTGTAGTTGAAAGGCCTGATAACCAGGCATCTGGTGGCCCAGTCAAGCTGACACAAAGGAGAGAGGGGAGAGAGAACCGAAAGAATGGTGCCTGTGTGCTTGTGAGGGCCCACCCGACAGGAACCCACACTGGTGCTCAAGGCCCCTAAGGACCTATTTTTTAAAAATCAGACCACGAAGAATCCCAGAGCCAGCGACGATCACGGAAGCCGTGGCTCCCCTGGAGTTCTCAGCAGTCTTGGGAGGAGGGAGGGGATGGCTTTGCACTGACCTTACCCAACTCTTCGGGGGCAGGGTAACCCACCTTACACCCATTTCAGCATCAGACGCCAATCCTCTGACAAGTTCCAAAATGAAGCAGGGCAAAGGTTAGCTGAATTCTGCATAGAGAATGCACTCATCATAGCAAATACCCTTTTTCAACAACATGGGAGATGACTTTGCACATGGACGTCACCAAATGGTCAATACGGAAGGGACAAGTTCCATCCCATAGACTAAGGTCTGAAGTCTGTAGACCGCCTAAGACTGGGCTGGGCCTTACTCACCTTTCTGCCTCTAAGGCCCAGGGCAACACCTGACCGGTGGTAGAGGCTCAGCCTTTGTTTGCTAAACGAATGGATGATTGAACGGACAGAGCCGCGGCTTCGGCCCTAAAATGCCAGAAACGCTAGAGGAAAGCCAGTCATTCCCCTTAGACTCTGTTTCAGCTTTCGTAACTCACATTCAGTCATTTAAAGCTCATTTAGAGGCCTCCTTTGGGAGTGTTAGCTAGGAGAGGCAGTGCAGAATGGCTAGCCAAGTAGGCACAGTGGTAGCTGAAAAAGAGACAGCTGTCAGGATGACTCTCAAAGAGGAAGGAGATTGTAACATGTCAAGAACAGAGTCAAAGTTGGTTCCTTTAGGACAGGCACTTCTGGCCATTTTATAGACATTAAATCTTTTAAGCTGTGCAACTTAGCTGTAAGATTGGCATAATTATTCTGTTTCACTGAAGGGGAAGCCAAAAGCCAGAAGAATTAACAAACTCGCCAGTATTCAAATAGAAATCGGATTTTCCCACTACATGTTACTGAATTGATTTTGTTTTCTATTTTAATTATTGAATATTTAAAAGCAATAGATAGCCACCAGGAAGCAATCAAGAGTCAGCCACAGCAAAACACAGAATTACTTACTACGAGCATCTTAAGTGTGTGTGTTTCCAGGTTTACATCTGAACAAAATTTCAGACATCTTTTTAGGCATCGGAATATGATAAATAAATAGATAGGTAAATAGCTGTAGAAATAAAAGCTATTGAAAAAATGTGATAAATCTGTATATGACATTTAGAAAGCTAATTACATTTTTACTTGAATTTTGCAGGAAAAACAATTGACAAAGAATAGAAGAAATCCTTACATTTCAAATAAATGTTTCTCTTTTTTCAAGAGGTATTTGTCAAAAGATCCTTGTAAAATTAAGCAACAAAAAGTATTGAGGTTGAAAGAATGACCTCCCTCTCTTCCTTCCTTCCTCCTCCACCCCCCTCTCTTTTCTCCTTTTAAAACTAGATGTTTCTCTCATAGATTCTTTGTCTTGTCTGATTGCTCTGGATACAGCATCCAATAATATGTTGAATAGAAGTGGCTGAAGTGGGCATTCTTGCCTTGTTCTTGATTTTAGAGTAGAAGCGTTTAGTCATTCATTACTGAGTATGATACGAGCTGTGGGTTTTTCATATTTGGCCTTTATTACGTGGAGCTAGTTTCCGTATATTCCTGGTTTGCTGAATGCTATTCTTATGAAACGATGTTGCATTTTGTCAAACACTTTTTCTGCGCCGATTCAGGTGATCGCTTTGTCTTCTCCCTCTCGTTCTGCTGATGTGGCGCCTTACGTCGACTGCTTTGTGTGTCTTGGATCACCCTTGCACTGCTGGAGTGAATTCTGCTTGGTCGTGGTGCATAACCCTTTCAAGATGCTGTCGACTGCAGGCTGCTAGTCTTTTTCTGAGGACTTTCACGTCGGTGTTCGTAAGGGATGGCCTGCTCTGTCTTAGGTTTTGATGTCTGAGTGACACAGTGTCATAGAGTGAGTTGAGAGCGGTGCCTCTGCTTCAGTTTTGGGGAAGAACTTGAGAGGAATCGGCATTATCTTAAAATGCTCAGAAGATTCCACTGGGGGGCCACCTGGTCCAGGGCTTTTCCTTGTTGGGAGGTTTTGAGTGTGCATCCAGTCTCTGTGCAGACCTTCTATTTCTTTGTGATTCAGCCTTGGTAAATTGCATGGTTCGAGACAGCTCTACATTTCACCTGGGTTATCCAATCTGTTACACAAGTGCTCTAGTATTCTCTTATAATATTTTCTCTGTAAAATCAACAGTAACGCTCCCAGTTTCATTTTTAAATTTTAGTTATTTGAGTCTCCTCTCATTTATTCTTAGTCAACCTAGCTAAATGTTTGTCAGGTTTTAAAATCTTTTTTGAAGAACACATTCTCGGTTTTGTTTACTTTTTCCTATTGTATTATCTATTTTATTTAGCTCTGTTATCTCCTTCCTCTGCTAACTTTGGGTTTACTTTATTCATCTTCTAATACCTTGAGGTGCCAAATTAGGCTGTGGGTTTGAGATCTTGCTTCTCTTCGATGTAATCATTTGTAGCTGTAAATGTTCCTCTTCCTGCGGCTTCTGCCGCATTCCAAGAGTTTCCGCATGCCGTGCTTTCATTACCGTCTGTCTCAAGATGTTTGCTAATTTCCCTTGTGATGTCTTCTCGGACTTATTGGCTGTATAAGAGTTATTTACTTTACACAGATTTTGGAATTTTCTCCTGCTGTTGGTTTCTAGTTTCATTCCGTTGTGATTGGAAAAGACACTCAGTGTGGTTTCAACTTTCTACGAAGACTTATTTTGTGGCCTAACATGGGGAGCATCCTGGAGACCGGCCCATGTGCACGTGAAGAAGACGTGTGTCCTGCTGTAGGTGGTGGAGTGTTCCGTATACACGTTGGGATCACCCACTCGGTAACCAGCTCAGCAGTCTTACCCCAGCACCTCGTTCCTCTGTGCATGTACATACACAGCACCGTGGATCTCCGATCGTCCTTTGAACGATTTGTCATCTCCCATTTTTCTTTCCTGTTTGTTCCTTCACTGAGTTAAAGATATCTTCTATTTAAAAATCTATTTTTGCTCACTCTATATTTGAGGATTATTACTTTAATTTTTTGAAAGTTGTGGTTTGACATGTGGCTCCAAGAAAGAAGAGCCCGTTCGGCAGCCACCCTTCAGGAGGCCAGGGTGACTGTCTAATCCGACCCTCCTACTCATGGTCTTCTCTCGAGGCTGACTGAGGGAACAAACCACCTCTCCCCTGAGCCACGCTAAAAATTTCAAAACAAATCTTACAAAATATAGCTCAGGGAAAATAAAAAATACACAGACACACAGAATTTATATAGCAATTTATACAGCATAAACTTAGTACTGCAGGCAAGCCTCTCTTGTACCAACCATGGAAGTTACTGAATAATACTCATAAACAGGCAGCATCCCAGACCCACTGAGCCAGAAGCCCGGGAGGGAGGCGCGGGCACCGTGTGTTGTTCACAGTTCCCGGGTGACGCGAGTGTACAGTGAGAGGAGAGGGCGCCTGCTGAAGGAGAAAGACTGGAGAGGGACCTGCAGACGGCAGCCTCCACCCTCCGGGGAGGACAGACTCGTCCCTTCCTCAGCTCAGCTGATCTAGGTAAGAGAAGGACCCAAGGCTCTCGCCTCGGGGCTCCCCCTCACGGGCCACTTGGAGATGGGAACCACCCTGGCGACTGGAGCAGGGAAGACTGGACACACAGAGTGGCTGCCTGGGGAAAGACGTCAACTGTGCCAAGGGAGGAGCAGAATTCCAGGGGTGCAGGTGCAGCTACCAGCTGCCCCTTGAGCGGAGGGAAAGTGTCGGGGGGCGGTCCCGGACACTCAGAGGACTGTCGCCCCTCTCTCGGAGCTGAGAGGCATCCTCTCTGAAGCCCGGCTGGAGGGAATTTCAGGGCTTAGGAGAGTTTCTGATTTTCTTCTGCTTTAGGCTCTGAGGGATTTAGTGGATGAGATGACAGTTAACTTTATGTCAACTTGGTTTGGGCAAGGTACCCAAATATTTGGTCAAACACCAGTCTGGATGTTGCTATGGAGATATTTTGAGATGAGATGAACATTTAAATTGGTAGACCTTGAGTCAAGCCGATGATCTTTCAAAATGTGGGTGAGCCTCCTCCAATCAGTTGAAGACGTCAACAGGAAAGACTGAGGTCTCTGGAGGAGAAGAGCGTTCAGCCTGGGACTCTCTTTGGACCGGAGCCACACTGTCAGCCCTTCCTGGGCCTGGCATGCTGGCCTGCCCTGCAGACTTGGACGAGCCAGCCTCCACATTCGCATGGCCAGCCCCTTAAAACAGATTCCTGTGTCTGCACAACCTGTGGGCTTGCTTTCTCCGCACAACCCCGGCTAACACACGGGCTGTTGCCTGCCCATCCTCCCCAGATGGTGCCTCTCACTCAGCGTTCTCCTCTGTCCCACATCCCTTCTCCAGGAGTAAGAGGCATTGATGCTGGTTGCTACCTTCCGTTCCCAGGAGATCAAGTCTAAGCAACGCACGGAGAATTTAAAGGATCCTTGCAGCTAGTGTAAAACTCCAGAGGACCCAGGATGACCAAGAAGGGAAGGGATTCTAGTCAAGGAAGGGACTCTAGTCAAGGAAGGGATTCTAGTAAAAAGGAAGGGATTCTAGTCAAGGAAGGGATTCTAGTAAAGGAAGGGATTCTAGTAAAGGAAGGGATTCTAGTAAAGGAAGGGATTCTAGTCAAGGAAGGGACTCTAGTCAAGGAAGGGATTCTAGTCAAGGAAGGGATTCTAGTAAAGGAAGGGATTCTAGTAAAAAGGAAGGGATTCTAGTAAAGGAAGGGATTCGAGTAAAAAGGAAGGGATTCGAGTCAAGGAAGGGATTCTAGTGAAGGAAGGGATTCTAGTAAAGGAAGGGATTCGAGTAAAAGAAGGGATTCTAGTAAAGGAAGGGATTCGAGTAAAGGAAGGGATTCTAGTAAAGGAAGGGATTCGAGTAAAGGAAGGGATTCGAGTAAAGGAAGGGAGAGAGGAGTCAGGCAGATTCCTCTTTGGTATCAGGCAGTTCAGTCGCTCAGTCGTGTCCGACTCTGCGACCCCATGAATCGAAGCACACCAGGCCTCCCTGTCCATCACCAACTCCCGGAGTTCACTCAGACTCACGTCCATTGAGTCGGAGATGCCATCCAGCCATCTCATCCTTGGTCGTTCCCTTCTCCTCCTGCCCCCAATCCCTCCCAGCATCACAGTCTTTTCCAATGAGTCAACACTTTGCATGAGGTGGCCAAAGAACTGGAGTTTCAGCTTCAACATCAGTCCTTCCAATGAACACCCAGGAATGATCTCCTTTAGGATGGACTGGAGACTTGCAGTCCAAAGGACTCTCAAGAGTCTTCTCCAACACCACAGTTCAAAAGCATCAATTCTTAAGCGCTCAGCTTTCTTCACAGTCCAACTCTCATATCCATACATGACCACTGGAAAAACCATAACCTTGACTAGACTGACCTTTGTTGGCAAAGTAATGTCTTTGCCTTTTAATATGCTGTCTAGGTTGGTCATAGCTTTCCTTCCAAGAAGCAAAAGTCTTTTAATTTCCTGGCTTCAGTCACTATCTGACTCTCCGTAGAGGAGGGAAGAAAGAATTCCGGAAAAAGATGAGCAGGCAGGTTCCTCTGCCTTCAAGCTCGCTTCCAATCCTGACCTCTCTGGGCAGGGGAGGTGCTCATCGCCTCGGCTCTGATGCAGACACACCCTGCCTGCAGCCGTGACCCTCCCTCCCCTCCTCGCCTGGCCTGCCTTCTGCATGGAGCTCCCCACTGCACACACCCGTTCTCCCAGCCCTTGCTTCCAGCCCACTTTTCTGTGCAGACCTCCCTGACTTTCTCAGTCTACGCGGACTCTCACTTCTCTCTGGTTATCGTGGACATGTTTCGGATGCTTTGTTTTCAACTCTTGGTTACATAATGTGCTTTCAGTGTATCCCTGAAGTTGGGGGCTCCCTGAGATTTGCGCTGTAACCTTCAAAGCAGCTCACCAGGGCGGGTCTTGAGACGTGCTAAATATTGAGCTTTCAAGGACCCACGAGAAAGCAGCGATGAATGTTTCTAACGCACGTGCAGAAGCAGATGGGGTGGTGCCCACGTTCACGTATGGGTTAGACAAAGTCAAGAAGGTATGATGGGAATAGGTGCACCATGCCAGTTTTTGATCATCTCAACGGCCATCAGCCCAACCGAGCTGAATGCACAACACTCTGCTGTAATTTACAATCTCAGGTGTTCATGAATCCTTCTCATCAAATGGAGACAGGTCCTTTCCTTCCCCCCACCTCACCCTGCCAGGCAGTGGTTCTGAAATATTAATATGCCAAAGGACTGATTTTTATGGGGAGGGTGTGCTGGGAGCCAGCGTGAGGAATCCCACCCGTGACAAGGTCATGCAGCAGAGATCTGATGGGCAAGGCGAGTCAGGTCTCAGGGTTCCCCCTGGAATTTCCTGAGCGTGTACCCCCCAAACCAAAAATCTGCCGGCCTTGTACTCTGCTTCTCCACTCTTCTCATATTCTCTGGAAAAAGTCAACTCAGGGCTTTAGTCTTCTGCATTTGAAAGGGATGTTTCAGTTAAAACCCCTCTGATAGCTCTCTAGCTTGCCTAACAGGTCCCCCCGGACCTCTTACAGCTTGTGAATTGCTTACAGCCCCCCAACCACGAGAGGCACAAAGCTTAAAGCATCTTAAAGATACAGAGCCTTTTCTAAAGAGCTAAAAATCATATTGGTGACGGGATTTCACTGTTGACTCAATGACTGCTGCCAGGCTTCCATATTCTTTATCTTTTAGGCACCTGGGAGGATGTTAATCAATGTAAATGGGATATGGAAAAAGATATATAGTAGTTTTGATGTTAGCAACACTAGACTTTTGAGTTAATTACTTTTCTTTTGTTATAAATCACTGTACTCCTTTTACTTGTTATAAATTGCTGTATCTTTGCTATGTAAGAATGTAACTTTATTTAGTGCTTTCTGAGAGTGGCACCAGACTTTGAGAAGAATAACACAAATAAGTCTTCTGGTTGACAAACCCTTATCAGAAGAAAGGCTGTAAAATGTTAATTGGCCCTTTTGGCCAGAAGATTTTGTAAATTACTTAAGACAGGTATGCAGAGAGAAAAGCCTGGTTTTGATAAGAGTCTGGGCTGCTAACGCTGCATAACTTTGTATTACCCATTGATCTCTATGTACAATCAAAAAGGTATAAAAGGCCTTCCTAGACAATAGGGGCCAGGCCAGTCATATTGGAAGGACTGGTTTCCCCCGTGTCTCCTCTTTACACTAATTTCAGGCTGAATTCCCATCTGGGGCGTGGAGGCTCACCATGTCTACTTACTTGTCCTGGCTTCTAAGATCCGTAAGAGAGCGAGCCCGAGGCGGGGCACTCTCCGATATTCAAACGGACGCCGGTGGCCTAACGTAGACGGTGCAAGCTCCTCGTCTGGAACTTTATTGGCTTTCCACGTAAACCAAGTTATTCAGCCTCTTTTCTCCACTAAAATTTCCTACTACACTATTTCTTCCTAATTTAATCTTTTTTTTTTTGATCAAAGAGGAAATGTTTATTTATCAGAGTATTTACACGCATTTTAATGTTTTCTTGTGTGCACAAGAACATAAAACAATAATTTATTTCTTCTATTGTTTTTGTTTTACAACATGAATACTTATTCAGTTCAGTCGCTCAGGTGTGTCCGACTCTTTGCGACCTCATGAACTACAGCATGGCAGGCCTCCCTGTCCAACACCAACTACCAGAGTTTACCCAAACGCATGTCCATTGAGTCAGTGATGCCATCCAACCATCTCATCCTCTGTTGTCCCCTTCTCCTCCTGCTCTCAATCTTGCTCAGCATCAGGGTCTTTTCAAATAAGTCAGCTCTTTGCATCAGGTGGCCAAAGTATTGGAGTTTCAGCCTCAATATCAGTCCTTCCAATGAACACTCAGGACTGATCTCCTTTAGGATGAACTGGTTGGATCTCCTTGTAGTCCAAGGGACTCTCAAGAGTCTTCTCCAACACCACAATTCAAAAGCATCAATTCTTCGGAGCTCAGCTTTCTTCAAAGTCCAACTCGAACATCCACACATGACCACTGGAAAAACCATAGCTTTGACTAGACGGACCTTTGTTGGCAAAATAAAGTCTCTGCTCTTCAATGTGCCGTCTAGGTTGGTCACAACCCTTCTTCCAAGGAGCAAGCATCTTTCAATCTCATGGCTGCAGTCACCATCTGCAGCGATTCCGGAGCCCAAAAAAATAAAGTCAGCCGCTGTTTCCACTGTTTCCCTGTTTATTTGCCATGAAGTGATGGTAACAGATGCCATGATCTTAGTTTTCTGAATGTTGAGCTTTAAGCCAACTTTTTCTCTCGCTTCTTTCACTTTCATCAAGAGGCTCTTTAGGTCTTCTTCACTTTCTGTCATAAGGGTGGTGTCATCTGCATATCTGAGGTTATTAATATTTCTCCAGGGAATCTTCATTCCAGCTTGTGCTTCTTCCAGCCCAGCATTTCTTAGATGTAGTCTGTTTTTGAAGACAATGATCTGCTTTTCTGGTTGCCTGATGTCCTCTGCCTGCATTCAGAGGTTGTTTTGTGGAGTTTGCTCCGCGTTGAAATGATCTTTTGAGGAATTTGTGAGGGAGAAAGTGGTCTTCCCTTCCTATTCCTCCGCCATCTTAGGACCGCCTCTCCTGGAATCCCTAATTTAATCTTATGTTAATAAATAAATAAGTTTTTTCCTCGCCTACTCCGTCTCCCCTTCGAATCACCCTGGATCCACCGGGGCTGGACCCTGGCAAGGGTGGCTGCGTATTAAAATTAAAAATGCAGATTCCTTAGCCCCACCCAGAGAGGTTCTGAAGGAGAAGGTCTGGGCAAAGTCCTGAAAATCGGCATTAAAAACAATCTCCCTAGGGGACTATGGTGATTTTGAAGAAGGTAGTACATACTGAGGGCTTCCCTGGCGGCGCTGGTGGTAAAGAACCGCCTGCCAGTGCAGGAGATGTGAGAGACGTGGGTTTGATCCCTGGCTCAGGGAGATCCCCTGGAGGAGGGCATGGCAACCCACTCCAGAATTCTTGCCTGGAGAATCTCGTGGACAGAGGAGCCTGGTGGGCAATGGTCCATAGGGTCACAAAGAGTTGGAAACAACTGAAGTGACTTGGCACACCCACAGGCACACACTGGGTGCGTAGCTCCTGATGGCAGGGAATTCTGGAACGACTTAAATTCCAAGGCCAGCTGCTGGGAAGAGTCAACAAAATTCAATCAGCAAATGCTCAAGGGATACACAGAAATCTACCAAAGGACAACTATGAGATGATATACATTTTTAAAAAATTCCCTTGAAAACAAAAAAGCACTGCCTTCTGCCTAAATCCAGAAGGCTAAAGCATCACTTGGGAAATTCAAGATGACTAGAAATGGCTCTGAGGTGCAGACGATGCTAGTTTCTGGGAGGCACTGGGATCCAGCCACAGGGGCACAGCCTGAGGGGAGTGCAGGCTGGGCCCCGAGGAGGGTCTCTTTCCTGTCCTTTATAGCTCATGCTCAGGAAGGCTTTCTTTATTGGGCAATAAAAACGCCTGGAAAATTTGTTAAAGATTTCTGGGCCCTACCCTCAGAGCTTCTGATTCTTTTTTCCATTTTTTAATTGAAGGATAGTTACCTCACAGAATTTTGCTGCTTTCTGTCACCCCTCAACGTGACTCAGCCATAGGTTTACCTGCATCCCCTCCCTTTTGAACCCCCTCCCGCCCTCTAGGTTGGTGCAGAGCCCCTGTTTGAGTTCCCTGAGCCATGCAGCACATCCCGTTGACTGTCTGCTTTGCACACGGTCACGTACATTTCCGTGTTACTCTCCATGCGTCTCACCCTCTCCTCCCCTCTCCCCGTGCAAGCTTCTGCTTCCTGAAGTCAGGTGTGTGGCCGGAGAATTTTCATTCCCACCCAGTGCTCTGTTTCTGCTGTTGCTGCTGATCTGGGGTGCACACTCGCAAAACTACTGCTTTTATTTTGTTAATTAATTAATTTTTGGCCTTGTAGCATGTGGGTTCCTAGTTCCCCAACCAGGGATTGAACCCACATCTCCTGTGTTGGAAAGGCAGTGTCTTAATCAATGGATTGCCAGGGAAATCTCACTGCTTTCAAGCAAGGCCAAGACCTGCAAGGACTTGAGAACCGAACTGGAGTCTCAGGGTGCTGCACTCAAGTCGCAGCCCATGCCCTGGTGTGACTGGTTGTGTGCAAACTCGAGACAGTCTTGGGTTTTTTCTTTTTAACTTGAGATAATTTTAGACTTACAGTCAAATTGTAAAATAGTACAGAGTTTCCATATACCTTTTATCCAACTTCTTCCTTAACATCTTACATAACCATAGAACAATTATCAAAACTAAGACTGTAACATAGGTATAATACTATTAAGTAGACTATAGAATTTACTGAATGTCACCTTGGTTTGTCCACTACCATCTGTTTTATATTCCAGGTTCCAATGAAGGGTCCCACGTGGCATTTAGTCGTCATGCCTCCTTAAGCTTGTCTTTCATTGGCTTGAGACTTTTGAAGAATATCTGTCAGTAATTGTGTAGAACATCCCTCAATTTAAGTCTGTCTGTGAGATTAGACTGATGTCATTGGCAAGGATGCCTCAGATGCTATCCTCATCTCAACGAGTCATTTCAGATGTCAGTACTCACAACTGGTAACATTAGCTCTGCTCACTTGATTAAAGTGGTGTCTGCCAGAATTCTCCACTTCAAAGTTACTAAAATTCTCCACTGTAAAGTTCTTTTTGTAATGCCTTAATATTTCGGTAGTTGGTGGAGATCCTTCAAGACTGCACATACCCTGGTTCTGCTTAAACTTTTACATTGCTGGTTTTGGTTTTCGTCTGTAGGTCTCGCCCACAGCAATTACCACTTTGGGGTTCTAACGGTAATTCGCTATTTCAGTACTTTTTTCTACTTTCACTAATTAGAATTCTTCTATGCTCTTTATCTCTCATTGTTTTAAAATATTGAAGATCTTTGAAAAACATTTCTTGAAAGGTAGATTTGCTGGCAATGAATTCTCTAGATTTTTGAGAAAGTATTTGCTTCTCCTCCGTTTGAAGGGTTTTTGATGGATATAGAATTCTGGATCGACAGGGCTTCTTTTTAAAATTTCAGCGTTTTAAAGATGTCATACTATTCTCTTATTACATGCATGGTTTCTGATGAGATCTAATTCTTATCTTGTGCCTGTGAATGTAACTATTTTCTAGCTGTCTTCAAGACTCTTTGTCTTTTGTTTTCTGCCATTTGATTATAGGCCTAGATATATCCAGTGTGTTTGTGTATTATATGTGTGTTTATATATATGTACCTATACAAATGTGTATGTAATACATATATATGTGTATGTAAACACATATATATATTTATATAAAACTTGCTAGGTGTTCTATGAGCTTCTTGGATCTTCTTTGTTTCTGTCATTGATTTTGGAAAGCTGTCAGCTATTACTTCTTCTAAAGTATCTTCTGCTCTGTTCTCATTGTCTCCGGGGATAACCCATCTGACTTTGTCCCAAAGCTCCCAGATGTCATGTTTTTCTTTTTCACTCTCATCTTTCCATTTTAGTTTGAGCAGTTTCTCTCTTCAGGTTCATGGATTCTCTTCTTCGCTGCAGCAGTCGACTAATAAGTCCGTTGAAGGCACCATTCATCTCTGTTGCTGTGCTTTTTATTTCTAGCATTTCTACTTGATTCTTATACGTCCCATCTCCCTACTGAAATTACCTATCTGATGTTGCCTGATGTCCACTTTTCCCTGTTGCATCTTTAACTTACTAATAGTGATTTTAAATTCCCTGCCAGATATTTCTAACATTTGTTTCAGATCTGATAGTTGCCTTGTCCTGGAGAATGTTTTCTTTTTTAATTTTTTTTGCCTGCTTCCTGATTTTTTTCTTGAAAGTTGGGCATCTTGTGTTCGCCAGTAGAGACTGAGGCAGAGCTTCTGTGCCTAGACATGAGCATGCCTTTCCTGCTGATGAATGCTTGGCGTGAATGCTTGAATTAGTCTGTTAGGAGCTGGGCTGGCTCTGAGGTTGGCTGTTGCTATGGTTACCCTCAGTGCTCCTCAGGCTCGCAGTCCTGCGCAAGGCCCTGTGTTTGGGATGACTCGATTTGCCGGGGCGAGGTCAGTCTGATCCTGAAGTTCAGGTTTTCTCCTTCTGAGAGAGGGTCTCTGCGCTCCTCTGCCCCTAGCACAGTGCTGTTGACGCCTGTCACCTGAAGCTTGTGAGCATGGAGGCGGGATGCTGGGAGCGTTTCAGACTCAGCCTTAGTTTCAGAGAGCCACCACCTCCCCGGATGTCAGGGGCACGCTCACCGCAGTCCTCTGGCCTGCCCCCTGCTTGGACTTTTTGGTGCAGCACAGATTCCTGCTTCTGGATGGGAGGGGAGTCTAGGGGAGAATGGACACGTGTACACTTATGGCTGAGGCCCTTTGCTGTCCACCTGAAATGATCACAATATTGTTAATTGGCTATATAAAAAAATAAAAGAAATCCCCTAGGGAGGGGGACCCAGCTCCTCTCCCCACCCCCCACTTCCCCACAGTGCCTCTTGCAGGGCAAAGCCCCTGGGGAGATGGGTTTATGACCAGAGGCTCCTAACAAGGGTTTTGCAGTACTCCAGGCTGCTGCCCTTCAAGTGTATTACGAAGTAACGGTTGAAGGTCTCTGATTTCTGGAGCCTCAGGAGCCCTAAGTTCAAAGCCTAGGGTGCTGCTTATCACACTGTGGCTCTGGGGCACTCCTGGGATCTTAAAGGAAATATTGGGTTTGCCAGCTGGAAGAAAAGGCAAAAGCCTGGAGAGGGAGCCGTTGCAGGTTCTGAGGCTGGGTGGATCATGGGCCAAGAGCCCAGACCTCTTCAGAGACCAGAGTGCTTCTCCCGGCTGGCTGTTCACCATCAGCCTGAGCGCCCAGACAGGGGGCAATCCCTTCGGGCCTC
>NW_024070210.1:1343701-1364125 GCF_014754425.2 Oryx dammah
TCCTGCGGCGCGGCCCGCCGCGGCCCCGGCCCCGCCGGCAGCCCGCGCCCGCCGCCCGGCCCAGGGCCCAGTTCACCGCCTGCCGCACGAGGACGGACGCGACGTTGAAGAGCGAGTAGAGGCAGCAGACGCCCGAGAGCAGGAGGACGAAGTTGGCCACGCGGTAGAGGCCCTGGCCGTCGTAGCGCGCCCGCTGGCCGCTGACCAGGTCCCCGAAGCCGATGGTGCTGAAGGCCACGAAGCAGAAGTAGAGCGCGTCCAGGTAGCCCCAGCCCTCGGCGGCCGCGTACAGGGCGGCGGCCCCGCAGCACAGCGCCAGCGAGGCGGCGCCCAGCGCCAGCAGCACGACGCGCACCGACGGCCTCCCGGCCGCCGCCCGCCGCCCCGGCCGCCGCGCGCCGCACCACCTCGAGACGCGGGCGATGGCGGTGATCAGGCGCTCCAGGAAGAGGTTGAAGAACAGGAGGGAGCTGGAGCACCCGAGGAGGCCGTAGACGATCAGGAAGACCTTCCCGCCCGCTGTCGCTGGGGTGGCCATCCCAAACCCTGCAGGAGACAGAAACCGGAGCAGAGTGAGGGGCTTGGCCGCGGACGGGGTCAGGGGCTCGGCCGTGATGGCCGGCAGAGGGGCTTCCCTGTGGCCCAGCCGGGCGCCTGCAGGGCGGGAGGCCTGGGTCCCATCCCTGGCTGGGGAAGATCCCCGGGAGCAGGAATAGGCTACCCACTCCAGTATTCTTGGGCTTCCCTGTGGCTCAGCTGGTAAAGAATCCGTCTGCAATGCGAGAGACCTGGGTTAGATCCCTGGGTTGGGAAGATCCCCCGGAGAAGGGAAAGGCTACCCACTCCAGTATTCTTGGGCTTCCCTGTGGCTCAGCTGGTAGAGAATCCATCTGCAATGCAGGAGACCCCACTTCAATCCCTGAGTCAGGAAGATGTGCTGGAGAAGGGAAAGGCCACCCACTCCAGTATTCTGTCCTGGAGAATTCCATGGGGTTACAAAGAGTCAGACTTTCACTTCCCTTCACTTCAGGTTTAAGAAAAAGTTAATGAGGGGGCTTCCCTGATAGCTCAGTTGGCAAAGAATCCGCTTGCAATGCGGGAGACCTGGGCTTGATGCCTGGGTGAGGAAGATCTCCTGGAGAAGGGCTACCCACTCCAGTGTTTTGGCCTGGAGAATCCCATGGACTGTATAGCCCACGGGGTCACGAAGAGTCGGACACAACTGAGCAACTTTCACTTCAGAGGACCTAAATAAACAGTTCCCTTAAAAACACTCCGTCCCAGCCTTTCTAGGAATGGGAGGGAGAATTCCCACTTCCTTTTGAAGACATGAAGTGTTGATCAGAGCTGGGCTGCTCTAAGCTGGTATGGTGCGGCACTGCAAATAAGAAAAAGACACCTCTTCCTCCAAGTGGGCTCCAAGCCAGTGACAGTGGTGTGGTGATGGGAACGAGGCTGCCTTCCAGCCTCCCCTCCCAATTCTGCTAGAGGTTCTTGTACAGTACACAACCTGAACAACCAGCCTGAACAGACATTGTTCAGAGTGATGCACACAGAGACTCATGGGAATTCACTTACTCTACAAACACTTACTGGCTGCCATTCAAGGAACTGGGACTAGAATGGTGGGAAAAGGCAGATCTGGTCCCTGCCTTCATGGAGCGCTCATGCAGGGAAGCGTTTATTCTGTGATAGGAAACAGTGTCAGACTTTATTTTTAGGGGGCTCCAAAATCACTGCAGATGGTGACTGCAGCCATGAAATTAAAAGATGCTTACTCCTTGGAAGGAAAGTTATGACCAACCTAGATAGCATATTCAAAAGCAGAGACATTACTTTGCCAACAAAAGTCCGTCTAGTCAAGGCTATGGTTTTTCCTGTGGTCACGTATGGATGTGAGAGTTGGACTGTGAAGAAGGCTGAGCGCCGAAGAATTGATGCTTTTGAACTGTGGTGTTGGAGAAGACTCTTGAGAGTCCCTCAGACTACAAGGAGATCCAACCAGTTCACTCTAAAGGAGATCAGTCCTGGGTGTTCTTTGAAAGGACTGATGCTAAAGCTGAAACTCCAGTACTTTGGCCACCTCATGCAAAGAGTTGCCTCATTGGAAAAGATCCTGATGCTGGGAGGGATTGGGGGCAGGAGGAGAAGGGGACGACAGAGGATGAGATGGCTGGATGGCATCACCGACTCGATGGACGTAAGTTTGAGTGAACTCCGGGAGTTGGTGATGGACAGGGAGGCCTGGCGTGTTGCAATTCATGGGGTCGCAAAGAGTTGGACAAGACTGAGCGACTGAACTGAACTGAACTGATGGGAAATGCTAAGAGGGAAACCGTTCTGAGACTTAGGGTCTGGGAAGTCTAAACAGAAAGCTGAAGAAGAATTCGGCAGGCAAGGCATGGAGGTGCGTGTGCGCGCGCACACTCGTGTGTGGTGCTAGTAATGCTTCAGACAGAAACAGCATGTGCCAGCAGACGTGGAAATCAACACTTTGCTCAAGATTTCCTCATCTTTGAAACAAAACTTTCATGCTCTGGGAGTACTGAGGGATTGGTGGTCACAGTTTGATAAAATAAAGTCTCTCTTTCCTTTGTCTCTTCCTGTTCACAATTGTGACCTTCTTAACCTTTCTACTCCCACACACAGACATGTAATTAAGAATACCAATCGTAGGACAGTGGACACCACTAAGAAAAAGGAGAAACGGAAGAGAAAGACACTCAGCACTTGTCACTCAGGGGCGCTAAGCTTCAGCCCACCCTGAGGGACACAAATTCCTTCCAAGCAACTGATTCAGTAAAACTAAGGGATCTTATTTGTCTGAGGGGACAGGCATCAAAGTCCTTTAGAAAAAAAACAAAAACAAACATCATTTGAAAAGTAAGCCCTCAGCATGCCTCCCTGGGTTCAGTTTTTAAAATTCAAATCAAACCTAGCTGTTTGCATATTCAGGTCCAGTCTCCTAGCTGGGGCCCCATCGCCGGAATCTCTTGGATCTGCTCAAAATCCTGTTTCCTGGTAACAGCCTGCTATGGGCAAACTAACGCTTTGCTTTGTTGCCATAGCTGACCAGTGGTGGTCAGATCAGACGTCTGTGAGCTCCTGAAATTATAACTGCTGCTCCCTGAAGGAGCGCCAGAGGGCCGCCTTTCCCAAACACCCGGATGCACACACTCTGTTACTCTTTCAGTTCAGTTCAGTCCAGTCGCTCAGTCGTGTCCGACTCTTTGCGACCCCATGAATCGCAACACACCAGGCCTCCCTGTCCATCACCAACTCCCAGAGTTCACTCAAACCCATGTCCATTGAGTCGGTGATGCCGTCCAATCATCTCATCCTCTGTTGACCCCTTCTCCTGCCTTCGGGTCTTTTCAAATGAGTCAACTCTTTGCATGAAGTGGCCAAAATATTGGAGTTTCAGCTTTAGAATCAGTCCTTCCAATGAACACCCAGGACTGATCTCCTTTAGAGTGGACTGGTTGGATCTCTTTGCAGTCCAAGGGACTCTCAAGAGTCTTCTCCAACAACACAGTTCAAAAGCATCAATTCTTCAGCGTTCAGCCTTCTTCACAGTTCAACTCTCATATCCATACATGACCACAGGAAAAACCATAGCCTTGACTAGACGGACTTTTGTTGGCAAAGTAATGTCTCTGTTTTTCAATATGCTATCTAGGTTGGTCATAACTTTCCTTCCAAGGAGTCTTTTAATTTCATGGCTGCAGTCACCATCTGCAGTGATTTTGGAGCCCCCCCCAAAATAAAGTCTGACACTGTTTCCACTGTTTCCCCATCTTTTTGCCATGAAGTGATGGGACCAGATGCCATGATCTTTGTTTTCTGAATGTTGAGCTTTAAGGCAACTTTTTCACTCTCCTCTTTCACTTTCATCAAGAGGCTCTTTAGTTCCTCTCCACTTTCTGCCATAAGGGTGGTGTCATCTGCATATCTGAAGTGATTGATATTTCTCCCGGCAGTCTGGTTCCAGCTTGTGTTTCTTCCAGTCCAGCGTTTCTCATGATGTACTCTGCATATAAGTTAAATAAGCAGGGTGACAATATACAGCCTTGATGGACTCCTTTTCCTATTTGGAACCAGTCAGTTGTTCCATGTCCAGTTCTAACTGTTGCTTCCTGGCCTGCATACATATTTCTCAAGAGGCAGGTCAGGTGGTCTGGTATTCCCATCCCTTTAAGAATTTTCCACAGTTTGTGGTGATCCACACAGTCAAAGGTTTTGGCACAGTCAATAAAGCAGAAATAGATGTTTTTCTGGGACTCTCTTGCTTTTTGAATGATCCAGTGGATGTTGGCAATTTGATCTCTGGTTCCTGCCTTTTCTAAAACCAGCTTGAAAATCTGGAAGTTCACGGTTCACATATTGCTGAAGCCTGGCTTGGAGAATTTTGAGCATTACTTTACTAGCATGTGAGATGAGTGCAATTGTGCAGTAGTTTGAGCATTATTTTGCATTGCCTTTCTTTGGGATTGGAATGAAAACTGACCTTTTCCAGTCCTGTGGCCACTGCTGAGTTTTCCAAATTTGCTGGCATATTGAGTGCAGCACTTTCACAGCATCATCTTTCAGGATTTGAAATAGCTCAACTGGAATTCCATCACCTCCACTAGCTTTGTTCGTAGTGATGCTCTCTAAGGCCCACTTCACTTCACATTCCAGGATGTCTGGCTCTAGGTGAGTGATCACACCATCATGATTATCTGGGTCATGAAGATCTTTTTTGTACAGTTCTTCTGTGTATTCTCGCCACCTCTTCTTAATATCTTCTGCTTCCGTTAGGTTCATACCATTTCTGTCCTTTATCGAGCCCATCTTTGCATGAAATATTCCCTGGGTATCTCTAATTTGCTTGAAGAGATCTCAAGTCTTTCCCATTCTGTTGTTTTCCTGTATTTCTTTGCACTGATCACTGAGGAAGGCTTTCTTATCTCTCCTTGCTATTCCTTGGAACTCTGCATTCAGATGCTTATATCTTTCTTTTTCTCCTTTGCTTTTTGCTTCTCTTCTTTTCACAGCTATTTGTAAGACCTCCCCAGACAGCCATTTTTCTTTTTTGCATTTCTTTTCCATGGGGATGGTCTTGATCCCTGTCTCCTGTACAATGTCACGAACCTCCGTCCATAGTTGATCAGGCACTCTGTCTATCAGATCTAGTCCCTTAAATTTATTCCTCACTTCCACTGTATAATCATAAGGGATTTGATTTAGGTCATACCTGAATGGTCTAGTGGTTTTCCCTATTTTCTTCAATTTAAGTCTGAATTTGGCAATAAGGAGTTCATGATCTGAGCCACAGTCAGCTCCTGGTCTTGTTTTTGCTGACTGTATAGAGCTTCTCCATCTTTGGCTGCAAAGAATATAATCAATCTGATTTCGGTGTTGACGATCTGGTGATGTCCATGTGTAGAGTCTTCTCTTATGTTGTTGGAAGAGGGTATTTGCTATGATCAGTGCGTTCTCTTGGCAAAACTCTGTTAGCCTTTGCCCTGCTTCATTCTGTATTCCAAGGCCAAATTTGCCTGTTACTCCAGGTGTTTCTTGACTTCCTACTTTTGCATTCCAGTCCCCTATAATGAAAAGGACATCTTTTTTGGGTCTTAGTTCTAAAAGGTCTTTTAGGTCTTCATAGAACTGTTCAACTTCAGCTTCTTCAGTGTTACTGATTGGGGCATAGGCTTGGATTACTGTGATATTGAATGGTTTGCGCTGGAAAGGAAGCAAGGCAGGGTGAGGCCAGGGCTGTAGCAAAGCACGATGGCTCTGCCCTGGCTTCAGGGCCCTGAATGCAGCCTTCCTTGGGACAAATGCCTGTGATACACACAGGGCCAGTGCTGAAGGCAGCTGACACGCTTGATGAGCTGATGTTTTTCTAATGAATGAGACTCCTAGTGATGCTATGACATGTTCCAGAGACTGACAGATTGATCGAGGACTGAAGTATAGTTGTGTCCGGCTCTCTGAACCCCGTGGATGGCAGCAGTCCAGTGTGGGAGACCTGGGTTCCATCCCTGGTTGGGAAGATCCCCTGGAGAAGGAAATGGCAACCCACTCCAGGATTCTTGCCTGGAGAGTTCCATGGACAGAGGAGCCTGGCGCGACAGTCCACGGGGTCGCAAAGAGTCGGACACGACTGAGCGGCTTCCCTTCCTGATGGTCCAGTGGTTAAGGATCCATCGAACCCATGTCTCTTGCATTGGCAGGTGGGTTCCTGACCACTGAGCCTGGGAAGCCAGAAAAATAGTGCAGATGGACTTATTCACAAACAGTCTCAGACGGAGAGAACAAACCTGGTCAGCCAGGTGGGGAGCTGACACCATGTAGAAATAGGTAACCAATGGGAGCCAGCGGCCTGTGGTGACCTAAATGGGAAGCAACTCTAACAAGGAGGCGATGTAGGGATATGTGTAGCTGAGTCACTTTGCTGAACAGAAGATCCCTGGCCCAAGAAGATCCCACACGCCACAGAGTCTGAAGTCAGTCAGAAAGAGAAAAATATATTGTCACTTACTTGTGGAATCTATAAAAAATGGTATGCGTGCATGCCAGCCATGTCCAACTCTTTGCAACCCCCATGAACTGCCAACAGTGTGTAAGTATTTAAAACCTTCCTTCCTGATGCACAGAGGACTCAGTGATTTTCCTCTTGGAGAGCAGAGCAGAGGGAGTGAAATGCAGCTGCCCTGGCGTGCTGCCGTCCACGGGGTTCAGAGAGCCGGACACAGTGAGTGCTCTTGCCTTTGCCGGTTGCGGTTCAGGCGCTTATACCTACATCACCTCCTTGTTAGAGTTGCTTCCCATTTAGGTCACCACAGGCCGCTGGGTCGCGTCCCTGTGCCGTCCAGCAGGCTCCCATTGGTTACCTATTTCTACACGGTGTCAGCTCCCCACCTGGCTGACCAGGTCTGTTCTCTCCGTCTGAGACTGTTTGCGAATAAGTTCATCTGCACTATTTTTCTGGCTTCCCAGGCTCAGTGGTCAGGAACCCACCTGCCAATGCAAGAGACATGGGTTCGATCTCTGGGTGGGAAAGAGCCCCTGGAGTAGAAAACTGCAACCCATTCCAGTATTCCTCCCTGGAAAATTCCGTCGACAGTTCAGGGGGGTTGCAAAGAGTTGGACATGGCTGGCATGCACACATACCATTTTTTATAGATTCCACAAGTAAGTGACAATATATTTTTCTCTTTCTGACTGACTTCAGACTCTGTGACTATCTCTAGGTCCATCCACGTCTCTGCAAACGGCACTCGTTTTTATTCCTTTTTACGGCTGAGTAATATACATGGGCATACGGGAACATCGTCTTTACCTATTCCCGCCAGTTGTTCCAGGAATTTAAAATCTCTAGATTCTTTCTTGTTTGGCTGGTTTTAAAGCATTCAATTTTATCAAAGATGGGATAATCCATGACTGTTGATTACCTACCAAATTTTCTTGATTACTGCCCTCTTTTTAATCAGCAAAAATAACAGAAGACAGAACAAGTGGTGGTGTTCACAGAGGCAAGCGGAGGCCGCTTCCCAGTGTTTGCAGGTAGAGGCGTTTCCATAGCTCTCTGCTCTCAGAGCTTAAAAGTGTGTCGGCTAATAAGCAGGCTTTTTCATAGAAAGTCTCCACTGTTTTGAGCCCCCTGTTACTGGGCATTACGAATGCCTTGGATTGGAAATAATAAGCCTCAGGGCCCTCCTCGGTGGGGAAAAGGGCACAGGCGTTATCAGAAGCCTGCTGTCTGCCCGGTTCACCGACTCCTCATCCCCACGCCACTCCCAGCGGTGAAGCCAAGTTAGATCCGAGGTCTGTCTGGTCTCCAGGCCCGCGACCTCCCACCTGACTGCCCTGCGGGGAAAGCTGCTGCCGCAGGCGCTCAAGGTGGAACCGGCGGAGGGAAAGCGGCCGAGCGTCTGATGTGCGGCGCTCCGCACAGACCCCCACGCGAAGGGCTGCCAGCCGACACGGTCGGGGAGCGGCCGACATCAGACACGGACACCCGCCATCCTGACTGACTCAGACACCCAACCGGAATGTGCGCGCGCCCCTCCCAACATGCGATGCCATTCAGTCGGTGTTAAACACCCGCGGCACCCCACGCGTTTGGTCCCCTCGCGTTTCACACATACACGTGACGCTGATTGTCAGACGGGGTGCTTTTCAGCATACCGTTTTGTCCCTGAGCTTCAGGTCTGAGGTCACGGGGCTTGTGTCCAGCCCCCGAGTCTGGGAGCGCGTGGCCCAGCTGACCGGGGGTCGTGGGCCCGGCGTGGTCTGGAGGCCGAGGCAGGGGCTCGCTTGGTGGTCTGCTTCCATCTGGCCCCCTTGACTATTCCAGATCCGTTTCTGATGTGATTGCAACCTCAGGGTGGCTCCTGATCCTGGTGTGTCCTTGGGGTCAGGAAGGAAGCGGCAGGCCTGGCCAGGGGCCCACCACCCCCACAGGCCCCTCACCTGGACCCCGAGGACAGAGCAAGCCTACCACTCCCGGGCCTCCAGCGCACACTGTCTAAATATTCTCTTAGAAAATTAAGGTGAAAAGTAAAGTTTCGCACTATGCTTTTCAAATACACACAAAGGTAGACAGAATACGACCATAAACCACGTTTCCTGGTTTCAGCAGCTGTCAACATCTTGCCAATCACGTTTTTCCTATCCCACCCCACCCCCTTTACTTGCTGGAGATTTTTAAAGTATTGATAAACCCTAGACAGCGTGCCATCTTACCCATTAACAATGATGCGTCTGTAACTGACAAGCACTTTATTTTCCCGATGTAACCACTATGTTATTATCACACCTAACTAGATTAACACCAGCTCCTTAACAGGAAATAATTCCCAGTCCATATTCCAGTCTCTCCAAACTGCACAGATCACCTGTATGAACCAGGGTCCTAAGAAGGTCCATGAAGCATATCTTTCACGTCTCTTTCCTTTGTTCACAGTCTCCCTTCCCATTTTTCTTTTTTTAATGCCACTGAGCTGTGGATCAAATGTGCCTGTAGACTTTCATCATAATTTTTTCTGGAAACATTTGGGGGAAAACGTATATGATGAGAGTGCCCTCACATGCAGTAGCAAATACCAAACACTGTGTGGAGACCTGCAAATCAGCATACATTGTCTAGAAAGCAATCTGCGAATATGTATAGGACATCTTTAAAGTATTTATATCTTTTTGTTTATAATTTTTAAGGAATATATCTTCAGAACTATCAGAAATGTGACTACTTATTTATGTACACTGATGTCACCCCGTCTTTACTTTTAACAATGAAAATCTTCAGCAACCTGAATGGCAGATAATAGGGCAGCAACCAAGTGAAAGTAGCCATTAAGCTGAAGCCACTGGAATCACACACACACAGCAGAACCGAGACAAGTAATTCTAAAATCTACATGAAGCCACCGAAGACCGGAATTGCCAACGTGGTCCTGAGGACAAAGACAGAAGCAGCATGCGAAATCCTCCCAGACTTCAGACAACCCTGCAAAGCTCCAGAAATGGAACAGAGCAGTCCTTGCACAAAAAACAACACGTGGACCAGCAGGGCAGAACAGAAAGCCAGAAATAAACCCAAGCACAGCTATGGCCGGCTAAGTTTCGACAAATGAGGCAAGAACACACAATGGGGAAAATACAGCTTCTTCAGCAAGTGGTGCTGCGGCACTCGAGAGCTGCGTGTAAACCAGTGAAGTTAGAACATTCTCACACCACACACAAAAATAAACTCAGAACGGCTTAAGATTTAAATACGAGACATGACACCATGAAGTTCCTAAGAGAGAGAACAGGCAAACGTTCTCTGACATTAATAGTGGCAAGGTTTTCTTAGGTCAGTCTCCCAAGGCAATAAAAATAAAAGCAAAATAAATAAATGGGACCTAATCAAATTTATAAGCTTTTGAAGAGCAAAGGAAACCATGAACAAAATGAAACAGCCATCTACGGTCTAAGAGGAAATATCACAAATGATGTGACCAACAGGGGCTTAGTTTCCAAAATATACAAACAGCTCATACAATTCAATAATAAAAAAACAACCCAGCTGAAGCATGGGCAGAAGAAATAAGTAGACATTCCTCCAAAGAAAACATACAGATGGCCAACAGACTCACGAAAACAGCACGGAGGTTCCTCAGGAAACTGAAAACGGAGCTGGCGTGCGGCCCAGCAGGTCCACTCCTGGACAAGTATCTGGGCAAACTGTGGTCTGGAAAGGTGCCTGCACGCCTGAGTTCACGGCAGCGCTGTCCACAGTTCACAACCGAAACGTCCCTCAGCAGCTGAGTGGGTAAAGAAGACGGGCCCATATGAACAGTGGAAAACTGGTCAGCCATCCAAAGAATGAAATAATGTTCCTGCAGCAACACGGACAGACCCAGAGATGATCACACAAATAGCACGCGACGCCACTTACATGTGAAACCTGACGCATGACGCAAGCGAGTTCATCTGTGAAGCCAGCAGACTCACAGGGAACAGACTGGGGGTTGTCAAGGGGGAGGGGGTGCGGGAGGGACGGAGTGAGCGTGGGGCAGCAGACGCCAAGCGGTGTATGCAGAAGGGGCAACCAGAGTCCTACCGCCCCGCACAGGAGACTGCTCAACACCCCGCAGCAGGCCACAGTGGGAAACACGAAGAGAACACACACCCACACGCGTGTAGCTGAATCGCTAAGCTACGCGGCTGAAGCCAACACATTACAAACAGCTGTCCTTCAATAAAATAAGATTCAAAATGTACGTATGATATACACATACATTATGTACAAAATAAGCTAGAAGGATACATACACAGGGAATACAGGCAATATTCTATAGTAACTCTAATGGAGTATAACCTATAAAAATTGTGAATCATTGTACTGTACACCTGTAACTTATATTGTATATCAACTATACCTCAATTTAAAAATTACATGGACACCTATGGCTGATTCGTGTTAAGGTTTGACAGAAAACAACAAAATTCTGTAAAGCTATTATCCTTCAATTAAAAAGTCAATAAATTTTAAAAAATTACACATACAAAGAATTTTTAACGACTAGAGAAAATGTTAAACGGACAAAAGCAGAGCCAAGATGTGTCTACAGAAAGACTCTAGTCTGGATTGTCTGCATTGATTATTTGTTGGATGAAAGAATAAACTTCACAAAATGTATTTATACAGTTCTGTATATTGCAGCAGTTAAGGGGTTTTTGGATGCCAGTAACAACAATTGTGAATAAAGGTGGCTTAAACACGAAGGGGATGTATTATCTCATAGAACAGGACTTTTGGAGACAGGGCAGCTCCAGGAACAGCTGATTAGGTGGCTTTGGAACAAGACCTATGAGCCACGATCACCTCACCCTTTCTGACTTTCACTCCATCAGCGTGTCGGCTAGCCTCCCATGCCCGCGGCTTCAGGAAGGACCCCCTCACACACCCGTGTCCAGAGTCGGCGTGGGTTTTGTTCCTACCTTGCTTACATCTTTATCAGAGCAGAGAAGCCTTTCCAGAACCCCCGTGGCAAAGTTTCCATTGTATACCATTAAGCAGTAACAAGTCACAAGCCCGCTTCTCAAACTAGTTACCTACAGAAGGAGTGGATTTCTTCTCAGACTGGTTAGGGTTTACCAGTGCCCCCGAAAAAGAGATGGGCCCCGGAACCAACAACGTCTGCCAATACAGAGAAGAAACAGAGAGATAAAGTCTTAATCAGGTCGTTTTAGGGTGGTGATAGCATGGGTGATGTAATTGTTTCTCAATGTTTTATATCTTTCATCACTTTTTTTAAAGCCTACAGCACCCAGTGTGGTAGGCCATGGGTTTGTTTTTTTTTTTTTTTTTAATCTTTACTTTTAAACTGAGAAAACTATGTTAAAATATTTTGAAAATATTCCGGGACATTTCTTCAGATTGCATGTAAACACCTGCCCAGAAGAAGTATTCCTCTTGGTTTATCTCATTACACTAATAAATCAAACTTTGACTTGAATAAATGTCTTCATAATCTTTTTTTGATTCAGAAATGCCTCTTTGTGTGGGATGAAAGGAGTCTGTGGATATTTTTTTCCCTTCAATTTCAAAAGACCCTTCAGTTGAAGAGACCCTTCATTGGGATGGGAAAAGGAGGCAAGAGCAGACCCCGTGGATTATTCTTGGGTGGGGTGGGGAGGGGGTTCCAGTGATGGATCTGAAGGGTCTCACTAGGCACACTGTCTCTACACAGACCGTGGAACCACAGCTGTTAGAGCTGAAAGGGGCCTCACAGCTCTCACACCCAGGCTTTCGTGTTACAGGCGAGGAGACTGAGGCCACTACCCAGGCAACCTTCTGAGTGGTGGAGGCCTGGCCTGAGCCCTTCCTTACCCTTGTGGCCTGGGTCAGTGGTTCCAAAGACGATTTTGAACAAACTGCTCCCAAGCCTGCAAGCCCTTAAGGGGAGAAGCCTCCTTCCTTTCCCGTGAACCCTGGGTGACCTAGAGACGTGCTCTGATCAACAGAACGCGGTAGAAGCGAGGCTGCAGCAGTTGCAGGCTTAAATGGCAAGAAGCCCCCAAACTTTGTCTTTCTCTCCCAGGACCTCTGAGCCACCGTGCAGGAAGTGTGAGCCCTTAGCTGCAGAAAGAGGCCCGGCCTCAGCCATCCCAGCCTCCCCAGATGCTGCGTGAAGCCTCTCGGCCCTTCAGCCGCAGTCGCGCTCCCAGCTGAGTGCAGCGTGTGAGTTATCCCAGGCGCCGCCTCGTGGGACCAACCACCCAGCAGCTGAGCGCACAGAGCCACACAGTTGTGAGAAGCGCCCCAGGTTGTTTAAGCTGCTGGTAACACGTTGGGGTGGTTTGCTACGTGGCCATAGTTAACAAAAGGTCTTCTCTCTGGGACTTGGAAGTTTTTCAAGGGACTCACTGGAACTTTAAGAGGAGGCCCGCAAGGGATTTGGAATTTAATAGAAAGTCCACCCGTTAATGAAGCAAGTTGTCGAATCTCTTCAGTGCTGAGGGCGACGGCGGGCAGGCTGGGCAGGGCCTTCTCTGGCTGACACGCTCCGGTCGTCTTCCGTTTGGGGTTGTTACCAACGGCGTTTCTACAGACATCCTGGTGCACCAGCACCCATTTCTCTCGCGTGCGCTTACTTAGGAGGGGAAGGGCTGACTCGCAGGACGTGTGTACGGCCAGCAGAGTGAAGTGCTGACTCGCCAGTGTCTGAGCGTTCCGGCCCCTCACAGTCTTGCACTATAACCATGCTGGTGGGTACGCAGTGGTTTAAATGGCACCTCCTTGATGTCTACAAAGTCGAGCAGCTTTTCATACACCTCGTGGTCACTTGGACACCCTCTTGAGGGCCTGTTCAATTATTCTGTCCTTTCCCTTTTTGCTTGTTGACCTCCAGGTGACAAAGATACGGAAGCTCTAGGCCTCCAGGGCTGCTGCAAGCCGGCCAGGCTTGCTTGTTTACTCATTCACGCAAGGCGCTGGGGTCCACGCACTCTGTTTGGCCACCCTTGTATCTTGCCCAGCACTCACTTCTCCAACGGCGAATTACTTCTAACGTTCCCCATGCTACCCAGTATTCCCTCCGGCGTAGACTTTCACAACAATATTCACAGTGCTAAACAGCCACCTCTTGAGAACGGATTCCAGGAGAGACACTGCTATTTGATGACTAACTGCCTGGAGGGTGTAAACTGAGGCTAACTTACACAACCCACTCTTACCTGTTTATAGTGAAGTGTTTAATGATAAACGGCCACTCAAACAATATAATAATACCAGAAACGGCTACCGTTAACACCCTGGCCAGGATTTTCATTTGAGAAGCCAGTCTGAACCCTCTAACGGGAAGCTGCGGCTGTGTACCAAACGCTGACATACCACGCAGGAAAGAAAGAACTTCCACTCACCTCCCACTGGGCCACCCCTGTACTCAGGCAGCCGGGCAAAAGGATCACTCAGAGTCCTTTCTGAAGACTTTCTAGAACGCTTGAAAGTCACTCCTTTCCTGTCCCAAATGCTGTTCGCTGAGTTCTGCAAGGGGAATTCTTCTGCCAAACAAGGGTCTTTGGCTCCGGGGGGTTTCACATGTCGCCACGTTTGTGGCCACCCTGGTCCTCTTTATGCAGACTGAGAAGGCAGCCCCTGTCAGTTCCTAAAGTCTAGCTAAGACTGTCTCTCCTTTGGCTTGGTTCTTGCTTTACAATCAACCACTGGAAGGTGACCAAGAAGGGAGGATGGGACACAGAACTGGCTTTCTCTGCTTTCTCTGCGTTTCCCTTCCTGGTCTGGCGTTGTCCCCTGTGGCTCTTGTATGTGGAATAAGTCACAGCTGCTCAGCACAGCCTCGGCTGAAGCTCCAGTGCTTTGGCCACCTGATGCGAAGAGCTGACTCACTGGGAGAGACCCTGATGCTGGGAAAGATTGAAGGCAGGAGGAGAAGGGGACGACAGAGGATGAGATGGTTAGACGGCATCACCAACTCAATGGACATGAGTTTGAACAAACCCTGGGAGACAGTGAAGGACAGGGAAGCCTGGCGTGCTGGTCTGTGCTGTTGCAAAAAGTGGGATACAACTTAGCGATCAAACAATGACAAAATGCTGTGCTAGGAGCAGAGGGCTGGGGTAATTGGAAGATAGCTTCTGCCACCCGGGAGCGTCAAACCCGATCCGGAAGATCAAGGCCTGGAAACAACACACAAGAAGGAAACCTGTGCCAGGCTGTTTATCAGATCAAGTGGACTCCTTGCCGGAGCCACCTGCCCGACATGAAAGACGGGCGGAAGCCTCCTGTAAAGCTTCAGGAAGAATGGAAGGTCCGAGCACGCCTTTACTTACAGGATGAAAATTTACTGAGAAGTGAATAAGGTAGAAGGGAACTGAAGTCACCCAGGACAGAAGTTTTGAAGTTGAGTACTCATGAAAACTCCCTGAGGAGCTGGTTAAAAACAGGATTTCCAGGCCTCATCCAGAGATTCTGACTCAGGAGGTCCAATGAGGCCAGAAAACCTGCGTTTAAACCAGCACCACAGTGACTGCGATAAAAGGACTGAGGTGCCCCTTAGGAAAACATCACCCACTGGGGTCAGAGCACGGTGGGCAGGGAGGTTGGAGACAACAGTCATGCTTGCCTGGGAAGGTTCTAAAGCAAGCCCGCCCCCCGCACCACATTTACCCCCCAAAACCCAGTGAAGGATTAATACTTCTGGGGTCCTAGAGGCAAAAGTGAAAGTGAAAGTCACTCAGTCTTGTTAGACTGTTTGTGACCCCATGGACTACACAGTCCATGGAATTCTCCAGGCCAGAATATTGGAGTGGGTAGCCTTTTCCTTCTCCAGCGGATCTTCCCAACTCAGGGATCGAACCAGGGTCTCCTGCATTGCAGGTGGGTTCTTTACCAACTGAACTATCAGGGAAGCCTAGAGGCAAAGGCAAGCCTATCTCTTTTGTATATTAATACACAACACAGAAAACCCCTTCAGGTGGCATGAGGTATCAAAATGAGCTCTCTTGGAAAGTTCTGGTTAACGGTGGGGCCGGAGCAGCTGCAGCTGCTCCCCTTCCCTGGATTAAATGTTTTCTAAAATATTCAAGGACTTTTCACTGCGTGCGTCACTTAAGGAAATGAAGCAAGGAAGGGGCACTTCCCAGCCAGGCCATCCCCTGGGTGGATGCCACGCACGATTTAGCTTTTGTAAACGGTTTTGGATTATTGCGGGGCTGGAGGGAGGGGGGTGAGGAGTGTGAGCGAGGGGTGAGGAGGGCACTGGTCCTACATCGGCTTTCTCGACGGGCCTCTGCTGAGCACCGGGCAGGCTCACCTTGGTGAAGGAGCAGACCCGGGGCTTCTCGAGGGCGCAGCAGTAGAGAACCCGCCTGCTGGTGCAGGAAGCGCGGGAGATGTGGGTTCGATACCTGGGTTGGGAGATCCCCTGGAGGAGGAAACGGCAACCCTCTCCAGTGTTCTTGGCTGGAAAATCCCATGGACAGAGGAGCCTGGCAGGCTATATACAGTCCCTGGGGTTGTAAACAGTTGGACACGGCTGAATGACTGCACGCGCGCACACACACACACACCCGCACACACACACGCAGTCATGTTCCATGCAGCGCTCCTCACCTGTGTGCCGGACCCCCTGATACCAAAGCCAGCTGGGGAGCCTGTTAGGTGCAGACCCTGAGCCTTGCCCAGTGGAGCGTGTCTCTGGGGCTGGGCCCCGTCTCCTGCCTGCATCAACAGTTACCCTTGGGCAGGAGAACCACTGTTCTGGCTTTCCACTGAAGACAGGCTTGCTCAGCAATGTCACAGACCAAGAGGGGACCGAGACAACTCTCGGCCTTTAGGAGGGCGGTAACTGCACCGTTTACAGTGATGTCATTGACAACTGCGCGATCTAGTGAGAAAAACAATGGAAGCAGGTTGGTTTTAGGAATTTCCTCCTCTGTTCTACGACCTGCTGCTTTAGTGTTAAACCTCTCTGGGTCCTTGCACACAAGGCTACTTGGCTGTTCCCTCCAGCTCCTTGAGGCGAGCAGAACAGTGTCCAGTGAGGATGAGACGGATGCTGGCGGTTTACACTGTGAGCCAGCATGGTGCTGAGCGCTTACATGAAAGTGCTTCTTCAGTCCTCATCCACCCTTGAGAAGTAGGGATATCATTCCCCCCGAGTAAAGAATCCGCCCACAATGCAGGAGACCCCCGTTCAATTCCTGGGCCGGGAAGATCTGCTGGAGAAGGGATGGGCTCCCCACTCCAGTATTCTTGGGCTTCCCTGCTGGCTCAGCTGGTAAAGAATCTGCCTGCAATGCAGGAGACCTGGGTTCAATCCCTGGGTTGGGAAGATCCTCTGGAGAAAAGAAAGGCTGCCCACTCCAGGATTCTGGCCTGGAGAAGTCCATGGACTGTATAGTTCATGGGGTTGCAAAGAGACAGACATGACTGAGCGACTTGCACTCTCACTCTCCTGACACATGAGAAATCTGAAGTACCCAGAGGTTAAGAAAGCGGCTGAAAGCCACTCAGCACACCAGTTAGGGGTCTGGGTTCTAGTGCAGACTATGAACGCCCTAAGGGTGTGACAGCCACACCTTATTCTGGTTGTCCCTTTGGTAATATGGGGGTAGGATGGCCCAGATGTACTCTAAGGAACTTCAAATTCAAATATGCTGTGATTCAAGAGGGCAGGGCGTGAATCTGAGCTCATCGGCTCATTCTGTTGTATTTGACCATCCCAGGATTCTGGGGTGAGCTCACCTTAGGTATCCACAGCTCTCCTACCAGTCGGGTGGGTGAACCTATCGTCTCCCTGTTGGTAACATTTCTCAACCACAAAGACATTGCAGCTGATTTAAAGTGTTTCAGGCCAAAGGTATTCTCAGTGTCCACCTGTGATAGGTACGCTTGTGGACTCCCAAATTAGGCTTCCTTCCTAAAGTTAAGGACATTTTTAGAATGTGCTAGTTTCAGGATTATGACTCCTCTCTCATTTCGGTAACAGTAAAGCATCCTTGACAAAAGATGATGATATTATGTGTAGTAAAGACCAAACTATTCTCCAGGTAACTCTGATCTAAGGGACATTTCCACACTCCTTAGCAATAAGTATTTCATAAGTCAAAAATCGGAGAAGGCAATGGCAACCCACTCCAGTACTCTTGCCTGGAAAATCCCATGGATGGAGGGATGCAGTCCATGGGGTCGCTAAGAGTCGGACACGACTGAAGCGACTTAGCAGCAGCAGCAGCAAGTCAAAAATAAATGACTGATGTCCTGACTATAAAAGCAGAAAACAGGGATGTGACCCAAAAAAGGATTCTTCAGATCATTTGCGTTACTTTTGGATCACAGTGAGTTTTGTCCTCAGTTCAGCTCAGTTCAGTTGCTCAGTCGTGTCCCACTCTCTTCGACCCCATGAATCGCAGCACGCCAGGCCTCCCTGTCCATCACCAACTCCCGGAGTCTACCCAAATCCATGTCCATCGAGTCGGTGATGCCATCCAGCCATCTCATCCTCTGTTGTCCCCTTCTCCTCCTGCCTCCAATCCCTCCCAGCATCAGGGTCTTTTCCAATGAGTCAACTCTTCGCCAAAGGCCAAAGTATTGGAGTTTCAGCCTCAACATCAGTCCTTTCGATGAACACCCAGGGCTGATCTCCTTTAGGATGGACTGGCTGGTTTTGCCCTCAAAAGGTAGCAAAATTGGCCTCATGGGAATCAGACTACATCAGCTCCCAAAGAGGAATTTCACGAGGTTCATTTTCCTGAGGGATCCATGGGGTCCTGGGGGCATCAGCTCTGTGTTTGATGCTGTCTCGGCTCCCTTCCTTCTCACAGACCTTTAGCTAGTGTGACAGTTGGAATAAATGCTATCATTATTTCTGATTTTACTCTCATTTTCAAAGGGGAAAGTCGTTGAATTTACTTATCTCAAGTAGGTGTCCCAATTCCAGGGCTTCTTAACTTTGAAATCATGAAACTACCCCCTTAGAAGCCAGCACCTATAATTACGTTCTCTCGTGAATAAAACTGCCCTCCCCCAGACTTCAAGAAACAGCTCAATTAAGTAGAATGTTAGCACAACACAGGTGGTGACTGATGGAAGGTGTTTTTCTTCAACGTGAGTGAGAGGATCTGGCTGCAAGACGTTCTGAGGCATTATGAAAGTGTGTGTGTGTGTGTGTGCGTGCATGTGCGTGCCAGTTGCTCGGCTGTATCCAGCTCTTTGAGAGCCCATGGATCGTAGCCCAGTAGACTCCTCTGTCCATGGGATTCTTCAAGCAAGAATACTGGAGTGGGTTGCCATTTCCTCCTCCAGGGGTTCTTCCCGACCCAGGGCGCTGGCCTGCATCTCCTGTGTCTCCTACATTGCCAGGCAGATTCTTTGCCCCTGAGCCCCCTGGAAAACCCTTACTAGATAAAGCACAAGCAAACCCACCTGCCTTCGTGGATTTCTTGCTGCTGATGAGACGGCTGCAAGGTTCCCTGGAGCGGCGGTAGCTGCTGTACCCAACAGCGGTGCCGCCCCATTCTGCGCGACCTGGCTGGCTTCCAGCCCACCTTCTCGCCACCTGCCTCTTCCCAGAGCAGCAGCCTTGGAGCTCCTTTACGGGATCCTAGTGCTTCCGGAAATCTAGCTGAAAGTCCAAGGCCTGGAGAATATTGCTGTCTCTCTCACCTTTTAGGGTTTCACTTAGATGTCTGATGTAACGGGAATGAAGGAAGCACGGCCCACACAAGCTAAAGAACAGGATCATGTAAGGCTGAAGGACTGCGTGTCATTCCTAACATCCCATGTTCTTCCCCACTCTGTATTCTCCCCTATAAACTCATGAAATCTCCTACATTATGGACTGTTTGTGTCCTCTCCAGATTTCTATGTTGAAACCATATCCCCTCAAAGCAATGCATCAGGAGGTGGGACCTTTGGGAAGGGAATGGGTTTGGATGAGGTCATGAGGGTGGAGCCCTCAGGCTGGGATTCGTGCTCTTTGAGATTCACCAGTGAGAGCTAGTTTCTTCTCTGCTCTCCACCCGGTAAGGACACGAGGAGAGGATAGCAGTCTGAAACCCCTAAGAGGGCCGTCACCCAGAAGCCAAGCAGCCTCGAGAACTGGGAGAGGGGAGACTTCAGTGGTTCATTAGTCACCCAGTCCATGGCACTCGTTACCACAGCCTGAGCTAAGGCAGAATGTTACTACTGT
The DNA here is from genome assembly GCF_014754425.2 of Oryx dammah. NCBI lineage: Eukaryota > Metazoa > Chordata > Mammalia > Artiodactyla > Bovidae > Oryx > Oryx dammah. The sequence goes on from NW_024070210.1 coordinate 1,363,396, forward strand.
ACCAATACCTACCCATCATCACCCAGAATTTCCTTAAAACATTTGGCAGACATCCTCACCCTTTCAATGAAAAGTAGCTCTAGGAATCAAAGCTCCCTGCAGAAAAACCAAGGTTTTCTTTTCTTTTCTCCCGTCCTCTCTTCTTCCCTCTTTTCTCTCCCATTTCTTTAAAAGAGTCTTTAGAGACTCAAACCTCATTCTTCGGAGAGGCCCCTTCCAGGCTTTATCTAAATGAGTCACACTGCTCTGTAATAAACTGTTCATTGAGGGAGCTCTGTTGGGGCCTTTTCTTAAGAATATCTAATTTTTGGTATTATTAGTTTCAGAAAGCAATATGACTTTCTTTTGCCCAAAGCCAGTAGACAACCCGTCTCAGAGAACACAGTGATGTTTGGGCACAAATGGAGTCAGTGTAAGAGCTGCCAGAGGAGCTGTTTGAAAAAAACAGATGTAGCAAAATGGCCTTTTAGCTAGTCAGGGGGAAAGAAAGGGCTGATTCACTGATTTTTCCACTGAAGGAAGAAACCCTGAAGATAAACATTTCCCGTGCACTCAGGCCATGAACCCAAACCCAAGGGTCTTTCGTAAGTTACTTTCAAAACTGGAAATGTGAACTTCAAAGTCAGAGAACAAGTCTGAGGAGCCCAGAGCAAACCAGAATCCAGGTGCCAAACCAGCCCAGTGCAAACCAGAATCCAGGTGCCAAACCAGCCCAGAGCAAACCAGAATC
>NW_024070210.1:1364135-1451919 GCF_014754425.2 Oryx dammah
GCAAACCAGAGTCCAGCTGCCAAACCAGCCCAGTGCAAACCAGAGTCCAGCTGCCAAACCAGCCCAGTGCAAACCAGAATCCAGGTGCACCCTGCACCTGGTGTGCGTCTTGGCAACGACGCTGCTTATGCTGAGCTTGACCGCAAAATCATGGGGCTGGAAGAGGGTAGAGCTACTGGTCGCCCCCTGGGGGCTGGGAAGATGAGTGAGCAGCTGTTCACTCAGACACAAGGCCTTGAAGAGGGCGGTTCAAACCCTGCCCTGTATCTCCGGGACACTCCTACCCAAGTGTGGTTTCACTGGAGGCCTTCAGAAACCGATGCAGAGGGCTTTTCTTCCCATGACATCACTTCTGGTTTTACCGGCAAAACAGGCTCTGCAGTCATGGTTCAGCTAAGTTACCCGTTTCTCCCTTGAAGTTAGACCACACTTCTACCTTCCTCTTCCGTCCCACATGCACCCAAAGTTCTCCTTCTCCTTGACGGGTCACCTGTGCTCTCTCCGCTTACTCAGCCATTCGAGAAACGTCTACTGAGCGTGTGCTGTGTGCCAGGTGCTGAGCTAACTGTTATTAGTGAATAAGATATCGGTAAATATATAACATATCAGTGGCTCAAATGGTAGCGTATCCTCAGCAATGCGGGAGACCTGGGTTCCATCCCTGGGTGGGAAGACCCCCTGGAGGAGGGCATGGCAGCCCACTCCAGGATTCTCGCCTGGAGAATCCCATGGACAGAGGAGCCTGGCGGGCTTCAGTCTGAGGGGTCCCAAAGAGTCAGACTCGACTGAGCAACTAAGCACAGGACAAATAGGATATCACCTCTCAGCTTCCTTCACCATATTTCCTCCAGTTTATCCTTTCTTCTCCACCAGCTTCTGCTTCATTGCCTAAACTTCTTCAAAAGCTCACTGGCTTCTTGTTTCTCTTCTTTTGTGAATTCCTATTCACGTCCAGTCCATTTTCCAGTAAAGGTAGCTACTGTTTTTCTTATTGATTTCTGAGAGCTCTTCAGAGATTTCTAAGAAATTAACTCATCATCTTTTACACATATGGAATTAGTTTTCCTAATTTTTGTCTCTTTTATTTTTACACAATTTTTTGTTGCTATGCCAAACTTTAATTTTTATGTAGAAAAATCCATCAACTTCCATCAATCTTCTCTTGTGGCTTTTGGCTTCAGGAGTTATGGCGGGAAAAGTCTTTCCTTACTCCATATACTGGTAATTCACTTATAGTTTGAATTCTAAAATTTGATAATTCATTCTTCTTAACTGTAAGGATCTAATGTTTTAAAAATACGAGTTTGTTTTTCTCAGCACTATTTTTGGTTAACGTTTTTGTTGAGATAATTGCAAACTGATAAGCAGTCAGAAGAATAAGAATGTGCTTATACTTTACCAAGATTTTTGCTAATATTTTACAAAATGAGTATAATATCATGACCAGAATATTAACATTGTGTATTTAGTTCTACACAATTTTGTCACACGTGTAGGCTCTTTGGTGTCAAGAAGAGCCTATTTTTAAGTAGTCCATTCTTTTTCAGTCTCTTGAAATGTCACTCTTATCAGAGGCAACACTCTTAAATTTGTTTTTGGATTACACAGTCTGTTCCATTGATCTGTCTATGCTGAGACTGGTACTCTACCCAAATAATTCTCCTTTTTTTATATATCCTTGAAGACTTCACCCTCATCCTTCTCCCTTATTCTTTTCCTTTTTCCTTTTCCTTTTCAAAAATGCACAGCTAACTTCATGCTAAATTTCCCTGATGTGTTTTATAATTATTTGGTTAAGCTCCAGAAAAAATACTTGGATTTTGATTAGATTGCCTTATGTTTAGAGATTCATTTGTAGAGAAATGACATCCTTACTAAAAAAAACTTTTCCCACCAGGAACACACTGTATCTCTATTCATTTATAGAAGTCTTTAAAAAATAAGCCTTAGTAGAATTTTGCAATTTCCTCATAAGAATCCATCACAAATCTTATGGCGCTGAATTCTGTTTCTTAACTTTTGCAGATGATGTGGATGAGGTCTTTCCCTCTACCATATGTAATTCTTTGCTCTCTGTTTTATCGTTTTTATTGATGCATTGTTGATCGACAAAATTATATTAGTCTCAGGTGTACAACATGATTCGACACTTCCATAAACTATACTCCATTTAAAATTAAATTATTATAAAATAGTGGCTGCATTCCCTATGTTGTACAGTATACCCATGTAGCTTATTTTATACGTATTAGTTTGTAGCCTCTTAATCCCCTATCCTATCTTGCCCCTCCCCCCTCCCTCAACCCACTGGTAACCATTAGTCTGCTCTTTGTATGTGAGTCTGTTTCTTTTTGTTATATTCATCCGTTTGCTTTATTTTTTAGATTCCACATATACGTGATATCATACAGTGTTTGTCTTTCTCTGACTTATTTCACTAACTGTAATACCCTTCAAGTCCGTCCATGTTGCTGCATATGGCAACATTTCATTCTTTTTTAAAGTAATATTCCATTGTTGGAATATTTTCCTTATCCATGGCACCCCATTCCAGTACTCTTGCCTGGAAAAATCCCATGGACGGAGGAGCCTGGTGGGCTGCAGTCCATGGGGTCGCTAAGAGTCGGACATGACTGAGCGACTTCACTTTCACTTTTCACTTTCATGCATTGGAGAAGGAAATGGCAACCCACTCCAGTGTTCTTGGCTGGAGAATCCCAGGGACGGGGGAGCCTGGTGGGCTGCCGTCTATGGGGTCGCACAGAGTCGGACACGACTGAAGCAACTTAGCAGCAGCAGCAGCATACATCTGTTGACGGACACTTACATATGCTGCTTTGAACTGGGGCGGGGGGTGCGGGGTACATATATCTTTTCAAATTAGTGTTTTCATTTTCTCTGGATATGTACCCAGGTGTGGAATTGCTGAATCATACGGCAAAGAGTCGGACACGACTGAGCGACTGAACTGACTGAACTAACTGATGGTAGTTTTATTTCTAGTTTTGTTATAGGCTTCTCCCTCTGCTCTGCAAGAAAACCCCCAAACAAAACCAAAACATGCATCTTCATCCTTCAAGGCCATTGCCAAATGCCTTCCTGCTTCGCTCCCGCCCGGACCTCACTGTGTCAGCTGTTGATGAACTCTTGCCCATTCCAAGACTGTGAGCTCAGCACTTAACAGATACCCCAACTTTTAAAGTTTAATCGTCAATTAAAAAAATCAGCTCTCTCTTTGTGCTTTTGAATCTTCTGGATGACTTTCTTCGTGAAGGCAAAAGAGAGTGGATGGCGTAGGAACAACAGAGAGACTCTTTCTACCTGCCTGAAGTAACTTGACGTCCAAAAGGCAGGAGAATTTATCTGAAGGGGCAAGCTGTCCGATCAATGTCCAGACATTTGTGGGTGCCTGCAAGCTCCCTTGGAACATACTTCTCTTCTGCTTTCTTCACAATTTCTCTTTCTAATCTGGGTGTTCTTACTGTGCGGTGGCCTGAAGGCCTGGACTGAGTTGTGGATCAGCATTGAAAAGCAGACTCTTGTCTTTCAGCCTCCACTGCTGCCAACCACCCTGCACGGCTTAAGAACATGGAGCCTGGGACTTCTCCGGTGGCTCAGTGGTAAAGAATCCGCCTGCTGCTGCAGGAGACACAAGAGACGTGGGTTCAATCCCTGGGTCGGGAAGATCCCCTGGAGGAGGGCATGACAAGCATTCTTGCCTGGAGAAGCCCACGGACAGAGGAGCCTGGCGGGCTGCAGCCCATAGCATCGCAAAGAGTCAGACACGACTCTGAGCGAAGCATTCTACATTCTTTCTTTCAAGCCAAACCAAAGGGCACCTGTGCCACCTAACTGTAGCCAGGGAGAAAGAGGAGTACAAGAACCCTGACGGAGGTCACGGCACAGGGACAGACCCGAGATGAGGGAGCAGGTGGAGGCCAGAATCCAAGCGGAACCAGCCCCGAGGCGGCAGGTCCCTGCCAGGACCCGCTCGCAGTCACCTGAGCTCCCAGAACAGAGCCCGTCTGCGCTCCTTTCTCGGAGGGCAGGTAAAGGCGGCGGGGACCGCGGCTTCGGGGAGGCCGGCCCTCCGCAGGCCTGCAGGCCCCGGCCCGCTCCCGCCCGCGAGGCCCGGCTCGTCCTGATGACGTCAGGAAGCAGGATGACGTCAGGAAGCAGGATGACGTCGCGATGACGTCAGGAAGCAGGAGCTCTAGCCGTACCGGTGTTCCCGGAATGCCCGCCGCAGGCCAAGCTGTGCGCCGCACACGGCCATCACAGAGAAGGAAATCCCGCTCCTGCCTGCGAGCACAGCGTGAAGACAAGCACAGCAAGTATGAGTGGAGAAATCCTGCAGCCACAGTTAGCCTTTATCAGACACTCGCCGGCTGCCAGGCTCTGGGCTTTACATGGACCGTTTTACTTAATACCTAGGAGCCCATGAGGTACAGATTACTGGCAATATTATCCCCATTTTGCATATGATAATTATGGCGGTAAAATAAATGGCCCAGAGTCACACAGCTGAGAAGGGGCAGAGACAGTATCAGAAATAGTCTTTCTAACTCCAAAATCAGCGCCCTTACTACTGAATGCTGTTGATTTTTGGGGTACTAGGGGGTATTGTGGGGAAACACCTGACTCTGACTGGGTTTAGGGGAAGGTCAGGGCAGGAAGGTCGTCGGAGAAAGCTTCCCTGGGAGATGGATGGAGAATGCCTGAGCTGAGCTATCTAGCTAGAGAGTGATGGGAGGAATGGTCCTGGCTCCCCAAGGAATGCCAGCACTTGGCTCTTTAGTCTGTCTCTTAATCTTCTTGGATTGTGGGGCTTCCCCGGAGGCTCAGACAGGAAAGAACTCGCCTGCAGGACAGGAGACCTGGGTTTGATACCTGCGTCGGGGAGATCCCCTAGAGAAGGGCATGGCAACCCACTCCAGTATCCTTGCCCAGAGAATCCCATGGACAGAGGAGCCTGGCGGGCTGCCGTCCGTGGGGTCGCAGTCAGTCAGGCAGGGCTGAGCACTAACACCTTCACTTCCTGGATGATCTCTCCTCTTTGTGTCCACTAACTTGCCGCCTCCCAGAGAAGCAGAGGCCACCAGCCCAGAACGTCCCAGGAAGCGCGCACACAGCCGTGCTTCCCGCCCTTCTGGCTTTCTCTTCTGGGTCTGGGCTGAGGTGGTCCTCCCCCACCTGGGGTTACTTCTGCCACTGCGCCTGTTTCCCACCTGTGTCCCAGGGGTCCCGCCCCATCAGTTGTCTCCTTTCTTCCTAGGTCTTTCATTCTCCTTTGCGAGACCCGCCCTACTAGCTTGCCCACTTTTGAGGTCCCTTCTGCTCCCTCCTGTGACCACCACCTCTCTTCCTTCTCCTCTGCGTCCCTGCCAAACATCTTCGAAGAGCTTCTCTATTCCGTATCTGCAGTTCACTCCTCCGGAAACTCTGGAATAGGCACTGAGTTTCGCCCCTCCAGAAAAGTGTCTTCAAGCAGGTCGCCCACCCTTCTTGTCTGGGAGCCAGTGGAAAAGTCTTAGTCCTCGGTTTCTGTGGCCTCCTGGCAGCATTTGATGCAATCACCCCGTCTTGTTGGAGATCTCTGTAGCCTTGGTTTCCATGGCGCCGCCCTCCTCCGGGAGGCCCTTCCGGGAAACTGCTCCCTCAGAGCCAGTTTCCTCCCAACTTTCCGTGCTCAGCCCTTTTCCCATTGTCAGCCCTCTCTGACACAGCTAACACGTTTTCTGAGTTTTCACTCATCCATATCCTGGGGTCGTTAGAGCTGTGTCTCAACCCAGATTTCTCCAGTAAGCCAGACATCTGTATTTAGATGTCTCACAGACACCTGAACCTCAACCTGCTCCAAACTGAGGTCATTATCCTTAGCCCCAAAGTGGCCCCTCCCCTTTGGGTAAAGAGCACCAGCATGAGCCCAGCACAGAGCCCTTGGAGCTGACTTAACTGTCCTACGTCTTCTGTCCGGTCAGATGTCATGTTCCATTGACTCCAGCACCGGAATATCTCTTTGACCCATCGCAGTGACGTCCCTGGCCCAGGCCATCATCTGCTTTGCCTGGGTACCACCAGTCTTGCCCCACTCCTACCCAATCTTCACTTTGCAACCAATTTTCCGTTAAAATGCGCGATCAACCGTCTCCTACTCCTGCTTCAAACCCTACAGTAGATCCCCAGGGCCCTTGGAATAAAGGCCAGATTCCTCAGATAAGCTGGTCTCTCTCTGCCTCTCCAATCTCATCTCGTCTCATACTACACCCCCACCACGTTCTTCCCAGCTTCTGGACCTAGGCCCAGAACTCTCTTTTATTATCCACCCACCTCTTTGGCTAGATAACTGCAACAGTGTATTTCAAGTTTGGGTTTAGATATCGTGATCCCACCAAATCTTTGAGGACCAAGTTGTGTGTCCCTCCTGTGAGCAAAATTACAGAGCCCTGTGGTCGCCCCAACTCAGTATTGTAACTGCTGGTTTCTTGTCTGTTTCACTTCCTAGATTCCAGGCGGTGGGAGGGCTGGGAATTACTCGATCGCTGATACCCCGGTGCTTAGCACAAAGCCTGACACACCGTAGCTGCTCCATATGCCTTTGTGAATATAGTTAGAAACCTCAATTGTCCTCTTTATTCTCTCCCATCTCCCTGAATCCAACGTGTACGTACGTTCTTTCTCAAAAACGCCCCATCAAACAACGTTCCATCACCACGGCCCTGATGGTCTTAGCTTAGGTCTTCCTCCAGTCTCACCAGGCCTGCTCTGATCGCCTTGCTTTTCTTCCTGCTGAGCGATGGATAAACCCTGCGAAGCCTTTCCTGACCCTGTCTTGGTGGCACTGCTGTGACATCACTGTGAGGTTTCTACGGCGTATCTGCCACTAACTGCAAAGCATGGTCTTCTCCCAGAGAGGACTCAGTGTGTGTTGTTATCTGTTCATTTCTGCATCTCCAACATCTCATGTTGAGTGACGGCTACTAAAGCATCAATAAATAATCAAAGTAAAGTATGATTTGTGAATTGCTCTCTTTTGTAAAAACCTCTGTGAGCTCGCTGTTCTTCACAGGAAAAGAAATGAATTCCACAGCAGGCCCCCAGCAGCCGGGCGCCTCAAGCTCCCCCCACACCCCGCCCCACACAGAGAGCTCGGTGCTCTCCAAGGGCACAGGCCACTCCGCACCTCGGGAGGGATGCCTGCGTGTGCCCTTGGCCTGCGGTGCCGTCTGCTTGCCAGTCGAGATCTGGTTCAGAGGCCGCCTTCTCTGTGAAGGTTTGCTCAGCTTCCCGGAGAGTTTCTTCCCCTTTCCCGTCTGTGGCAGCCTCTGCTCTCTCTGTGAAGTGGTCTATTTGCCCGATATTCCTCCCCTCCCCCCGCCATCCCCCTCCCCCGGTCATAATGGGTCTGAGGCTCTGGGATGAAAGGAGAGGACCTCATTCCTGGCCTCTGGCTTGGTCGCAACTGTGATGGGTCAGGGGCCCCAGGAAGGTGCCCTGAAACGATTTGTGTTTAATGGATTAGCAGCTCAGTGGTAAGGAATCTGCCTGCAGTGCAGGAGATGTGGGTTCGATCCCTGGGTCGAGGAGATCCCCTGGGAAAGGAAATGGCAACCCTCTCCAGTATTCTTGCCTGGAGAATCCCAGGGACAGAGGAGCCTGGCGGGCAACAGTCCACGGGGTCACAAAGAGCCAGACACGACTGAGAGACTAAAGAACGACAAAGCATAGTACCAGGGCAGGAACAGGCAGACACGTTGAACAGCCAACAAATGATGAACTAGGAGGCAGCCAGTAATGTGATGTTGGTGGAAGGTTTTTAACTGAGAAAGTGTCCCTCCTCCTCTTAAATCTTAAGACTATGCGTGTGTGTGCACGCACTCAGTCGCATCTGACTCTTGGCGACCCCATGGACCGTAACCTGACGGGCTCCGCTGTCCATGGAATTTTCCCGGCAAGAATACTGGAGTGGGTTGCCGTGTCTTACTCCAGGGCATCTTCCCGACCTGAACCCCCATCTCTCGTGCCTACTGTCAGACATTTTCTAAAATTTCTATAATGAGCAGAGATGAAGACTTTTTACTTAAAAATTTAAAAAATGTGTCTAAAAACCTCTCAGGACTTCTCTTCTGAATATGTTGGGATAACAAGGGCTAAATCTACCCTCTTGCCTGAAAGGACTAAATATATTGGACAAAAAAAAAAAAGAAACGACAGTTTTCAGACCCTGAACAACAGGCCGCATGTATGCTGAAGTAAAGCGTGTGACAGCAAGAGAGCAGAGCCCGGGAGGGGAGGTGGTGATGCGCTGTGAGGCGCTCAGACACCATGAGAAGGGGCAGAGGAGCACTCAAGACAGACGGGGCGAAGCATGGATGTCACAGGTCTTCAGCAGCCCTTAGAATTACACACCACGCGGTTTCAGCTAATAAGCCAGCAGGGAAGATAAAATGGAGTAGTGAAATTTACTCAGATCCTCCAAAAGAAGGCGGAAAATGAAAAAGAGAGCACAAACAGATGGAACAAACAGAAAGAAATACTAAAGCAGTAGATTTCAACCCTGTCATACTAGTAATCACATTAACTGTAATATTTAAACACCTAACTAGCCAGCACTGATTTTCAGATTAAGGGGAAGAAAAAGCAAGATCCAACTATATGGTCTACATGAGACCCACTTTATTTATTTATTCTTTTGAGACCCACTTTAAATATAAAGGCCTTAAGAAGTTAGAGAGTCCCTTGGACTGCAAGGAGATCCAACCAGTCCATCCTAAAGGAGATCAGTCCTGGGTGTTCATTGGAAGGACTGATGTTGAAGCTGAAATTCCAATACTTTGGCCACCTGATGCGAAGAGCTGACTCATCTGAAAAGACACTGATGCTGGGAAAGATCGAAGGTGGGAGGAGAAGGGGATGACAGAGGATGAGATGGTTGGATGGCATCACCGACTCAATGGACATGGGTTTGGGTGGACTCTGGGAGTTGGTGATGGACAGGGAGGCCTGGCATGCTGCGGTTCATGGGCGTCGCAAAGAGTCAGACACAACTGAGCGAGTGAACTGGAACTGGAACTGGAGAAGTTAGAAACATAAAGATGGGAAAGATATCCCACATTAACACCGAGCAAAAGAAAGGTGGAGAGTTTATATCCATTACAGACAAAGCATAGGTTAGAGTCAGGAAGACCACCAGAGGAAAGAAGAGCGTTTCTAAGGGGATTTTCTACCATGAATAAAGGGACCAATTCATCAAGAGGGCATTAAACCCCTAAATGCTTAAGCAACTAATAGAGCTTCAGAAGCAAAAACCGCTAGAACGGTTAAGGAGAAGTGAGCGACCATAATTACCACTGAAGATTTCAACACATCTCACAGTAAACGACAGAATGATTAGACATAAAGTCAGTAAGGATACAGGAGACCTGAACAACACTGCTGATCAACGTGACCTAATTAACACTTGTAGAAAACTCCACCCACCAAGAGCAGAACGCACATTCTTTTCAAGATAGATAATATTCTTGGCCACAAGACAAAACTCAATAAATCTAACAGCATTCCAATCATACAAAGTATGCTAGGACTACCGTGGGCTTAAATGAGAAAGTAATGAGAGATTGGCACGAACCTCCAGCTATTTGAAATAACACACCTTAAAATCACCCATGAGCAAAAGAATAAATAAATAAAAACTGAAAAGCATTTTGAATAGAATGAAATCAAAATATGAAAAATGAAAGGTTATGGATGCATTTAAAAATGTTCCCATAAGAAAAGGGAGAAGTCTTCAGTTACAGGAGACATGATCGTCTATTAAAAAAAAAAACCCAGCTGAATCTTAGGAAAAATGAACTAACATATTTAGCAAAATTGCAGTATACAAATACAATTGTATTTCTAGATAGTAGCGGTATACACAATAATCAAAATTGAACTATAGTATCATTTCAATAGCATCAGGAATGTAAAATGCTTGAGGAAAATTTGACAAAACGTGCAAGGCCTGTATACTGAAGGCTATAAAGCATTACTGAGAAAAATTAAAGAGGACCTAAAAACATCCAGACCCTGGACAGGCCGGGTAGCAGGGGGCCGGGCCATCCCGCCGTCAGTGGCCGCGCCCGAGGCGTCTCTGAGTGAAGCCCTCTGAAGATGCCGGCGCAGGCCTCCGCCTCCCCGTCATCGGCCTTGAGCGGGTCCGCTCGAGGCCGTGGCCGCTCCACCAGCCGGGCGCCGGGTGCCGAGGCCCGAGGCGCGGGGCCAGGGCGCGCGCGGGGGCAGCCCACGCGCTGCCGCGGGCCCTGCGGGTGCAGTGGGACGGAGGGTCAGCGTTTCGGGAGAGCCGGCCACCTCATCCGCCGCCACGGGGACAGCACCGGCCCGGCATCTCTGCAGGCGGCGAGCCGGGTCTCCCGCAGCCCGGGGGGCGGAAGCTGCGAGCTGCCCGGGGCTGTCCCCGGAGGACGCCCCGCGCCCGGCCCCTATCCCTGCCCGCAGGACCGCCTCGCGCAGGACTGCGGAGAGCGAGGATGCGGGGCTGCAGTCAGGAGGCCTGCTCCCCGAAACCTCACCCCAGTACAGAGGGGCCCCTTCCCTGGGCCTGCCCTGTGCCCACCTGATACCCGTCCCCAAGGTGGGCGCTGGGGGCCTGGACGCTCTGCCTCCCGGAGCGGAAGATGCTCTGCACGGAGACGCCCCGCGGAGCGCCCACCCTTCACCCTTCAGTCTCCCCGGGCTCAGGGCACCTGACGCCTTTCCACAAGCCTCCCTCCAGGGAGTAAACTGTGTGCCTTTGACCGGCTCCTAGTGCTGAAGATATATGTAAAGAGTTCCTGGGCCCCTGAAGTCAAGGATGGCGGTGCAGACAGCTTCCTGGCATCTAGACCCCCGCCTCTCCTTGCTCAGCACCAACTCCAGGTCAGGTGGGGCCAATGGGGGCCGGAGCGGTGCTGTCCCGTTTCCCCGGGGGTGTGTCCCTTAGAGACCGTCCCCTCTCCCTGGGTGTGTGTCCCTTAGAGACAGCCCCAGAGCCGCGCTCTTGGCCAGGGGCTAGATAGGCCCCTCCGTTGCTCAGTGCCTCCTGGCCAGGCTCCTCTCCCAGGGTCTGTGTCTACATCCTATGCCCACCCCCACTTGCTTGCATGTTACACTCCTGGGCAAAGTGCAGTGCTGCCTCCTGGCCCGTGTCCTGCCCACCTGCAGGCGTGGACGGGGCGGGGGCGGTGACGGAGCTGTCACCCCAGCTGGACTTCGTGGAGGTGGGAACAGAGGCGTGAGATGTCAGAGCAGGGGACAAGCCCCAGATGCCTCAGCAGGCTTGGAACTGCATTTACTTTTATTTCGTGTGCATGTATTTCAGGGCTGTAGATCTACTCTCCTGATTTGTTCTCCACAGCTTCTTCCTGAGCACAAAATGCTAACAGTCGATGACGTTTCTACATCACCTTTTTGGCTTTTCAAAGCCCTTCTGAGACCATTGGCATTTGCCTCACCCCGCCTGGGAGGCAGTGGAACGGGCAGCAGGACCTTTTCTCCCGGGGAGACCCGCGCAAGAGACATGGCCGGGGAGCTTGGACTAGAGAGACTTGCCCTCCCACCGCGAGGCGGGCGGCAGGGCTGGGCTGCTACTGCCCCCGAGGCGGGGCCCCTGAGGCCTGTGGCCATGGAATCCCTTCTCCGTCCTGCAGGCTGGCCCTGCAGCAGCAACGGAGGACCGGCCCGCTCCGTCTTAAGCCGTGTGGACAAGGAGAGTGGGCTCTGAGTCCTCGCCTCACTTTTTGTCTTTTCTTTTTGTTTGGATGTTTTCACGGGTCTCACTTATAATAAAGGGGAAGAATCTTCATTAAACTCCATATTTCTTCTACCTCGCCCCCTCCCCCCTCCAGAAAAAGAAGGCCTAAATACATGGAGAGAGATGCCGTGTTCATGAGCTCCTCGGGTGGTGCCAGTGGTAAAGAATCCGCCTGTCAGTGCAGGAGACCTAAGAGACGCGGGCTCTATCCCTGGGCCGGGAAGATCCCCTGGAGGAGGGCATGGCAGCCCACTCCAGGATCCTTGCCTGGAGAATCCCGTGGACAGAGAGGCCTGGCGGGCTCCAGTCCACGGGGTTGCATGGAGTCAGACACGACTGAGTGACGGGGCATGAGCAGACCATGTTTATGGATCAGAAACCTCTTATTAAAAAAAAAAAAGAAGGCTCTTATTGTTAAGACATCAATTCTCCCCAAATTGATCTACAGATTCAAGGCAATCCTAATCAAAATCCCAGCAGGACTTTTTTTTTGGGTAGCAACTGACAAGTGAATTTTAAATTTTATGTAGAAGTGCAAAGGGCCTGAAATAGTAGGACACGACTGAGCGCCTGAAACCACCAAAGCAGCTTAAGAAAGAACAACGTTGGAAACTAATGCTATCTGATTTGAAGACTTCTTATATGGTTAAAATAATCTAGACAATGGAGTATTAGTGTAAAGATAGACATACAGACCAATGAAACTCAACAGAGTCTAGAAACAGACCCACATCACGCAGTCAGTTGATTTTTTACAAGGGTGCCTAGGAAATTCAACCAAGAGATGAAAATGTTTTCTAACATCAAAACAAGTGACGTTGGAAATATTGGACAGCCAGTAACAAGCAACAAATGACTGATACATGCAACAAGAGAGATCAACCTCGAAATGACTATGCTAAGTGAGAGAAGCCAGTTTGAAAAAGAGCATATACTGTATAACCCCAATTATATATAGATTCTAGAAAACGCAAACTAATTCAGACTGACGGAGTAGTGGTGGCTACCAGGGGATGGGAAGGGAGGGGTAGATTACAGAGAGGCACAGGACGTTTTCGGAAATGATGGGTATGTTCAGTATCTCCATTGTTTAGCTGGTTTCCTGGATGCGTACACGTGCCAAAACTCCTCAAACTGTCCACCTTAAATATGTGCATATTCCTGTATGTCAATTATATCTCAGGAAGGTTGTAAAAGAATCTACGGTTTAAAACAAATGGCTCTCTGGTCACGCTATTAAGCCCTGAAGTGACGCCACGTCCTTGGTTGGGTTTGCACTGGGGTAAATGCTCCTGGGAAGGTGCATTTTAGTCTCTTCCTGGAGAAGAGGCAAGAGGGAGGGAGGGTCCTGGGTGGGCTTCCAGCAGGGCCGGCACTCTTAGTTTTCACCTGGGGAAGTTAAGTTGTGCAGAGGACCTGCGTCTCTGGAGGAGGGGGTGGTCGGTGGCCAAGAGAAGTCCTTCCTCTCATTCCCATTTGGCTGGAGCACAGGCTGGTCTGATGAGAGAAATGTATCTTCCCCTAAGGGAAGAGTCAGGTGGCTGACACAGCGGAAGCCTCAAGCGCCCTCCCCCACAGGCTGCCTTTAAATTGCCATTATTTACTCACCTACTCCCCAGGATGTGTCAGAGCTCTGCCAGAAGTGGCCAGAGGAATGATCTCAATAAATCCACTGCCCTGGGGAGACAATGAACTTTCGCTGATTTATTTCTCACCAAGGAGCCTAAAGCCTACAAAAGTCACTGGCACATTTATCTTCCGCTCCTTTCCAATATCCTTAACCCTCAGACTTTACTGGACATAATTCATCTTCCTCTGATAATTCAGAGGCTACACTGGGATCCTACCGGCGATATGGTGGGATTGTCAAAGTGGCAACATTAACACGAGATGGGTTGCAGTTTCTCTCTGTGCTCGGCGGTTTTAGTACCAGATTTATCTCATTGGAGAGAAGGGGCCGGGAAGGGGAGGCAACCCGGGACTCCAGCCCTCCAGCAAAGCCAAGCGACGAATAGCACCGCTCCCTGACTCCATCCCCCCAGGCCTAAATGACGGCTGTGTTACGGTATGTTTACAACGTTTAGACTCATTGCTTCTTAATGGGCCTTTAAGAACCAGAATGCTCTTCCTGGGGGTAACTCTTCAAGAACCAGAAGAAACAAGCGTGTTTCTTAAGTCTTTTATTCTGTAAGGTGAGACCAGGCACCGGGAGAATCTCACCCTTCTTTAAGAGCCTGCACGACGCGGAGGCTCTGGGGTGTGGGCTCCTCCTGGTTATTGTGGTTGTTGTTCGGTTGCTGAGTCAGGTCCGATTCTGTGTGACGCCGTGGGCTGCAGCAGGCCAGGCTCCTCTGTTCTCCGCTGTCTCCAAAGTTTGCTCATCATGTCCATCGAGTCAGTGATGCTATCTACCATCTCATCCTCTGTCTGTCACACCCTTCTCCTTCTGCCCTTAATCTTTGCCAACATCGGGGTCTTTTCCAATGAGTCAGCTCTTTGCATCAGGAGGCCAAAGTATTGGAGTTTCAGCTTCAGCATCAGTGCCTCCTTCCAGTGGCTACTCAGGGTTGATTTCCTTTAGGACTGACTGGTTTTATCTCCTCGTTGTCTAAAGGACTCTCAAGAGTCTTTCCCAACACCATAATTTGAAAGCATCAACTCTTTGACACTCAGCCTTCTTTAGGGTCAGCTCTCACATCCATACATGACTGGTTATCAGAACCACCTTCTGACCTCACACCCCAAAGTCAGGGGGCCTGTCTCAACCCTTACTGTCCCAGTGGCTCTCATGACAGCCTCCCTAGCTCCCCAGAGACCGGGGGTCCTGCATCCCTGACACCACAAGTCTGACTGTCCCCATCTACGTGGTCACCAACAGTCGAAGGCCTCACTGCTGGCCTGGACCGCTGCAGAGGCCGTTTCTCCTTCTGCTCACCTACAGTGTCGGTTCCTCCCGGCACCCAGAAATAATCATTACATTAATGTTTTATTCTGAGAGTGACTGGAAATATAACTGATCTTATCCATCCCTTGCTTAGAGTCCTTCAGTGGCCTCCCACTGCACGAAAGGACACAGTGCCAGCTCTTTACCAGGGTCTTGTATGTCCTAAATCTTGACTCCAACCTCATTTTTTAAAACTGGAGTATAGTTTATTTACAATGTTGTATTGCTGTTGCTGTTCAGCTGCTAAGTCATGTCTGACACTTTGCAATCCTGTGGACTGAAGTACACCAGGCTTCCCTGTCTTTCACTACCTCTTGGAGTTCATTCAAACTCGTGTCCATTGAGTTGGTGACACCATTCAAAAATCTCATCCTCTGTCATCCCCTTCTCCTCCTGCCCTCAGTCTTTCCCAACATCAAGGTCTTTTCCAAGGAGCCAGCTTTTCACATCAGGTGGCCAAAGTATTGGAGTTTCAGCTTCAACATCAGTCCTTCCAAAGAATCTTCACGACTGATTTCCTTTAAGATGGACTGGTTGGATCTCCTTGCAGTCCAAGGGACTCTCAAGAGTCTTCTCCAACACCACAGTTCAAAAGCATCAATTCTTCGGTGCTCAGCTTTCTTTATAGTCCAACTCTCACATCTGTACATAAGTACTGGAAAAACCATAGCTTTTGACTATACAGGCCTTTGTCAGCAAAATGACGTCTCTGCTTCCAACTTCCTTGTGTTATTTTGTCCCCTAGCTCACCATTCCTTGGCCATGCTGGCCTGCCACGGAACCTTGGTGCTGCGACGCTCTCCATCTGGAATGCTCTTCATCACCCAGCAGACTTCGGATCTCAGCTCCAGGATTGCATATCCCAGCCATCAGCCACTTAAAGAATAGCCTGGCCCTCTGCCCAGTGGCACGCAATCATCTCATCTGCTTTATTTTCCTTAGAACACTTGCTCCTATCTCAAATCACCTCCTTGTGGACTTGTTATCACAGAATGAAAGCTTCCTGAGATGCTGGACCTCACTGTTTTACCCTGCTGTCTCTCCAGGGCCAAGCAGATGCCTGGACCACCCTGGCTCCCGTGTGGTTTTATCCTTCTAGAGTCCTCTGAGTCTTACTCCGTGTGACTGTTGGAACCAATCCTTTATGCCTTGCTGGACCTTGTCTCCAGCCCCATTGCTGCCTTCTGAACACCGCCGCCTGGACGTGTTTTTTTCTGGCCTCCAAATCCCCTTCCCCTGCTTCGGGGGTTTGTCGGGAATCCTGGGGCCCTGGTCCCCAAGCGTAAGGCCGGCCACCTGTGGAAGTCCATCTTGTAGACGCTGCTTGGGCGCCCCGGGAGGCCCATTGCAGTTGGCAGCATCCATTTGGGGGCGCTCAGTGCTCCAAACCAACTTCTTCAAGGTGATGCCCTGCTGTGTCTTATGATGTAACAGAACACCACCCTCTAAGGAGCAATCTCTTACTAGTAGCCAAAGCGGTGGCACTTAGCTGGTGTGTGAATTTGTATGAAAATCAGGAAGAGGCTCCCCTCTGGGCAGACACCCCTGGACGCACGCAGGGTGAGAAGTCCATGTAGGTGTGAGCGCTCCACTCGACTCCTCTGCTGCAGTGCACGCGTCAACCAGCTGTACACAGCACCTCAGAGATTCCAGGTCAAGCCCTGTAGGCTCGATTTTTAGCTCCCTCCTTCTACGCCTCCGTTTTCTTCTATTTTATATGAATTCCCAATTATCCATGGTATAGAGAATGGAGATCTGAAATTCAAAGATAACCCCTGAATCTTACTTTCGTAAATCTCACTGTCTACCAGGCCCTCGCTATGTGCCAGGCGCTGGGCTAGACACTGAAGCACACTGTCACATGTTATCAACCATGTGACATTCAGTTCAGTTCAGTTCAGTCGCTCAGTCGTGACATTAGCATTGTGTAAAAAAGAAACAAATACAGAATTCAATAGATATGTGGCCCCATTATAAAAATTAAATGAATTATATATGTATGCCTAGACAGGACAGTAGATAGTAGCCATACGGGGGAGCAGGATTTACAATGAGACTTTACAGTTGACATATTTCTGAATTGTCTAATATTTAAATTAGATAATAATGAGCTTACTACTTTTGTAAACAGAAAACGATAATGCTATTTTGGGAAAAATAGCATGGACTAAAAAACAAGTGGAATTAATTGCTTTAAATTTCAGGTTCTTTTATCAGTGAAAAAAATGTAAATATAGGGGGACTGCTCTGGTGGTCCAGTGGCCAAGACTCTGTCCTCCCAGTGCAGGGGGCCCAGGTTCGATCCCTGGTCAGGGAGCCAGATCCTGCATGCCACAACTAAGACCCGGAACAACCAAATAAGTAAATAAGTTTTTAAAAAAGTAAATATAAATGAAATAATTTTTTTTAAAAGTTGCATGCACCCCAGTGTTCACAGCAGCACTCTTTATAATTTCCAAGACACAGAAACAACCCAAGCGACCAGCAACAGGCGGCGGGCTTCCGATGTTATGTATATACAATTTTAGTCATAAAAAAGCACAAAACATTGCCATTTGCAGCAACACAGAGGGACCGAGAGAATATCACACCAGTTCAGTGCGTCAGAGAAAGACAGATGCTATATATCACTGACATAAACCTAAAGTATGAAAAATACAAATCTAAAAGATAATACAGATGAATCTACAGACAAAACGGAAGCACACTCACAGACACAGAAAAACTCATGGTTACCAGAGGGGAGAGGGGAGAGAGGAAGGAAGGGTTAGGGGTAATGGGGTGAACAGACACAGACGGCTATGCATAGAGCGGATGAGCAGTGAGGACTCTCTGTGCAGCGCAAGGAGCCGTATCCAGTGTCTTGTAAGATCCTATGATGGAAAATAACATGAAAAAATGCGTGCCACCATCACTTTACTATATACCTAAAACTAACACAATCCTGCAAACCACCGGCCCTTCAGTTTAAAACTTTAAATTTTACTTCCTGTTATGGGTGCTGGGAAGCAGGGAAATGACCCCGGATGACTTGGGTCAGAAGAGGAGACTCTGCCAAGCGTTGAATAATCCGGCCGGGAACATCACCCCACTCCATACGATGACAGCAAGTCCTCAGAGGCAGAACGATCCTGGCTTCACACTAACAGGTAAACTGTTTGCCAGGCTAACAGTGAAATCAATCTCTAATTATAAGAAACTCCAGGCTTTTAAAACACACAGTTGTGTGTGAGCAGCTCTTTACCGTGTGTCAAGCCACTGGGTGGGAAATGATTCCTGGCACTCGCAGTTCTGATGCGGGAAACACGCAGTTGAGTATCAATTATACGGCTCACATTTTTACAGCTCATTTATTTCCTCCATTTGCAGGAATAACTACACAATTAATAGTTTAATTTGTTCCCATTGTCATTTTAAAAAGAGAAAAGGATGACTGCCCACAGTGCGGCAAAGTTGGGGAAGAAGTCACCCCGTTAAGTGTATCCCTGGTTACCGGCAGGAAAATGCAAGTGGAATGAAGAAGCCAGCGACCCCAGTGGAGCAGAGAGGAAAGCAGAGGCGGGGAAGGCAGAAGAAGGTTGGCCGTGCCTTTGTGTGTTTACTTTGGCTCTTTTAAAATGAGCACAAACATAAAAAGAAGAAATATGAATCAGAAAAGTCACTCAGCTGCCCCGTGGCTGATTAATTGGTCCTAGAAACCACCTCCCCGCCTGGTTTGCTGTGCTGTGCCTTTTGCTTTGTTCTTCTTTTCAGTTCTTTCACTGTCTGTCTCAGTCTGAGAAATACACATAGAGCTACTCATAAAAGTAAACTTGTCATTTTAAAGATCTCCCTAGTGGGAGCCTTTTACACCCCAAAGTGAAACCTGAAAGTGTTAGCTGCCCAGTCGCGTCTGACTCCGCTCTCCCATGGACTGTGTCCGTGGGGCTCCTCTGTCTGCGATCCTCCCGGCAAGAACACTAGAGCGGGTTGCCGCGCCCTCCTCCGGGGGATCTTCCCAACCCAGCGATCGAACCCGCATCTCCTGCATTGCAGGCAAGTTCTTTACCATCTGAGCCACCAGGGAAGCCCTCACTGTCCCAAGTGGTGTGTGAAAGCCCAGTGGGTCTGCAGTCACCCTCGGCTCAGCCTGGGACGAGGGAAGGGTAGGCTGGAGGGCCTTTCCTCTCTCTCCAGTCTCTCCTGAGTCCACCCTGGAACCTTCATTCAACACTATTCAGACATTGTGGATCACCTATCCTCCAATAAAATTTTTTTTTAATTAAAAAAACTCAGTATACCAAAAACGGTGAATTTTATGTAATGTATACTTCCATAAACCTGATTTTTTAAAAAATCAGTGTATTTCACTGTATACAAATTATAACTCAATAAAGCTGACTTTTTTTTAAAGGGGGAAAACCCCCACCTATTCTGGCTAGATTCTAAGGATGGAAGTGAAAGAGTCCCAGCCTCAAAAAGCTCAGACAGTTTATCTGGAGAGATGGAGAGGAAGGGGTCATTTCATTACAGGATGCTACCTGCTATTTTCATTATAGTGATGACCATTAAGACCAATTATTTTATTCTCAGTAAAACCTTAAGACAATTCAGGTCTTACTAACATTGAAAAAAAAAAAACCCACCTATAACCTATTAGTAAGTTTGTGTCTCTGCACTAAGGGAAAGGCTTACATATGCTTTCTGTGGGGTCCTTGCTCCCTCTACTGGGTTCAGGACTGACTTGGTGAGGAGTCTCTAGATTCCATGTCCCCAGCCACCCCCTGCCCTTCAATCAGCAGCCACCCAGCTTCCTGTCCCAGCTTAGAAGTGGCCCGCTGCATGGGAACCTCGAGAGCAGATGCAAAGCTCCGTGACGGGCAAACGGAGGCCTGCGAAACAGATCAGGGGCCGTGGCTCTGTTTTGCAGGAAAGGAGGAGGCATTCAGGTCAGAGATACAGAGAGGACACGCCCGCGGCCGTTGACTTCCGCGACCTCCAGCCGTCGGCCTGGCCCCATCCTGTCCGCTCTCACCCATGCTCTGGTCACTGTTTGTGACCTTCGAGCACCAGCCTCCCTCTTCAGTTCAGTTTGGTTCAGTCGCTTGGTCGTGTCTGCCTCTTTGTGACCGCATGGATTAAAGATTTACTGAGCACTGCCCCGCCCATCAGAACAAGGCTCAGTTTTCCCCTCGGTCAGTCTCTCCCATCAGGTAGCTTCCATAATAAGCCTCTTATCCTTCTCCATCAGGGGGCAGAGAGACCGAAAACCACAATCACAGAAAACTAACCAATCTGATCGCATGGACCAGAGCCTTGTCTAACTCAGTGAAACGATGAGCCACGCTGTGCAGGGCCGCGCTCCTCCGTAACGTTTCAGCCTCCCGGTACCACCTGGCTCGTCGGTCCCTGCCATGGCGCTCCCAGCCCTGGCTCACTCAGACCAGGCGAGCGTGTTCTGCAGGTGACTCTGGGGCCAGCCGCAGGGCTGCAGCACCTTGGGTGGGAAGGGATGTTCCCTTCAGGCCAGGTGAGAGATGACCGCTGGATGCCTGTCCTTATCTCTTCTGGGGGAGAAAGCAGCTTATCCGCATCCCCCACCGTCCCTGCTGATAAGATCTTTCAGGCACTTAGGGAAACCTGTTTAACACTCGTGAGCTACCCAGGCCCTAAATTCAATCAGAAATAAAAAACCTTAACACTTTGCTGTGCAGTGTGCGGGATCGGAGTCCTCCAACCAGGGATCAACCTGCTTTCCTGTAGGAAAAGCGTGGAGTTGTAACCCTGGGCTGCCAGGGAAGTTCCAAAGCCCCCTTGTTTTGAAGAGGCCATTTGCAAGATCTAGAGCTGAAAGGCAAGCCCAGTGCCCTCTGACCACCACTCCCCACCCCCGCCACGCCAGATGCTTCTCACACCCACCCGTGACGCGAGAGCCACACCGAGACACTGCGGGCCATCTTCTCCCCAGGGCCCGGCTGTGAGTCGGGAAAGTCGTCCCCCGAATGTTGATGAAGCCAGAAAGGTCTCCTCAGACCTGACACCAGGCAGTGGTCATCAAACAGAACACAATGGAAGCTCAACATTTTATGTTGTGAAAATCTGAAAACTCACGTCCGTAGCACCCTTTATCAGCCTGCAAACAGTGTGAGCCGTCGGTGGGCCTCAGCACCCCCCTCCCTTGGTTCTGGGTGAGATAAACGTTGACCACACACCTCGGCAGGTGAGACGGGCTCGGGGGCGGCCGAGGAGATGCTGGCGGGCTGCACACTTCCTGTCTGTCTTTGCCAAGAAGTCATCGAGCACATGGAGGGTTTTCTTTCATGAAACTCACTTTATCCTTATCTTTGTTTCCTTTTTGAATGAGTCCTGGTTGAAGGATCAGGCATAGATGTGTGTGTTTTTCTTAGAAGACCCGGGTCAGCAGCATGGAGGTGCAAGTCCCTCAGACGAGCCACTGGGTCCAATTGCTCTGCGATTTCACAGTGTGAAATGTCAGGCATGCACAGATGAGCTTAAAAGTAAGCTGGAGGGACTTCTCTGATAGTCCAGTGGTTAAGGCTCCATGATTCCAATCCAGGGGGTATGGGGTCAATCCCTGGTCAGGGAAATAGGATCCCACATGCTGTGTGGCCAGAACAATTAAGAAAAAAAAAAGAAAGCTGGCACGGTTACTTTTTAAAATATTTATTTATTTGTTTGGCTGCACTGGGTCTCAGCTGTGGTATTCGAACCCTTAGTTGTGGCATGTGGGATCTAGCTCCCTGACCAGGAATTGAACCTCCCCTGCATTGGGAGTGTGAAGTCTTAGCCACTGGACCAGCAGGCAAGTCCCTGGCATACTTCAGTAAGCCTTGCAGCCAGGGCAGAAACTCTCAGATCAGTCTTGTACACGATTCATCAGCCATCGTGAGCCCCACAAGAACCTTAGTGGGGTAGTCTGTCACCTGGGAGAGAGCTTTTTCCTCATGAAGTGAAGAAGTGAAGTGAAGTGAAGTCACTCAGTCATGTCCGACTCTTTGCGACCCCATGGACTGTAGCCTACCAGGCTTCTCAGTTTATGGGATTTTCCAGGCAAGAGTACTGGAGTGGGTCTATTCTTTGGTTTGTGTTTAATAACATTTTGTTTACAATGACATTTCATATGTGTTATTGTATGGGGCTTCCCTTGTAGCTCAGTCGGGAAAGAATCTGCCTGCAATGCAGGAGACCCAGGTTCGATTCCTGGCTCAGGAGGATCCCCTGGAGGAGGGAGTGCCAGCCCACTCTAGTGTTCTTGCATGGAGAATCCCAAGGACAGAGGAGCCTGGTGGGCTACAATCCATGGGGTTGGAAGAGTTGGACACAACTAAGCCACCAAACCCCCACCACGTGTTGTTCCTAATGACCCACGTTCATTATAGAATATTCAGAACATGCAGAAAAGCACAGAAGAGCAATTAAAATCCCCTCACAACCCTGCTGTCCAGAAAAAGAGGTTACTACAACTCTCCAGAGTTCAGATTTCCCATTGGTCAAATGGGGACAAACAACAGTACAAGAGCAGGAGGATTACACGAGTTTATAGTGTAAAGAACTCAGTGCAAGATGAGTGATAATTCATGTAGCCCGGGTGGCTTAATGGTAAAGAATCGACCTGCCAGTGCAGGAGATCACCGGGTTCGGTCCCCGGGTCGGGAGGATCCCCTGGAGAAGGAAATGGCAACCCACTCCAGTATTCCTGCCTGGAAATTCCAAGACAGAGGAGTCTGTCGGGCTACAGTCCATGGGGTCATGAAGAAGTCGGACAGGACTGAGCAACTGAGCATGTACCATGCTTTATTGAGAATATCTTGATATATTTCCTCTAGTCTTTGTGTGTATGTGTGTGTCTGTCTACAAACATCAATGTTTCACAGACTTTGGATCTTATGGAGGAATTTAATTTTTCTTCAAGTTCCGTCCCACTTTAGCTGGGTTGTAACTAATCTTCCAAGGCTATGTTCTAAAGACTATCAGAGGAATAAAGACGGAGGGTCAAAACCTAACAAGTGTCAGCTCTGTGTATAAGGGATGGTGCTCATTTCCACCACCTGGACAGGAACTTGCAGGTGTTTTTCCAGAGGCAATAATGTGCTTTCCCCTAATCATAACAGTCATATCTAGTCTCCTATCTTATCAACTGCACAGGCTTTCCAAGAAAGCGTCTGCCAGCAACCCCACTCCTGGGCATATATGGGAGGAAATCATAACGATACAGGCACCCCATTGTTCGCTGTTCACTGCAGCAGTATATACAAAAGCCAGAACATGGAAGCGACCGAAGTGCCCATCAACAGAGGAATGGGTAAAGAACTGGTGGTACCCATGTATGCAGGAATATTATGCAGCCTTTAAAAGGAATGAAACAGTGCCAACTGCAGAGACTTAGAGACTGTCATAGAGTGAAGTAAGCCAGAAAGAGAACAACAAGTATCATATAATATCGCTTATGTGTGGAATCTAGAAGAATGATACAGATGGACTTGTCTGCAAAGCAGAAACAGAAACACAGACATAAAGAATAAATGTATGGACACAAAGCGGGGGGTGGAATGAACTGGGAGACAGGGATTGATATATATATATATACACTGCTCAGCATAAAATAGATAACAAATGAGAACCTGCTGTGGAGCCCAGGAAACTCTACTCAGTGCTCTGTGGTGACCTACATAGGAAGGAAATCCAAAAAAGAGGAGATGCATATATGCCTCTTTTATAGCAGAAATTAATACAACATTGTAAAGCAACTATACTCCAATCAATTTAAACAAAATGAAGACTGTCTGGACTGAGGGCTCAATTTGCAATCACAGAAAAGGAAGCGATGCTCAGCAACCTGCACGGAGATTAGACTGGCCATCTGGGTCTCATTAGTGGGAAGATGGCATCAGCCAAGCTCATCATACTCAACTCTGGAAAACAATGTATCTCACATGGGGTCATTTTGCTCGGGAGTCTTCTTTGATGTTGGTGCTGAAGGGTGCTTTATGGAAGGGCCTTAGCGCTTGGCCTATGATTTCAGCCACAGCAGCAGAAGTGGACATATGTCACTGGTGCCAGAGAGGAGGGAGGCCTGGATTTATACGGTGGAAATCACCCACTCTCTTCTTTTTAGACATAAGTGTGCTTGTGCTGAGGAGGTAAACAGACAGCCCGCCTTACAAGATTCTGGAAAGTGCTCTAGAGGAGGGAGGTTTTCCTGGGACAGTGAGGGCCCAAGAGAGGGAGCAGGGAGTCTGCCTGGAGACACAGGAACCTTTTTGAAAGAGGAAGTGTTGAGCTGAGTCCTGAAGGAGCAGCCAGAGCTTTCAGGCAGACAAATGGGGAGAGAGGAACCCAGCACCCTTATGTGTGGACTTGGAACTCAATTTGCCTGGATTCAATCCTGCCCTGCCACTTGCTAGCGCTTATAATCTTGGTCAAGTTCCCTAATTGTTCCGGGCCTGCTTTATTATTATTATTAGAGTTTTTTTTTCCCATGTGGATCATTAAAAAAAAAAGTATTTATTGAATTTGTTACAATATTGGTCGTGGTGTATGTTTTGGTTTTTTGGCCATGAGGCATGCGGAATCTCATTTCCCTGAGCAGGACTCAAACCCTCATACCCTGCACAGTAAGGCAAAGTCTTACCCACTGGACCACCAGGGACGTCCCTGTTTTTGTTTTAGGTAAGACTTTAACAAATCAGTTTTATTGAGATACAACTCATACACCATAATACGCCCCCTTCACTTACAATGCAAGACATTCACAGAATTGTCCATTCCCTGCACACCCAATTTTGGAACACTTTCCTCATTCTAGAAAGAACCCCCATACACACCAGCAGTCATTTCTCATTTCCCTCCAATCCCCTTAGCTCTCAGCAACCATTCACCTACTTTCTGCCTCCATTTATCTGCCTTTTCTGGCCATTTCAGAAAAATCACACAATACGTGGTCTTCTGTGACTGGCTTCTTTCACTTAAGCATAATATGCTAAGGTCTATGACTGTTTCCTCCTGTATCAAAGAAGGGTAATAACTGAACCTGCCTTGAATGGAGACGTCCTGAGGTTTAAAAGAGAAGCAGCTGCCTCGTGTCCGGCGCAGAGGAAGGCCTCAACGCTGACGTCTCCTTGCAGAGCCGGAGAGGCCACCAGCTTCCACGCCGCCGGGTCTAGAAGGATTCCGTCCCCCCGGGCGCAGGCAACGACCGGGCGCCACTGCGCGCGCGCCGCTGCCGGAAGTGCAAAATGGCGCCCGGAAGGCGGGGGACGCTTCAGAGGCGCGGCCGCCCGCGGTGACTGGAAGAGCCTCCGCCTGGGCGCCGGGCCGATTCAGTGGGACAGGGCTTTGCACACGGTGAACTAACGTAAAAATGGCAACTGTTACTTTTTTTCATAAAGCTTGTCCCCAAGGAAAAGGACGCGGAACGCCGAGTGCCCTGCCGCGTGCGGGTGGGGTGTGCGGGCGCCTTCCCGTGAGCCGCCACAGCCCGGGAGGCGCCGGGGACCGGTCACCGAGGCGCAGGACACAGCAAGACCTCTGGGCCACCCTCACCCCAGCGTGCAGCAGAGGAGCAAAAATTCAAGCTCAAGCCTGGAGGGTGGAAGCTGATAAGGACTCTCTCTTCCACCTTAGGCTTTGCCATCTTGTGAGGGAGTTAATGCTTTAATGTCCTGGCAGTTTCCTCTTATTTTCAACGTCCTTCTCTATCTTCTTCCCGTTCTGGCAGGCGATACATCAGTCCAAGAGCATCTTCTCACAATATCATGAGATTTCAACCACATTGGTCCTGAGTCTTCATCTTCTCAAAAGGAGGTAGCTTGTGGTTAAACAACAACACTGTACACTTGATGGGAGAAGAAATAGAAATTGGACTGAAATGTGTTCATTTCTATGGAGAACTCTGGAGTCTCTGCAGGTGGCAGTGCTGAGTGTGTGAGGACCCTCCAGGTTTTTGTTACGGCCACTTGAAAAAAACCTAAATGGCCAAGCCACCTAACTCCCCCTGATACTGGTAAATGATGTTCTGTTGAAGTTTTATAATTGTTCTCTATTTACTTCCCTTTACTTCTCTATCCACTTTCCCAGGAAAACCTATTAGAGTTCAGTCTTTTGCTTAAGCTCAATGAAACACAATCAGGGAAGATCTCTTTTTAAAAAGTATAGAACACAGTAGCCAAGGCATGAAAGCAACCCAAGTGTCCCTCAAAAGATGAAGGAAAAAGAAGATGAAGTATGTGTGCGTGTGTGTCCATTATATATAGATACAGATATGTGTGTTTGTGTGTGTGTGTGTAGACACACATTGCTGTGTGCTAAGTTGCTTCCGTAGTATCCAGCTCTTTGTAACCCTGTGGACCATAGCCTGCCAGGCTCCTCTGTCCATGGGGTTTTCCAGGCAAGAATACTGAAGTGGGTTGCCATGCCCTCCTCCAGGGGATCTTCCTGACCCAGGGATTGAACCCATGTCTCGCATGTTTCCTGCATTGGCAGGTGGATTCTTTAGCATTAGCACCGCCCGGGAGGCCCATACTTCTCACCATAAAAAGAGAATGAAATAATGCCATTTACAGCGACATGGACGGACCTAGAGAATATTAGACTTAGTGAAGTAAGTCAGACAAAGACAAAAGTATAGGTGATATCAGTCACGTGTGGAATCTAAAAAATAATACAAAGGATCTATATACAAAACGGAAACAGACTCTCATACACAGAAAACAAACTTATGGATACCAAAAAAAGAAAGGGAGGGGATAACAGGAGTTTGGGATTAAGAGATACACACTACTCTATACAAAAAAGATGAGCAACAAGGAACAACATTCAATACCTCACAATAACCTGTAATGGAAAAAAATCTGAAAAATATATATGTATAATGGAATCACTTTGCTGTAGACTTGAAACTAACACAATATTGTAAACCAACTATACTTCAATTTTTGAAATGTGTAAAACATACTAGCCTCCATGTATGAAACCTGTCCCTTTCCTACAGGGTCAGTCACATTGAACATAGAGAAAGAACATGAATAAAACTAAGGATGGGTGAAGTCAGGGCTCAGTGGAACTCTTCCATGCTGTCAGGAGAAAATGGAAGGACCAGCCGCGCAGGGAAACGGCTGGGCCTTGCCTTCCAGCAGGTGCCTCCCCAGCGACCCGGCCGGCCCGCCCCTCGGCACTGCTCCAGGACAGCGGCTCCCCGAGGACGGCCCGGGCGCAGGCAGCAGCGCCGCCCATGAACTGACAACAAAGGCAGAACCTCCGGCGCCGCCCCGGGCCCGCTGAATCACAAACTCGGCACGGGCCCAGCAGTCAGTGTTGTAACAAGTCCTCAGAGAATTCTGATGCACACTCATGTCAGAACCACTACATTAGTGAAGGCTCATATAAAGATGCCCAGGAGATGCCACCAAGAATGTTCCCCGGGCCACTGATCATAATGGCACAAAAGCTGGGGAGAACTCCAATGCCCCAAGTCACAAGAATGGAGAAGGAAACTGGAATATTCATATGACAGTATATTATGAAGACACCAAGTAAAGGAACTACAGTTAAAGGTTCCGCTCCATGTACATGAATCTTAGGAACACAATATGGCGGCTTAGGAGAAGGTTGCAGTTGACTACATTCACGTCACCCATCTTTTGTCAACCTCACAGTCAAAATTTAACAATATATTGCTCATGGCTATATGCGTATGTGAGGGAAGCATAACGTTTTAACAACTGGGGGTTGACAACCACACACTTTGGGGTAACGGTCACTTCTTAGGGAGGGCAGGTGGGGACGGGGTGGGTGTAATGCTGTTAACACTCCCAGTTCTTCGAGCAGGGGGTGGTTCTTGGGTGTCTACCTTATTAGAACGATTTGTAAGTTATATTTGTGTTACACACACTCTCCTGTGTATATTAAACATTAAGTTTGAGCACTAGTTCAAGCTAGGCTCCCAGAGGCCCATGGGGTCCATGGGATCACAAAGAGTTGGACACAACTGAGCATTACTACCCGGGTGTTCTTTGGAAGGAATGATGCTAAAGCTGAAACTCCAGTACTTTGACCACCACATGCAAAGAGTTGACTCATTGGAAAAGACTGTGATGCTGGGAGGGACTGGGGGCAGGAGGAGAAGGGGACGACAGAGGATGAGATGGCTGGATGGCATCACCGACTCAATGGACATGAGTCTGAGTGAACTCTGGGAGATGGTGATGGACAGGGAGGCCTGGCGTGCTGCAATTCATGGGGTCGCAAAGAGTTGGACATGACTGAGAGACTGAACTGAACTGAACTGAGCATTACTACTACTCTTGCCAAAACTTTTTTTTCCTCTTACTACCAGTTGAATCTTCCCTGGAACTGGAAAATAAATTGCCGCTTGGAAAATTGTCACTCTTTCTCTTAATAAATAAATTAGTTTCATTTGAAGATAGAGAACTTAACCACCTCTCAGAGTGAGTCCTTAAATGTTGGCATCATCGAGTTCGTCATTTAAGATGATACACAGTTGCTGTTCTCCCTCAGATGGACCAGAGGGCAAAGCACCCATTTTTATGTCCATGCACAGATGGGTTTACTGCCTCCCTCCCTGTCCTAATGTGGAAGGCTCTTATAAGTGGCACAGTTCGAGCTGGCCTCCCAGAGGCCCAGGGTCAAAGCAGGTTTGCCTTCAACCCAGGCCAGTACCAAAGCTCCATCTGTTTTCCATGATACATATTTTTCCTTATTTCCCAAAAGTATACTCAAATGGTCACAGAATGTACTTTGTTAGATGAAACATACTTTTGGAACATCTAATAGCTTTAATAAACTATGATGAGTGAGTTTTATGTGAAGCAGAGAAAGCAGTGTACAAAAAAAAAAAAAAAAGTATGGTGAGCGCTTTTACTTTTAAACCACCTGCAGAATAAATGCCCCTTTCCCCTAACTGCTTTAGGGCCGGTGCCCAGATCCACACACAGAGCGCTCCCTTCCCCTTCGGGCAATGTAGAAAGGGTCTTCTTACTCTACAGAACATACGTGGTTTGGTGAAAGAAACATTTGTAAGGTACACAAAATGTTTTTTCACTTAAAAAAATTAAGTTTGGAGACTTCCCTGGCAGTCCAGTGGTTAAGACTGTGCTTCCACTGCAGGGAACATGGATTCAATTCCTGGTGAAGGATCTATCCCACATGCCATGTGGTGTGGTCAGTTAAAAAAAAAAAAAAGTTTTATTTTAGAATAGTTTTAGACTAACAAAAAAATTGCTAAAAAGAAGTACAGAGAGCTTCCTATGCCCAACACCTAGTTTCCCCTATTATTAACAGTTTCTACGAGTATGGTATATTTGTTACCATTACTAAGCAATTGTTGCTGCTGCTGCTAAGTCGCTTCAGTCGTGTCCGACTCTGTGTCACCTCATGGACTGCAGCCCACCAGGCTCCCCCGTCCCTGGGATTCTCCAGGCAAGAACACTGGAGTGGGCTGCCATTTCCTTCTCCAATGCATGAAAGTGAAGTTGCTCAGTCGTGTCCGACTCTTTGCGACCCCGTGGACTGCAGCCCACCAGGCTCCTCCGTCCATGGGATTCTCCAGGCAAGAGTCCTGGAGTGGGTGCCACTGCCTTCTCCAGGGGATCTTCCCGACCCAGGGATCCACCCTGTGTCTCCTGCCTCGGCAGACAGATTCTTGACTGCTCAGCCACCACAGAAGCCAAATACAGAACAGCATGAGTGTGCTATATTTGTTACCATTAATATCCAATGTTGATGCATTGCTATCAAGGCCCCTCTTTACTCAGACTTCCTTTGTTTTTATCTCATGTCTTTTTTATCATTACAGGGTTCCTTCTAATATGCCGTATTATATTCAGCCATCATGTCTTGGCAGATGGCACTGGTCTGTGACACTTGCTCAGAGAAAATTTTGGGTGACCTTGAGAGTCTTGAGGTTTTGGTCAGGTATTTTGTAGATCGTCCCTTAGTTGGAACTTGTCTGATGCTTTCTCATGGGGGTGTGTGTGTGTGTGTCACTCGCTCAGTTGTATCCAACTCTTTTTGACTGTAGCCCCCCAGGCTCCTCTGTCCGTGGGATTCTCCGGGCAAGAATGCTGGAGTGGGCTGCCATGCCCTCCTCCAGCTCCTCATGGTGAGACTGAGGTGATCTGTCTAATGTCACATCCTTGGGGAGGAAGACCACAGAAGGGAAGTGCTCAGCACATCACGTCAAGGAAACTCTTTATCCACGTGCCTTATCACAGATGACACGAAAGTCTTGATCACTGGCTGGGGGGAGTCTGACAGGCTTCTCCACCACGAGGTTACCCCGTCCAAACCCAGGCTTCTCCACCCGGTGCTCGTGGGGGAGGTCACTGTGCACACACGCGAGGGTGGGAAGGGGCTCCACTCACATCCCGGAGGCTGCAGCATCTCCGTAAATCATCTGACCTCTACGGGAGGTTATCTCCCCTCAAGAGATTGAATCATTTCCTTATGTTAGTATAGACTCGTGGATAGTTTCTTTCTACTTGAGTTATGATCCAACACTACTTTATTTTATTTCTCAAATTGTCCCAGCTCTTTCAGTTGGCTCCTGGGTCCCTTTGACACACTCCCATCATTGTGGGATTTTCGTCATCTTCTTTTTAATATTTTGAGCATTTCCTTACTTAGAGTGTATAATTTTACTATGAGCTTTCATCCTAAAATTAAGAAGATTTGTGACCTGAGGGTAGGAGAGGATAGGTACTCCTTTGAAGTCTGAGGAGCTACTATTACCTTATTTTCTTTATATAAAGTCTACCCTTTCTAGATGATCAGTCCTTCCTATGATCAGTCCTAACATATGTTCCTATATGTTAGCCACAAAAATTTCCCCTTTCCATCCGTCTGCGGTACCAGGGTTTTCATTCTTGTTTTATGGGAAACTTCCACGAAAACAGTGCAGAACTGGAGACTGCCCTGGCAGTACAGAGGCTAGGACTCGCTGCTCTCGCTGCTGAGCAGGATGGGAAGGTGCCCAGGACGGCAGAGTAGGAAGACCCCGAGCTCATCTCCTCCCATGGACATACCCAAACTACAGCCATTTACTTGGCAATTGTTCACGCTGCTGCTGCTAACACTGCTGATAACCAACTCTTTGTGACCCTTGGACTGTAAGCTGCCAGGCTGCTCTGTCCATGGGATTCTCCAGGCAAGAACGCTGGAGGGGGTTGCCGTTTCCTCCTCCAGGCGGTCTCTCCGACCCCGGGATCAGACCTGTGGCTCCCGCATTGCGGACAGGTTCTTTACCACTGAGCCACAGGGAAGCCCCGACTGTGAATGAGAATGACCCAAAGACTGTTGAGAGCGTCTAAAGCTAAAGAAGGAACCGGAATGAATCGGGTAGGAAGGGCAGGGCCGCAGTGCAGTCACGACCCACACCCCCGGGTGGGCAGCCCACAGACAGGATGATTACACACGCGGACGTTCGCTCCAGGGAGAGGCAGAGGCTGAAGGGAATAGCTGTCCAGCGGCTCAGTCAGGTCCTGCTCTTCCGCTTCCCCATGGATTGCAGCCCGCCAGGCTCCTTCATCCAAGGGGTTCTCTGGGCAAGAGCACCGCGTGCGTTGCCATTTCTCTTCCAGGGGCTCTTCCCGACCCAGCGAGTGGACCTGAGTCTCGCACTGGCAGGTGGATGGTCCCCTCTGAGCCGCCACGGAAGCCCTGGAGGAAAGAGACCCCATACTTCGAGGGCACGTCCGGAGTCTGACACGCGATGAGACTCAGACCAGGAGCAGGGATTCGCAAGGAGCCTGGGCCAGACTCACCGGCTCCTCTTGGAGGGCCTCACGGGCAGGCAGGAGGCGACTGCGGTGACCCTAGGGTCACGGACGGCGGTGGCGGCCGTCGGGCAGACCTGAGTCGCTGCGTTCCGTGACGGCGGGGAGGGTGCGCTGCCTACCCCAGGCTCTATTCGTTTTGTACTGCTGCTGTAACAAGGTACCACAAGTTCAGTGGCTCAGAGCAACACAACGTCACCATCTCACAGATTCAGGGGGCAGAAGACTGACTTGACCTCACCAAGCTAAAAATGAGGCCTGGCCCTCCATGACGACCTAGAGAGGGGCGGGATGGGGGACGGGGGCTCGGGACAGACTGGCATCGTCGTGCGGCATAAGCCAGCACAGCTGTAAAGCAATTGTCCTCCCACTAAAATAATAATCAGAATAAACCAGCCTGCAGTCCCGCCCTCTTCCTGCAGCTTCCCCCCAGCTCGTCCAGCTGCTGCTGGAGTTCAGTGACCTGAGGTCACAGAGCTGGGCGCCCATCTCCCGGCGGGCTGAGAGCTGAAGGCCATTCCCCGCCGCCAGCTGCCCAGGTGGCTGAGCCCCCCAGTCCCCGGCCGAGTGTCCCCCCTTTCCATCGTCAGTGGCAGAAGGGGTGGATGGAGTCCCTCTCGTGCTTTGAATCTCTTCTGCTCTTCTTAGTCACCTTTCTCTGATGTTTGCCAAGAAAGGGTCTCTGTTTTTAAGCACTCTGATTACACGGAGCCCGTGCAGATAACCCAGAATAATCTCCCTACTCGAGGTTCCAGGAATCAGGGAGTGAACATCTTTGGGGGCGTTACTCAGCTACTCACATCAGCATAGTGGCTGGTGTGTCAGAGAACAACTGTCTCCTTTAATGAATGAAAGAGAAAGCTGAGCATGCACTCGAAACTGAGCTCTGATACTTGGTGAGTTAGAAGGTAGTCTATGTCGTATAAAGCTAGGTGTTGGCGGGACAGAAAGGACAGCTTTAGGAAGATGAAAACAGCTTCTGTCTGGCATTTCAGTTCAACAAGTCTCCCAGTCTTGGGAGCACATTCACATCACTAGGAGCCTTTAGGGAACACCTTTGCCAGATGCTCCACAGACCAGTTAAGGGAGACTATCCGGGGGTGGGGGGAGGGGAGCGCGGCTATTTGTTAAAAAACCTCCCCAGGTGATGTGGAAGCCCTGCCGACGTGGAGACGCACTGGCTCGGAACTAGCTAGATTTCAGATTCTGTGACCTTCTGTGACAGGCTGAGCCGCGCCCCCCACCCCAATCTGTATGTTGAAATCCTCACCCCCAGTATCTCAGGAGGTGGGAAGATTTGGAGACAGGAAAAATAGGAACTTAGTAACTTAATAAGGAAATTAAGCTAAAACGAGGTCAAAATGAGCTAATTAAGTGAAGCTAAGGATAGGGCCCTAATCTAGAATGCCTGGTGTCCTAAAATAGAAGATGCAGACACAGCAGACACAGCGAGGGAAGAGAGTGTGCGGACGTGGGGGAACACAGCCGTCTACACTCTTCCAGGAAGGAGATCTTGGAAGAAAGCAACCCTGCCAACACCTTGACTCTAGACTGCAAGCCTCCAGAACTGTAAGAAAATAAATTTCTCTCCTTTAAGCTACCAAGTCTGAGGCACTTTGTTAGGGCATCCCAAGGAGGGCAAATTATCCTTTGAAGCATTTAGTGCCTCTCATTTCAGTTCAGTTGCTCAGTTGTGTCCGACTCTTTGAGACCTCATGGACTGCAGCACGCCAGGCCTCCCTGTCCATCACCAACTCCCAGAGTTTACTCAAACTCATGTCCATTGAGTCGGTGATGCCATCCAACCATCTCAGCCTCTGTCGTCCCCTTCTCCTCCCGCCTTTTAATCTTTCCCAGCATCAGGGACTTTTCCAATGAGGCAACTCTTCACATGAGGTGGCCAAAGTATTGAAGTTTCAGCCTCAGCATCAGTCCTTCCAATGAACACCCAGGACTGGTCTCCTTTCGGATCGACTGGTAGGATCTCCTTGCAATCCAAGGGACTCTCAAGAGTCTTCTCCAACACCACAGTTCAAAAGCATCAATTCTTCGGCGCTCAGCCTTCTTCACAGTCCAACTCCCACATCCATACATGACCACTGGAAAAACCATAGCCGTGACTAGATGGACCTTAGTCGGCAAAGTAATGTCTGCTTTTGAATGTGCTGTGTCGGTTGGTCATAACTTTCCTTCCAAGGAGTAAGCGTCTTTTAGTTTCATGGCTGCAATCACCATCTGCAGTGATTTTGGAGCCCAAAACATAGATTGTCACCATTTCCATTGTTTCCCCATCTCTTTGCCATGAAGTGATGGAACCGGATACCATGATCTTCTTTTTCTGAATGTTGAGCTTTAAGCCAACTTTTTCACTCTCCTCTTTCACTTTCATCAAGAGGCGCTTTAGTTCTTCGCTTTCCGCCATAAGGGTGGTGTCATCTGCATATCTGAGGTTATTGATATTTCTCCCGGCAATCCTGATCCCAGCTTGTGCTTCATCCAGTCCAGCGTTTGGCATGACGTACTCCTGTGGCTCAGCTGGTAAAGAATCAGCCTGTGATGCAGGAGACCTGGGTTCTATCCTTGGGCTGGGAGGATCCCTGGAGAAGGGAAAGTCTACCCACTCTAGTATTCTGGCTTGGAGAATTCTATGGACTAGCAGACACGACTAAGCAACTTTCACTTACACTTTTCACTTTCACTCTGCATATAAGTTAAATAAGCAGGGTGACAATATACAGCCTTGACCTACTCTGTTCCCGATTCGGAACCAGTCTGTTGTTCCATGTCTGGTTCTAACTGTTGTTTCCTGACCTGCATACAGATTTCTCAGGAGGCAGATCAGGTGGTCTGGTATTCCCATCTCTTTCTGAATCTTCCACAGTTTGTTGTGATCCACACAGTCAAAGGCTTTGGCAAAGTCAATAAAGCAAAAATAGATGTTTTTCTGAAACTCTCTTGCTTTTTCCATGATGCAGCGGATGTTGGCAATTTGATCTCTGGTTCCTCTGCCTTTTCTAAAACCAGCTTGAACAGCTGGACGTTTATGGTTCATGTACTGTTGAAGCCTGGCTTGGAGAATTTTGAGCATTACTTTGCGAGCGTGTGAGATGAGTGCAATTGTGCGGTAGTGTGAGCATTCCTTGGCATTGCCTTTCTTTGGGGTTGGAATGAAAACTGACGTTTTCCAGTCCTGCGGCCACTGCTGAGTTTTCCAGATTTGCTGGCGTATTGAGTGCAGCACTTTCACAGCGTCACACCATCATTAGTGCCTCTGATATCCCTTAACGAGCACGAGCTCTTAGGCTGGGCCTGGCCTTCTCAGCTGTTTTTCCTGAAGCTTCTCATGCTGTTGTGAATGCAGCAGCTCAGTGAGTCCAAGTGGAGCAGCCGCAAGCCAGGGCGGCTCGAGGTGCCGTCCCATCCCCAGTGCTGCTCCGTGACCCTGGCGAAGTCACGCAGCGCGCCCTCCTCTGTGAAGGGCCGTCGCCTGTGACTGCTGGGAGAACGTGCAGTGCAAAAACCCCTGCGAGGGGAAGTCTACTAGACGGCGGCCCCCAGCTCTTTGGGCCCAGGGACCAGTTACCTGAAAGAGAATTTCTGCGCGCCCTGGGCAGGGGGATGCTTTCAGGATGATTCGTGCACGTTACACTTCGTGTGTACTTACTTTCCCATCTAATGCTGCCGCTGATGTGACAGGAGGGACCGACCCGTGGCCTGGAGGTTGGGGACCCCTGGACTAGGGTCCCTCCTCAGCCTATGTGGCTTTGGTTTC
Organism: Oryx dammah; assembly: GCF_014754425.2. NCBI lineage: Eukaryota > Metazoa > Chordata > Mammalia > Artiodactyla > Bovidae > Oryx > Oryx dammah. The sequence goes on from NW_024070210.1 coordinate 1,399,433, forward strand.
GGGGAAAGGGCCTGTTGGGTCTGTGCTGAAAGAGCAGAATGTCACGGCCAAGTCCGCGCACACTGCGTCTTCTATCAGCTCTGCCGTGGCTTTAAAAACTAATACTGATGGCGTTCTCCCCCAGGGGCAGCCTTTTTATTTCGCTATTTACTGAATGCTCTGGGCTAACTGGTGAACTTCATATTCTAAATAAGACTCAACATTTTCACCTAGGATCTTTAAGATATAAACAGATACAGCCCTTTTGGCAAGTAAGGTCAAATTATGGGTGAAAAGCCATTAAAATATTCATATCCTATTATGCATAAATTTCACTTCTGTTACTTCTGAGGGACAGATGCTAAATACAGAAAGAGCTTTGCTAGTACTCACAGCAGTATAGGTAGTGAAAAACCAGTGACAATCTAAATGCCCAGTGAAAGAGGGTAAATAAAACAGAAAATGGTAGGTGCTCCGACACAGACTGATTGTGAAGCTATCAAAAGGATGAAAGGTGCTTGTATCGTGGTGTTTGCTTAAGAAGAAGATGCAGAATATCTCAAGCTAAAAATGCATAAACACAGCATTGTTTTGTTGTGAGTCTAGTGAATCAACTATACTCATTAAATTTTTTTTAAAAAGGAAAAACGCATAAAGATAAGGTTAAAAGGAAATCTAATGATAAAGGCAGAAACTTAGCTGGTGGGGTTATGTGTAATCTTCCTTCTGCTTCTCTGGAGTTTCCGACTTTTTCTCTAATGAGACTAGAATACATTTATTAAGGGGGGGAACTGAAATAGAGTTCGTATAAAACGGTCAGCAGCAAACAACAGCACCGGGACCACCCGAACGTTTTGCTGGAGACTCAGCCGTCCCGTTACAGTGCCCACAGACGCCCGAGTGCCGCCCAGCTCATGGCCCGGCTCTGCTCTGCCCTCGCGGCGGGCTCGCTTTCCTGGTGTGGGTGCGAAACACCCCAAGGAAGCCGCGGAGCTTAGAGAGGGGCGAGCGGAGGAAGCCTCCAAGTGCCGCCTCGGCAGCTCCATCCCGTTCCCAAAACACTCTCCTTAATAAGTTAACGGAGAGCTGCCAGGAGAGTCGCGTTTCCCTAAGCCTGTAGTTCCGAGGAGGCGCCGCATCAGCCTTGCGCTGCGCTGCTGCGCTGCACACCGCGGCCCGGCCTCGGGGAGCCACGCGGCCCCCCACGCCGTTCAGCCGGAGGTCCCGGCGCTGGCTCTGCCTCCCCTGCCCTGTCCTCACAGCAGCCCTTCAGCCCTGCTGCTGAAGAACTCCGAATGGCTCCCCGTCCGTCCACTTCCCCACGCGGCTAACCCCACCACCCTCTCTCCCGTGAACAACTGCTTCCCTTCCAAATTCATCCTCTCCTTCCACAGTAATGTGCTAGCGTGTCAGTCGCTCAGTTGTGTCCGACTCTGTGACCCCATAGACTGCAGGCTCCTCTGTCCATGGAATTCTCCAGGCAAGAGTACTGGAGTGGGTTGCCATGCCCTTCTCCAGAGGATCTTTCTAACCCTGCATTGCAGGCAGATTCTTTACTGTCTGAGACAGAGTGTCAGTTGCTCAGTGGTGTCTGACTCCTTGCAACCCCATGGACTGTAGCCCTCCAGGCTCCTCTGTCCGTGGGATTTTCCAGGCAAGAATCCTGGAGGGGGGGTGCCATGTCCTCCTCCAGAGGATCTTCCTGACCCAGGGATCGAACCTGCGTTTCTTGTGTCTCCTGCATTGACGGGCAGATTCCTTACCACTGTGCCACCTGGGCAATCCATGGATTTGATCAATTACGTACGTCCAGTAATTGAAGGATAACTCACTCAGTAAAAAATTAAAAACATTTTTAAGTCTTATGATTATGGGAGACTGGCTTTTATGCCCAGACTGAGGGAAAGCAGTCTCCCACCCTGGCACTACTGGACCCCGTCCCTAAACTTGGACAAAGACTCTTTTTTTCAGCCCTGTCTCTCATCTCAGTCTCTGCATGTTAGCCTGTTGGGAGAATTCTAGTGTTTCTGCCTATCTTCTGAGCAAAGGGTATTAGCAGCTATGTTCAAGGATGTTTCCAAAACTGCGCTGAGGCATGGGGCAGTTTGCTTGCATTCTAGGATTTAGCAATGGTGCCTTAGGTATGACACAAAATCATAAGAAAAAATTAGGTATATTGAAGTTCGCCAGAATTTAAAACTTTGGTGCATCAGAGGACATTATCAAAGGACAATATGCAAAGTAGGAGAAAATATTTGCAAATAATATACATGATAAGTGGCTAGTGATTAGGGTCCTGTATCTAGAATATCTTTATTTTCTTGGGTTCTAAAATCACTGCAGATAGTGATTGCAGTCATGAAATTAAAAGACGCTTGCTCCTTAGAAGAAAAGCTATGATAAACCTAGACAGTGTATTAAAAAGCAGAGACATCACTTTGCTGACAAAGATACTTATAGTCAAAGCTATGGTTTTTCCAGTAGTTGTGTATGGATGTGAGAGTTGGACCGTAAAGAATGCTGAGCACCGAAGAATTGATGCTTTCGAACTGTGCTAGAGGAGAGTCTTGAGAGTCCTTTCGACACAAGGAGATCAAACCAGTCAACCTTAAAGGAAATGAACCCTGAAAAACTCACTGGAAGCACTGATGTTGAAGCTGAAACTCCAATACTTTGGCCACCTGACGTGAAGAACTGACTCATTGGAAAAGACTCTGATGCTGGGAAAGATTGTAGGCGGAAGGAGAAAGGGATGACAGAGGATGAGATGGTTGGATAGCATTAAGTGTGAGATTAATGGACATTAAGTGTGAGCAAACTCCAGGAAATAGTGAAGGACTGGGAAGCCTGGCGTGTAGCAGTCCACGGGGTTGCAAAGAGTCAGATACAACTGAGTGACTGAGCAAGCAAGCAAGATGGCCGTTAATAAAATGGAAAATAACAAGTGTTGGTGAGGATATGGAGAAACTGGAACCCTTGACATTTCTGGTGGGATATAAAATGTTGCAGCTGCTGTGGAAAACAGCATGGAGGTTCTTCAAAAAATTAAACATAGAATTATCAGATGAGCCAGCAATTCCACTCCTCGGTTTACAGCTCAAACACTGAAAACCAGTGCTCAAAATGTATCCACAGATGTTTATAGCAGCACTATGCAGGAAAGCGAAACGGTGGTAACAACCCCCAGTGTCCATCAACTCTGAAGCACTGATATACGCAACAGTGTGGATGAACCACTAAAACAATATGTTCACTCAAAGGAGCTGGACCCCAAAGGCAACAGTATCAAACGACTGTCTCTATATGAGCCGTCCTGGTTAAATTCACAGAGGCAGCAAGTAGGAGGGTGGCTCTGAAAGGTTGTGGAGTTGTTCTCCAGGGCGATGAAAATGTTCCAGGATGAGACACAGGTGTCGGTGGCAGGAATGTGGTGAACGAATTAAAGGGCCCTGAACTGAACACTTTAAAAAAGGCAAATCTGAGGGACTCCCTTGGTGGTCTAGTGGCTAACAGTCCGCTTGCCAATGCAGGGGAATGGGTTTGATCCCAGGTCTGGGAAGCTGCCATCTGCCACAGGCCACAGCTACAGAAGCACCTCCACCCGGGGCCCCGCACCCAGAGAAAGCATTGCAGCCAGAGCCCGCGACTAGAGAAAGCCCGCCTGCAGCAGCGGAGACCCAGCGTGGCGTAAATAAACTAAAAGTCCTTTTCCAAAAGGCGAGTTTTATGCTCTGCCAATTTCATCACACACACAAAAATAAAGCTAATGTTTCCCTGTGGGAAAAATGCTGAGCACACTTGCTTGCAGCTCCTTTTGGACTAGGGATCTCCTGCACTCGGGGCCCTCAGCTGTGACACAGGTCTCCGGGAGCAGCGTTCCCCCGGCCGGCTGTGCTTGGCTCCTCTGGGACGGGAGAAGCCAGTGGACCACGCAAAGACGGAGCTTGAGCTGCTGCTGTGCTGAAATGAGCTGTCCAGTCAGGCTGCTTGCTGCCTTCCCAGCAGAGTCCAAGCAAGTGCCGTGGATTGATGATCAAGGGGCAAGAAGGCCTCTGGAGCTTGTCCCCAATGGTGCCAGGTGCGTGGCCACGAGATGTGCAGTGGAAAGTGCCAGGCACGCCCCAGGCTTGCTTTCACCCCCGTAACGCCAAGAAGATATTTGGGCAAAGCAAGTGCCAAATACTTGGGGACTTACTGACACCTATCCCCAGAGAATATAGATTTCAGAGCAGGCTTCAAAAACACCTCAGCAGGCTACTGACTGGGAAGGGGAATAGGCTGTCTTTGAGTGTCTTATATATACTTTGATTTGAGTGGTGGTCACAAGGCTATCATATCTGTGAAGAAGAGTGCAATCAATAAATGTAAAAATTCATCAAGGTGGATACTTAAGATTTATACATTTGACTGCACCCATGTCACAACTCATTAAAAAACTGTGGTCCACGGAGAGGCAGGCATAGAACAATATGCTTGGAATCCTTTCATTCAAATAAATTTAAAAAAATCAAGCAAACACAGAAACAAAAAAATCCTCTGCAGCAGAGTAAACATAGTCTCAGAGGAGACTTCAGGATGACGCGTGCGATGGTGGTGTGTGACAGCTGTGGCTCTTGATCCTGGCGGACTGAAAACTCTCCTGAAGAGGTTTCATGAATACCAGCGGCTGGGGACCACCCAGCCCAAAGCCAAAGAATGCTCAAACTACCACACAATTGCACTCCTCTCACACACTAGTAAGAGAAGAAAGTGAAGTCGCTCAGTCATGTCTGACTCTTTGCAACCCCATGGACTGTAGCCCACCAGGCTCCTCCGTCCATGGGATTCTCCAGGCGAGAGTACTGGAGTGGGGTGCCATGTCCTTCTCCAGGGGATCTTCCCGACCCAGGGATCGTACGCAGATCTCCCACATTGCAGGCAGACGCTTTAACCGCTGAGCCGCCAGGGAAGCCCAAAATTCTCCAAGCCAGGCTTCAACAGTACATGAACAGTGAACTTCCAGATGTTCAAGCTGGATTTAGAAAAGGAGAGGAACCAGAGATCAAATTGCCAACATCTGTTGGGTTATCGAAAAAGCAAGAGAGTTCCAGAAAAACATCTATTTCTGCTTTATTGACTATGCCAAAGCTTTTGACTGTGTGGATCACCACAAACTGTGGAAAATTCTGAAAGAGATGGGAATACCAGACCACCTGACCTGCCTCTTGAGAAACCTGTATGCAGGTCAGGAAGCAACAGTTAGAACTGGACATGGAACAACAGATTGGTTCCAAAAAGGAAAAGGAGTACGTCAAGGCTGTATATTGTCACACGGCTTATTTAACTTCTATGCAGAGTACATCATGAAAAACACTAGGCTGGATGAAACACAAGCTGGAATCAAGATTGCCGGGAGAAATATCAACCTCAGATATGCAGATGACACTACCCTTATGGCAGAAAGTGAAGAAGAACTAAAGAGCCTCTTGATGAAGGTGAAAGAGGAGAGTGAAAAAGTTGGCTTAAAGCTCAACTTTCAGAAAATGAAGATCATGGCATCCGGTCCCATCACTTCATGGGAAATAGATGGGGAAACAGTGGAAACAGTGGCAGACTTTATTTTGGGGGCTCCAGATGGTGATTGCAGCCATGAAATTAAAAGATGCTTACTCCTTGGAAGGAAAGTTATGACCAATCTAGACGGCATATTCAAAAGCAGAGACATTACTTTGCCAGCAAAAGTCTGTCTAGTCAAAGCGATGGTTTTTCCAGTAGTCATGTATGGGTGTGAGAGTTGGACTGTGAAGAAGGCTGAGCACCGCAGAATTGATGCTTTTGAACTGTGGTGTTGGAGAAGACTCTTGAGAGTCCCTTGGACTGCAAGGAAATCCAACCAGTCCATCGTAAAGGAAATCAGTCTTGGGTGTTCATTGGAAGGACTGATGCTGAAGCTGAAACTCCAATACTTTGGCCACCTGATGCGAAGAACTGACTCATTGGAAAAGACCCTGATGCTGGGAAAGATTGAGGGCAGGAGGAGAAGGGGACGACAGAGGCTGAGATGGTTGGATGGCATCACCGACTCAATGAACACGAGTTTGAGTAAACTCCAAGTTGGTGACGGACAGGGAGGCCTGGCGTGCTGCAGTCCATGGGGTCGCAGAGAGTCAGACAGGACTTAGCGACTGAACTGAACTGGGGACCACCCATGGAGAGTGTGATATAATTGGCCCTGGGGGAAAGACGATTTTGTAGCTCTCTAGGTGGTTCTATCGGGGTGGACCAACTAGGACCTGAGGGCTACACTCGCCTGCACACTATTTTTAACAAATGAAGTGTTAACTAGAACATAGCCAAGCACACACGCGTTCATTCACGTAGCAGCTTTCACAGCACAATGGAGAAGGTGAGCCCTGGGGGCCACACAGACTGAAATACTCATTCACTGGTCCTTTACAGAAAGGTCTGCTAATCCTGACATCAGATCAAGACTGCATGTTTGAATCACCGGGGGGAGTTTACAAACCACTCAGACGTTCACCACCTCCTGCAGCCTCCTCTTCAGGCAGGGGGCGTGGGCCTGATGTCTTTGTAAATTCCAGGAGATTTTCATGAGGAACCCTGAGTTCCAAACCAGTCCCTTGGGGCTGGTGCAGTTCCCAGGGGAGCCCAAAGTCTGGCAGCAGTGGGCTGGCTCCCCAGCATCATCTGAGGAACTTGGACTCAGATCCCTGCTGTTACCTTTTAGAAACTCTGAGTCGGTCAGTCTCAGGAAGACCCCATCGACTGCTGTTCTCAAAACACGAACGAGCCAACAAAAGCTCCCCAACCCCTCCCCGTGTTTGGGAGTGCTGACACCCAGAGGCCGGAACAAGACCAGACCCCAGCCCAGATCAAGCATTTCAAAGGCACAGTTCCCCCTGGATGCTGGCCTGGGCAGTGATTTTGATCTGATTTTGTCTTTAAGTGCAGGTGAGAGAGTGGGCTCCACCCAGGCTGCGTTCAGGGGCCCTGAAAGTCTCCGCTCTGACAGGAAGTGATTGGGTGGTGAGCAGCTCCATCAGAGACAAGGGGCGCCCAGCAGCAGAAGGCGCTGGGGGCTGCTCGCTAGGGAGGCTGGTGCCCACCCAACAGTGAAGTCCCTTGGGACGGTCAGAGCCATCTGCTTCCAGAAGAGAAACCAGCAACCATTCCTCACTCTCAGGATGACTCACAAGACTATCCTCAGAGTCAGAAGCACATGCCTCCCGGTGGTGGAGACGCAAGTGAAAAAAACTGTTAGTTGCTCAATTTGACTCTTTGTGACCCTATGGACTGTAGCCCTCCAGGCTCCTCTGTCTGTGGGATTTCCCAGGCAAGAACACTGGGCTGCCAATCCCTTCTCCGGGGGATCTTTCTGACCCAGGGATCGAACCTGGGTCTCCTGCACTGCAGGCAGATTCTTGACCACTGAGCCACTGGGGAGCCATGGAATCAGGTACAAGCGCCCAGAGTGAAAACAGCCTGGCACAGCCCCGGGCCCCACCGGGGAGGGAGCCGCAGCGCTCGTGGGAGAGTGGCGATACCCGTGCGTGGCTTTCCCTCTGCCCCAGGCCCTCCTGACCCCAGCCGCATCTGGGGAGGAAATTGAGACTCACCGAAGAGTTGCAGAAACGATACAGAAAATTCCTCTAGCCCCTCACCTACTCTTCCTTGATGTAAAAATGTAACATTACTGTGATACATTTGCCGAATCGAAAAAACCAACATTACTGTTCACTGAACTCAACTCATTTGGATTTCACTGATCACCAATTTTTCCACCATCATCCTTTTTTTTTTTTTTTTTCTTTCCCAGGATCCAATCTAAACTGGCCTCGACTCATCACGTCTCCTTTGGCCTCTTCCATGCTCATTTTAAAATATTCTAATTGATCCAGTTGATGCTTTGCCCTTAAAAACATTTTTTGTTCTGTCTTTAAGTGTATGTATATTTTAATCTGGGCTTCCCAGGTGGTGCAATGGTAAAAGAAATTTCCCTGACAATGTAGGATATGCACAGGACTTGGGTTCGATCCCTGGGTCCTGAAGACCCCCTGGAGGAGGAAATGGCAGCCCACTCCGGTATTCTTGCCTGGAGAATCCCCTGGACAGAGGAGCCTGGTGGAAAAAAGCCAGACATAACTGAGCACACACACATATTTTAATCCAAACTTTACCAGCCCTGAAGAAATTTCATTGAGAAAGTGTTTTTCTCAGTGAATTCTACCGTAAGCCACTTTAATCCCTCAACAATTTTTCCATTCTGTGCAGTTAAACATTATCTTGTCTTTTTCTATTAAATTTTTTCTTTCAATGGGATTTTTTCCTGCTAAAAATATTACCAAAACATATGGGCCTTCAGCCGCCTCTGTCTGTGTGAATGCTCTCGGTCAAGCCTCGTGATAATCTGAGTTTTCTTTTTTAGTCCAGTTACTCCAACAGCAATCTCCTGGGTCAAAATCTCCATATCCAGATTCTTCCAAGATGGATTCCTCTGATTTTAAAAAAATCAATTTTTATTTTTTAAATTGAGGTATAATTGACATACATGATATCATTTTCAGGTGTAGGACAGAATGGCTCAGTATTTGCAAAGCATTAAATATAATCTTTCTCAAGGTCGCTTTGCCTCTTTGAGGTCTTATGTAGTTCCATACAAATATGAGGATTGTTTTTTATATTTCTATGAAAAATGCCATTGAGAAAAAAAATCAATTTTAAATGTGGATGTTTCCTTCTCCTGGTTTTATTTTCTGTGGGTTTTCCTATTTTACCTAATTTTTCCCAGTTAAATTGTTGTACTTTTCAAAATTATGAATAAACGTACATTCATGGGTTTCTCATCTGTGACGTTTTATTATGTTCAGTGTTAACTGTTGCCAGTTTCATTTTGCCTTAGCTATTTCTCCTAGTAACATTTACTGATGACTTGGGTAGAAACAGATAATTTGTATTTTCTTGGTAAGCCCTGGAAGAGAGGAGCAGCTCTCAGATATTCTAGGAGCGCCCTGCTGTCCAGAAGGAATCTACGGTGTTGCCCCTCCAGTTCTTCTGGACGCTTGCACTCCCTCCACACGCATGGCCGGGCAGAGCAGGACAGAGAGCCAGAGCCTTCCCTGGTGGAGCAGTGGGCAGCGACCTGCCTGCCAACACGGGACACGGGGCGATCCCTGGTCCGGGAAGACCGCGCAGGCCGTGGAGCAGCCGGTGCTCCAGGGCCTGAAGCCCTTGAGCTGCAGCCACTGAGGCCCGTCTGCCTGGAGCCTGTGCTCCGTGGAAAGAGAGGCCACAGCGGTGAGGAGCCGCCATCGCAGCGAGGGGCCCCCGCCCGCCGCAGCCAGAGAAGGCGCAGCCAGCAGTATTGATTAAAAGGAAAAGAAAGGGCAAGCGGTGGCTCAAACGAGTCGCTTCATTTAAACCAAGCGGGAGGGGGGCTCTGACTTTGATGTCCGCACGCAGCGGCAGCGTCGTGCCCCCCGGGTGCAGAGTCAGCGCCACCCTGGAGATCGTAGGGCTGACAGTCTGCGGCACAGCCACGGGAGATTAGCACGTGGAAGACGAGGTGCAAGGCAGAGCAGGACAGGCCGAACAGGATCTGAGGCGGAGACACGGATGCCGCACGTGGGCTGAGGCAGAGGCGTGGCCAAAGGGACGAAGTCCTAGCTTTCCTTTTTAAATTTATTCATTTGAGCTACACTGGTCTCAGTCAGGGCCTGCACGCGGGATCTAGTTCCCTGGCCAGGGATCGAACCCAGCCCCCTGCATCGGGAGCACAGTCTTAGCCACTGGACTACCAGGAAAGTCTGAAGAAGTCCCAGTCCTTGGGACCAGGGTACAAGGTCAGGGTGGGGCCAGCCGCTGGGTGGACTCACTGAACTCCCTTCCCAGACAGAGAGAGTGGCCTCTGCTTCAGTTATCAGGACGTGGAACAGCGAACCCACGTATGAGGGCGGCAGGGGTTGGGGAGAGCCAGGAAACCACAGGGCCGGTAATTCATCGGAGGTCAGAGGCCTTATTTAGGGAACACACACCCACACACCCGGGGCAGAGGCCGCATCTCACCACACACACACACACACGCACGCACGCACGCACACACACACACACGCATGCACGCACACACCTCTCCGAAGGCTCACCTGTAACACCCTGGTGGCCACCACCCGCCAGTACAGGAGGGCGGCTTTACTGCAGCTGAGCCACCAGGGCAGACGCCAGTCTCTGGGGCAGGAGGGACGTGCTGGACCCAGAGACAGACTCAACCCCTTCTCCAGGGGCTCCCGACGGCTTTCCCGAAGTAGAGCAGGTCAACAGCTCTCTGCTTGGTCTCAGGACAACAAAGGAAACATGTCTCCGTGTCTTCCACGCGGCCCTCTCCCACTAGCAGATTAGAATAAATGAAACCAACAGAAAAGAATGACACAGCGGGGAGACAAAGGCTAACGGGGGCTTGCGTCCGACTCTTTGCGACCCCATGGACGTAGCCCGCCAGGCTCCTCTGTCCGTGGGATTTTCCCAGACAAGAACCGTGGAGCAGGTGGCCATTTCTTTCCTCTGCCAGGGGATCTTCCCGACCCGGGGACTGAACCCGTGACTGAATCCCCTGGCAGGCAGATTCTTTACCACTGAGCCACCCGGGAAGCCCCCAGTTGGGCTTGAATAGTAAGTACCAATTCCCTCTCTGCTTTCCCTGGGCTAATTGACTAAATATATTAAAGCCACCAAAAAGAGGTCTTCCCGGTATGTGAAATGTAGCATACAATCAGAAAAAAAGCGAATAAACTTGTAAGTCTTGAACATCTATGTAACCACCGCCAGTCATTAAATAGAACAGTCTTCCCCAAAGTTTCTGGTGCCAGGGACTGGTTTCATGGAAGACAATGCTTCTATGGACTGGAGGTGGTGGGGATGGTGTCAGGATGATTCAAGAACATTACTTTTATCACGCATTATATTTCTATTATTTTTACACCAGCTCCACCTCGGATCATCAGGCATTAGATCCTGGAGGTGGGGAACCCCTGAAATAGATTTCCAAAGCCTCAGACGAGTGGATGCCTTTCCAACCTCTATCTGGTGAACCAGGACGGGTTCCTTTTTTAATTTTTATGTTGGAATTTAGTTGATTCACAATGTTGTGTTAGTTTTAGGTGACTAGAGAGTGACTTAGCTATACATGTATCCACTGTTTCCCAGATTCTTGCCTCACATAGGCTATTACAGAGCATGGGTGGCGTTCCCTGTGCTGTGTGGTAGGTACGTCCTGGCTGAATACCTACTTCATATACAGTGGTCTATATACACGTTAACCCCAGAGTCCTAATTAACCCCTCCCCCATGCCTTTCCCTTTGGTAACCATAAGGTTATTTCCTAAGTCTGAATTTATTTCTGTTTTATAAAGATAAGTTCATTTGTATCATTTTTTAGATTCCACATATAAGCGATATCATACGATAGTTGAGGACAGTTTTTTGACCTGTGCCACATTTGAGATTTGGATGGAGAATCAGGGCTTTGTTCCACAAAGACCCTCAAGATCCAGAGATGTCAAGAAATGTACTTGGAGGTTTTCAACATGATTGGTTTTAAGGCCAGACTCAGGGATTAATTATTAAGATGCAGGGGGTTCCTGACTCAAGATGACCAGGTGGGGGGTTCCCTGGTGGGCCTACGGCTAAGAGTCTGCACTCCCAATGCAGGGGTTCGATCCCTGGTCAGGGAACTAGGTCCCACATGCCGCAGGTAAGAGTCCGTATGTCACAAATGAAGACCGAAGATCCCGCGTGCCTCAGCTCAGACCTGGCTCATCCAAAATAATAATAACAATAAAATATAAAAATAAAAAAGGAGACATCCAGGTGAGGCTCTGGGACCTACGTTTTTGACAAGCACTCCAGGAATTTTGATAGCAGATGGTTCTCAAAGACACTCCACTTTGGAGAGCCAAGCTCTGAACTCACAGAAGCTCAGTGCAAGATGACACCACGTGGGACTCCCCTGGCGACCCAGGAGTTAGGGCTCTGTGCTTCCACCGCAGAGGGCAAGGGCTCGACCCCTGGTCAAGGATCGAGGATCCACATACCATGTGGCATAACAAACAAAAAGAGGTGCCGCGTGAGACCTCTAGGTCCTTGTTACTCAAAGTGCGCTCCCCGTCCAACAGCAGCCGTGGCGCCGGCAAGCCTGATAGGAAGGCAGAACCCTGGGCCCAGCCCAGAGCAGCTGAGTCAGATGCAATAAACGAGATCCTCCAGGTAACGCGTGCACGTCCAAGTTTCAGCAGCAGATGCTGGGCTCAGGAAAGATGGAGTTCTCAACGGGACAGTGCTGCCCCCACAGGGTGTTCAGGAAATACGAGGTTCCTGCGTCCCACAGGACATCAACCCCTTAAAGAGCAGCCTGAACCCGGCAGACTTTCAGACATCCCGCTGGATATTCGTGGGTACAGAAAACCTCTCTGGATTTATCTGAACTTTGAATGTAATTCACGTTGACCACTTGGGGGACACTCTGTTTATATGGGGCTTCCCTGGGGGCTCAGTGGTAAAGAATCTGCCGGCAATGTGGGAGACCTGGGCTCAATGCCTGAGTCAGGAAGATCCCCTGGAGGAGGGCATGGCACCCCACTCTAGTCTTCTTGCCTGGAGAATTTCATGGACAGAGAAACCTGGTGGGCTACAGTCCATGGGGTTGCAAAGAGTTGAACATGGCTTGAACAACAGGTATATAAAAACCTGAACACTGTTTTTATGCACACTGAGATTTCCAGGAATGCAACTGTTGTATAAATTGAGGGAAGAGTCAACATTTATTTTAAGTATTACCAGGAGTTCTTCACCATAAGTGGTGGTTTATGTGCCAGCTCACCTGGGTTAAGGCATGCCCAGACAGCTGGTGAAACATTATTTTTCAGTGTGTTTATGAATATGTGTCTGGAAGACATTAGCACTGGCCCTCACCAAGGCCGGCGGGCATCATCTAGTCAGCCGAGGGCCTGAACAGACCAAAAGGGCCGACAGAGGACAACGTGACCCCCTGCTTGAGGTGAGACGGCCGTCTTCTCCTGCCCTTGGACCCAGGGCTCCTGGTTCTCAGGCTTCGGACCCAGACCAGGACTCAGCCCATCCGCCCCTCAATTCTCAAATCTTTGGACCATGACTGAGTTACAACATCAGCTTTCCTGGTTCTCCAGCTTGCAGACAGCAGCATACGGAACTTATGAGCCCACTTCTATAATAAATCTCCTCTTGCCTCCTTCCCATTGGTTTCATTGCCTGGAAGACTGGCAAACTCCATCTCAGACGACCCCATCACAGACCATAGGGCAGCCTGTTACATGTACCCGCCAGCGTGCCTGTAGCTACAGCAGCAGCCCCTTCAGAGTCAGACCTGAGAATCAAGTTATTAATATATGTGCAATTTTACTATGAAATATTTTCCTTTGTTCATATTAAGCCAGTACACTGTCTTTTGTGAAACTATGTGTGTGTTCAGTCAGTGTCCGAAGCTTTGTGACCCCATGGACTGTAGCCCCCCAGGCTCCTCTGTCCATGGGATTCTCCAGGCAGGAGTACTGGAGCGGGTTGCCATTTCTGCCTCCAGGGGATCTTCCCAATCCAGGGATCGAACCCACGACTGCTGGGTCTCCTGTGCTGGCAGGCGGATTCTTTACCACTCTGCCATGTGGGAAGAGTGAAATTACGTACACTGATGGCTTATTTTATATATACAGTTACATTTCAGGATCAGTTCAGTTCAGTCGCTCAGTCGTGTCCAACTCTTTGCGACCCCATGAATCACAGCACGCCAGGCCTCCCTGTCCATCACCATGTCCCGGAGTTCACTCAAACTCATGTCCATCGAGTCCATGATGCCATCCAGCCATCTCATCCTCTGTCATCCCCTTCTCCTCCTGCCCCCAATCTCTCCCAGTATCAGAGTCTTTTCCAATGAGTCAACTCTTCCCATAAGATGGTCAAAGTACTGGAGCTTCAGCTTTAGCATCATTCCTTCCAAAGAAATCCCAGGGCTAATCTCCTTTAGAATGGCCTGGTTGGATCTCCTTGCAGTCCAAGGGACTCTCAAGAGTCTTCTCCAACACCACAGTTCAAAAGCATCAATTCTTCGGCACTCAGCCTTCTTCACAGTCCAACTCTCACATCCATACATGACCACAGGAAAAACCACAGCCTTGACTAGACGGACTTTAGTCGGCAAAGTAATGTCTCTGCTTTTGAATATACTATCTAGGTTGGTCATAACTTTTCTTCCAAGGAGTAAGCATCTTTTAATTTCATGGCTGCAGTCACCATCTGCAGTGATTTTGGAGCCCCAAAATAAAGTCTGACACTGTTTCTACTGTTTCCCCATCTGTTTCCCATGAAGTGATGGGACCAGATGCCATGATCTTTATTTTCTGAATGTTGAGCTTTAAGCCAACTTTTTTGCTCTCTTCTTTCACTTTCATCAAGAGGCTTTTTAGCTCCTCTTCACTTCCTGCCATAAGGGTGGTGTCATCTGCATATCTGAGGTTATTGATATTTCTCCCAGCAATCTTGATTCCAGCTTGTGTTTCTTCCAGTCCAGCGTTTCTCATGATGTACTCTGCATATAAGTTAAATAAGCAGGGTGACAATATACAGCCTTGACGTACTCCTTTTCCTATTTGGAACCAGTCTGTTGTTCCATGTCCAGCTCTAACTGTTGCTTCCTGACCTGCATACAGGTTTCTCAAGAGGCAGGTCAGATGGTCTGGTATTCCCATCTCTCTCGGAATTTTCCACAGTTTATTGTGATCCACATAGTCAAAGTCTTTGGTATAGTCAATAAAGCAGAAATAGATGTTTTTCTGGGACTCTCTTGCTTTTCCCATGATCCAGCGGATGTTGGCGATTTGATCTCTGGTTCCTCTGCCTTTTCTAAAACCAGCTTGAACATCAGGGAGTTCACGGTTCACGTATTGCTGAAGCCTGGCTTGGAGAATTTTGAGCATTACTTTACTAGCATGTGAGATGAGTGCAATTGTGTGGTAGTTTGAGCATTCTTTGGCATTGCCTTTCTTTGGGATTGGAGTGAAAACTGACCTTTTCCAGTCCTGTGGCCACTGCTGAGTTTTCCAAGTTTGCTGGCATATTGAGTGCAGCACTTTCACAGCATCATCTTTCAGGATTTGAAACAGCTCCACTGGAATTCCATCACCTCCACTAGCTTTGTTCATAGTGATGCTTTCTAAGGCCCACTTGACTTCACATTCCAAGATGTCTGGCTCTAGGATAGCGAAGGAATATTTTATTTTTTAAAGTTTCTTTTTAGTACCATAAGAAAAATTTTGACATAAAAAGGGAAGGCGTGGGATATGACAGAGCTAAGAGAAAATGCCCTGACTGAATCGCCTCACTTTTTAGATAAAGGATTGAAACCCAGGAAGATAGAGTGGTCAACGTTATGGGGTAACTTAGATCAGCAGGACAGGATACCCAAGCCCCGCCCCCCTTCCCAGCCCTCCTCAGCCCGACCTGCCCCGCCCCCCCCACCCCCGCCCAGCCCCCCCCGCCCCCCCCCGCCCCTCCCACCTCCTCCCAGCCTCCCAGGACCGGCCTTCAGCAGCACCCGAGCACTGCGCACTGTTTGCCTGGCCTTCAGCAGATGTCGTTCCACTGGAAACCTCTGCCTCCGGCCCAGCTCTTACCGAGGCCCTGGGTAATGACATATAACATCACACAGCTTCACAAGGAAGCACGAAACCTTTGCAAGACTCTCAATTATTATTATTATGTTTTTAACGCAGGATGTTTTCCTTGGAGACAAAGAAATTACAAATTACAAAATAAATGGAGCCCCTGTTCCTGGCTCCCTCAGGACACAAATTGCTGCCTGTCCTTGTTTGTTTGAAATTAGACTCAAGGGAACATCAAGAAAAATGACAAGAAGAAAAAAAATAGCTTCCTTGATTTTGGAAGGCAATGGATTTTGTTTATAAAGACCCAAAGCTAAGCATCTCATTCAGTTCAGTTCAGTTGCTCAGTCGTGTCCGACTTTTTGCGACCCCATGAATCACAGCACGCCAGGCCTCCCTGTCCATCACCAACTCCCGGAGTTCACTCAAACTCATGTTCATCAGGTCAGTGATGCCATCCAGCCATCTCATCCTTTGTCGTCCCCTTCTCCTCCTGTCCCCAATCCCTCCCAGTATCAGGGTCTTTTCCAATGAGTCAGCTCTTCTCATCAGGTGGCCAAAGTACTGGAGTTTCAGCTTTAGCATCAGTCCTTGCAATGAACACCCAGTACTGGTCTCCTTTAGAACAGACTGGTTGGATCTCCTTGCAGTCCAAGGGACTCTCAAGAGTCTTCTCCAACACCACAGTTCAAAAGCATCAAGTCTTCGGCACTCAGCTTTCTTCACAGTCCAACCCTCGAATCTCATTAGTATGCTATTAATAAACTGTCACACTCAAGGACAACAGTCCAGGGCCACAAGGTGGGTGGCATCCGGCCTGTGCCCACAGGGTCCCCGCAAGTGGAGGGACTTGTGAGGCTCAGACCTTGGTGGTTCTGCCACTTTCTGTATCGAGCATGTGAAAGTGAACGGACAGCCCCTGCCGTTAACGTCCAGCATTTCAGGTGGCGGCTCGTGAGGAGATCAAAGAGGGCAGGGCTCCGGCAGCAGGGGGAGCAACAGAAGGTGGCATGTCCTCAGACTAAGTGAAGGAGGCTGCCGCGGTTTCATCCAGAGCTAAGAGAAGGAAAGGTAAGTGTAAAGGGACCCGAAGCAGGAAGGAGCTGGGAGGACTGGAAACAGAAAGGAGGGCAGGGCGGGTGTGGCACGGTGCGCGTGTGACACGGCAGGCGTGACATGGGCGGGTGTGACGCGGGGGGGGTGAAGGTCTCAGGAGCGCGGCTGGCCAGCCCCGGCGCCTTGCCGTTTGTTCACAGCAAACTGGAGTCGGAACGCGGTCAGTCGCCAAGCTTAGGATGGCAGTGTGTCACAAGGGGAGGCAGTCTCCGGACTCTGCCACCTTCCTGGCCAAACCTTCCTTGCCAAAGGCGGAGGACTCCGCCTTACTCAGAGCACCCCGCGAGGACACGCTGCCCAGGAGAGAAGCAGAGGACAGCCATCACCGCAGGAAAGCACGCTGGCAGAACGGCTCAGACGATCACGCGAGCTCTGCAGAGCAGCAGGGCGCTCCAAGCCGGTGCGCTGCGACCACCCTGGGCGGTGCGGTGGCGGGTTCAGGATGCGGACACGTGTACACCCGCGGCTGATTCATGTCAGTGTACGGCAAAACCACTACAATACTGTAAGGAAACTAGCCTCCAATTTAAAGAAATGAATTAATTTAAAAAAGGAATTATTTAAAAGATAAGATTATCAGGCAAGTCACAGAGCCCCCAAACGTGGGGACACACGTTGGCACAAAGGCCACGTGACTTGTCGCCAGCTGGGTGCTCGCTGCGCCAAGAGAGAAAACAGGCTTCTGACAGCTCGTGTTTTCGGAAGCTCATCCGAGAGAAGCCTGCAGGGTTATGGAGTTGAACGTCTCTACGGAGAATAAGGTTACTGCTTTAAGGGAAGAAGAGGTCCCAGCGAGAAAGCCCCCAAATGACTCAGCTCCCGACACCCAAGAAGAGCGCAGGGAGGCGGCCAAACAGCAAGAAAGGGAGGCGGCGCGAGGGCTTCCAAACGGGGGGCTGAGTCCGAGAGGAGCGCGAGAGCAGACGTCCTGCTAAGAGGAGGGAGATTGATGCCGAAGGGAAATCGGACGGAGGAGCAGAGCGAGCTGTCAGAGAGGGGACGCTCAGGGAAGAAAGAGCTGAGGATGCCAGCCGGGCGAGAGCTGATTCCTGGCCGGCAGAAGCGCGCCGAGATGGAGACGACGGGGTGGCGCCAAAGGCAGCGGAGGGACCGATCCCAAGCGTCCGGGTAAGGCCGAGCGTCCTCTCAGCGAGGAGCGGCAGACGGAGGCAGAGGTCTCCAAAGGCAGGAGACGCCCTGCAAGCCCTCTCCCCGAGACGGGGGAAGGGACACCTTTCTCCCTCGGCGGGGGCGGGGGCGTGTCTAGCTTCCCATAGAATTGTCCATTTCCAAAACACCTGATTTTTCATGGGAAAAGCTCCTGGATACAATAACCCAAGTTGCCATAAAAATTCCCAAAGTGTTTACGAACACAGAATCCCTCAAACTCATAATATTCTGAAGCTTTCCAATTCGCCTGGAAAACAGAGATGGAAACAGCGTGGCCGTGTGAGGAAAGCACGGCGCCCTCATCGAGAAGCTTCTAAAGGCCCAGCTCCCGAGAGACACGCGGAGAAAGGACGCAGCGAAGCGGAGGGCGCCCGGGAAGGGACGCACCACGCAGCCGCTGATTCCAGCCACCGGGACCCGGGCGGGGAGGCGACGTCCTGGGCGGCTGGGGAAGGCCAGGGTCGGGGTCATGGCTTCTGGGGTCTGAACATCCGAGACTGAGCCCTGCCTTTGCCGCCAGGCTTTGAACACACGCAGCATATTCAAAAGGAGGGACATTACTTTGCCAACAAAGGTGCGTCTAGTCAAGGCTATGGTTTTTCCTGTGGTCATGTATGGATGTGAGAGTTGGACTGTGAAGAAGGCTGAGAACCGAAGAATTGATGCTTTTGAACTGTGATGTTGGAGAAGACTCTTGAGAGTCCCTTGGACTGCAAGGAGATCCAACCAGTCCATTCTAAAGGAGATTAGCCCTGGGATTTCTTTGGAAGGAATGATGCTAAAGCTGAAGCTCCAGTACTTTGGCCATCTCATGGGAAGAGTTGACTCATTGGAAAAGACTCTGATGCTGGGAGGGATTGGGGACAGGAGGAGAAGGGGACGACAAAGGATGAGACGGCTGGATGGCATCACCAACTCAATGGACAATGGGTTTGAGTGAACTCTGGGAGTTGGTGATGGACAGGGAGGCCTGGCGTGCTGTGATTCATGGGGTCGCAAAGAGTCGGACACGACTGAGCAACAACTGAACTGAACTGAGTCTCACTTAACCCCTCAAAGCCTCAGCTTTCTCTCGTCAATAAGTGAAGATACTCCAGTAAGTGGAAGGGCTGTGTGCTGAGTCTGGCATCCAATGAGCTTCCTCTACGATGATTGGTTACAGTCACCCTTCCCAGGTGGCACTCGTGGTAAAGAACTGTCTGCTAGTGCAGGCGATGTAAGAGACACCGGTTCGATCCCTGGGCCTGGAAGATCCCCTGGAGAAGGAAATGGCAACCCACTCCAGTGTTCTTCCCTGGACAGGGAACTTGACAGGCTAGTCCATGACATCGCAAAGAGTCGGACACTCTGCCGGACGACTCAGCGCGCACGTGCACCACACCACACATCTTCATCTCCACGAGTGTCTCCATCTTCAATCAGAACTAACGGAGGGCCCACGTATTTGCAGAGGAGTCCCTCTCAGTGAGCCCTTCCTGAAGGTGAGGCGCTGCCCTCCTGTGTCAAGACTGGGTTTGCCATGCAAAGAACAAGACACCCTCACAGGGGCCACTGGCCCAGACAAGCTTTCAGAACGGAGACACCCTGGGACATAGGATGACAGTGTCAGAAAGAGCGTCCCTGCCCATTTTGCACCGGGAGTGAGTTCAGTGAAAACCATGGTTCTCAGCCCCGTGCTAGGTCATTCTTTCTTCCTCTGCACAAGTCTGTGAGTGGGGAGTATCATCACCCCCACACTCCAGGGGCTTCCCAGGTGGTGCAGTGGTAAAAGAATCCGGCTGCCAAAGCAGAAGACGTGGGTTCAGTCCCTGAGTCGGGAAGACCCCTGGAGAAGGCAGTGGTAACCCACTCCAGAGTTCTTGCCTGGAGAATCCCATGGACAGAGGAGCCTGACAGTCCACGGGTCAGAGAATCAGACACGACTGAGCAACTGAGTGTGCCACATTATGGACAGAAAAACTACTTTAAGATACAGGAGAGGGGAGCACCTTGCAACGGGCAAACCCACCAATAAGCTCAGCTCACCTAGTTGTAAAGGATTCAGAGGCATCTTCGTGAGTCAAACAGCTACCCTAAGATGCACACACAGTTTTCGAGAACTTTTTATACGGGAGGATAGCCAATTAACAATGTTTTGATAGTTTCAGGTGGACAGCAAAGGGACTCAGCCAAACACAAATACAATTTTATAAGTAGCAGATCTTCAGAATATGTTTCAAAATCATTCCACTATTTCACGTGAACAAGTTAAAGCTACAAAAATAACCACTGCTAATTGGATAAAATTACTGTTCTCCTTTGTTCAAACCACTGCTTCACACTTAGAGGCCTGCCTAATAAATGTGGGTCCAATTAGGCCTTGTCTTCTGTGAGGGAGGTAGTTTTCTCTCCAGGAAGTAGGAAGTCCTTGTGTCCAGGAGGCCTCCAGGAAAGCGGCTTATTACGTGTAGTTTCATTATGCAGAATCTACTTCCAGCTCAGACTCCATTAGGGTCAAACACCACCGAGCTTCGAGAGAGGGCCAATGACAAAAAATGAAGCCGCACCCGTGGCACCTGTTCTGGGGCTCTGGGAGTGGGAAGTGAACTCACCCCTTTGCAGCAGGGTTCCCACATGAAGCCCTTTCTAGTTTTATCCTTTCTTCTTTTTTTTTTTAACTGTGGCCCATCCCTATCTATCCAGGTGTAGGTAACCTACGTGGTTTATATCACAGTGGGATGCGTGCTGAAGCCAAATACACGCAATTCGGGGGTTGTTTACACTGCTTGCCTCCCCTGGAAGGAAGAATTTTGCTGGTCTGGTAGAACAGAGGGTGTGGTCCGGGACTTTCTCCGTGAAGCAGATGAAACCCTTTTGAATGATT
This sequence comes from Oryx dammah, assembly GCF_014754425.2. Classification (NCBI taxonomy): domain Eukaryota; kingdom Metazoa; phylum Chordata; class Mammalia; order Artiodactyla; family Bovidae; genus Oryx; species Oryx dammah. The sequence continues at coordinate 1,420,238 of NW_024070210.1, forward strand.
TCGCTAACGTCACGCCCAGCCTGATGTCCACTTTTTCCGCGGCAGGGTCAGGCTCGCACAGAGGCTGCCTTTCTGCTCCGGTCGCTCGGGACTTTGCTCTCCAACAGCAGTGCCTTTCACCTGGCGCCCTCAAAACCCACCTGGACAGCCAGCACTTTCCCCGCTTGTTTCAGAAAGAAGACGAGACATTCAAAGCCAACTATGGAGTCAGAGGCGACCTTTCCAATAATTCACACGGATAAATCGGTGCTCCGTCTCCTGAAACCCCACTAATGGATGCTCTCTTTCCCTTGGGGTTTCTCATATACACAAGTTTCAGGAAAAGGAGGCCGTTAACAAGAAACAAGGTGCATCAGAGATCTGAGGACATTTTCACAGTCACCAAGGGCACACAGTGAATAAGGCTGAGAGAGCTCCGCTTCTGATACCACCCACGCTTGCAGTCCTTCAAACAGTGCCGGGGGCCACGCGGAATCCAAACCACAACCCTACTTACTGAGACAGCATAGGGGGCGCACGTACTTCAGAACGATTCCATCTCAACCATGCGAAAACCATACACGCAGCGTCTGAAAGAAGCGCACAAAAATAGAAGGCCTAACTGGCTAGTGCGCTGATAAGTGATTTTTATTCTTTAATTTCAAAGATGGAGTCAGAATTATTTTTTTAAGATTTGAAATAAGATTCAAGTACTTCTTGACGATAAGAGAAGACAACCCATGGGACCCGTTCCATTCCCGAGGCAATCTGGGTGAGGCTTTTCAGGTCTCCAGAAGGACTCTCTCCATGATGAGCCCATATCGACCTTTGGCCTGGATGGTCGTGGACCTGATAATGATGTCATGTAAACTGCGGCACTTTAACACCCCAACCTTCCTCCGAAACACAGAGAGCAAGAATCACAAAGGGGGGTTTCGTGTGTGCATACGTGTGTGTGCCATTTACAGAAAAATCGGAGGAGATAAATGCCAATTAAATGCCTACTTATAATATTGTGTTATAACACAACATTGTAAGGCAACTACACTCCAATAAAAATTTAAAATAAAAGTCACAATTAAAAAATGGAATTTAATATTTTGGCCCTATCTTAAAAAAACACAGAGTATCTGTTATGTGCACACACTTTACATGTATATTATCTCACTTAATTTTCTAAACAACCCCAGGAGGTCAGCAATATAACCCCCACTTATTTTGTAAATGAACTTTATTCATACGTATCTACAAATGTTTTTATAGCTTCATATACGTGTGTGTATGTGCAGACTCCATTCTTTACCTGATCCATTAGACTATGTTTTATGACATTTCCGCTGGCCTCCACTTAGTATATTTGTTGACTAGACTTCAAAAATGGCTAAGACGCATAGTTGAAATCATCTTATAATTTGGTATATTTTCCATATTGCTCCCTGAGAAGATTAAATAAAGGTAAACAAAATCACCCATTTAAAGACAATGTTTTCCATGTATCACCTAAAATTGTAACTAGCCCCAGTGGTACTGAAGAAGCCTGCAGTAGGGATGTCTGTTTCTGCTGAATCCATATTTTAGAGCCTATGCAGAATCCCCAGGCTGGGGCCTGGCATCGAGAGAAGTAGAGAGAGCAGCGCCCGAGCCCAGCCTGCCCGGGGACGCTGAGAGCCAGCTGGAGCCTTGTGATGGAGTCTCCTTGTTTGCTTACATCAGCGTGTGTGGGTTTTGGTACCTGTGTGTTAAAAAGCCCAGGTTCACTTTTCTCTGTCTGGCCCTCAGGATGCTGTACACGCTGTACACAAATGTGTGATCAGTTTAGTTCAATTTCTCAGTCGTGGCCGACTCTTTGTGACCCCATGGATTGCAGCATGTTAGGCCTCCCTGTCCATCACCAACTCCCAGAGCTTGCTCAAGCTCCTGTCCATGGAGTTGGTGACGCCATCCAGCCATCTCATCCTCTGTCGTCCCCTTCTCCTCCTGCCCTCAGTCTTTCCCAGCATCAGGGTCTTTTCAAATGAGTCTGTTCTTTGCATCAGGTGGCCAAAGTACTGGAGTTTCAGCTTCAGCATCAGTCCTTCCAATGAATATTCAGGACTGATTTCCTTTAGGATGGCCTGGTTGGATCTCCTGGCAGTCCAAGGGACTCTCAAGTTCTTCTGCAACACCACAGTTCAAAAGCATCAATTCTTCGGCGCTCAGCCTTCTTTATAGTCCAACTCTCACATACATGACCACTGGAAAAACGACAGGATGAGATGGCTGGATGGCATCACCGACTCGATGGACATGAGTTTGGGTAAACTCCGGGAGTTGGGGATGGACATGGAGGCCTGGCGTGCTGCGATTCACGAGGTTGCAAAGAGTCGGACACGACTGAGCGCCTGAACCGGCCTGAAGGAGCGTAGCGGCGGGCCTGTGAAACCCTAGGCAGTCATTGTTGGTTGTTGCAACTCAGAAGATATAAACTCAGGCTGAGGGGTGGCCTCAGCCTTCAACAGTGGGGAGAAGCAGAAAGCAGAAGTCAAAAGCAAGAGATTGAGAAAACGACTGCTGTTTCCTGAGGTTTTCTCCCTCTTGGTTTGGGCTCTTGTGAGGCGGAGCTGTGTTTCCCGCCCCACAGTTCCAGAAACTTCCCCTTTGTCCTTATAACACATTCTGCATTTTCGCCTTGACCTAATCTAAATGAGTGCTAATACTTGTATAAAAATGAGAGAGTCCAGAAATGTCGTCATAGGCACTGCTGATAAAATTGCCCTGAATTTTTATAAGAGAATTAAATGTCAAGTTTTTATAGGAGAATTCAATGTCCCAATGTTTCATTGCAGTCTGCAAGGAGGAGAAAGAATTCAGGGCGACAGAGGATGAGATGGTTGGATGGCGTCACCGACTCAACGGGCACGAGTTTGAGTAAACTCTGCGAGGTGGTGATGGACAGGGAGGCCTGGCGGGCTGCAGTTCACGGGGTCCCAAAGAGTCGGACACGACTGAGCGACTGAACAATGACAGCATCTGGACAAGCCTGAGAGTGGCTGCTCCACTGTGCTGCTGGAAGAGAGTCTTTCTCGGGGCCTCACGCAAACAACCTGAGAAAAATAAGGCAGCGGACACCAGCGGCAGACGGCACGCGGCTGCAGTGCCGGCTCTCAAGGAAGGTCAAAAGGAGGCCTGGAAGCTTGTTTTCAACAGAGCTTCCAAGGCCCCACCTCAGACCTGTCGAATCAAAAACCCCAGTCAAGTGGTCAAGATGGTTACACATTTTTTTTGTTTTAGTATCCTAGGAGATTTTGGTGTGCACTCCTGGTAGGAGGAGCCACTTGACCCCAGGACAAAGGGACGTCTGAGAAAAGGAAGGACTCTCGCGATCACAGACTCCTGCGGAACAAAGAACGCTGCTCAGTGGTTCCCTGTTGGCGCTGGCAGAGTTCCCTCCTAGCTCAGAAACGCGATTTTCTTGCCCAAGATGCGCTTCAAACCTCCAGAATGGCTTAAACTGTGCGCAGTGTGTACTTCTTGAAGAAGCAGGATAACATGTAATCCACTAAACAGAACAAAACAGGGTTTGAGTTTGCAATTTGCATACAATTTTTCAAGTTACTTCTTCACTGTAGAAATCAGAAATTAAGGAAACAAATTATGTCCCAGAATCACATGGCCCACTGTTTGGCGATTCACACCACACTGTGGGGTTTATACTCCTCTCTCATTATCCTATCGGGTTATGTAAATATTTTTCTCGTATAGAAATAGGACCATATTGTTTTATAACGTATTTTCCACTTCATATATTATGAACGCACTCTGTGTCGAAATGTACTTTTTATAGCTTCATACAGTGATGGATGGACTTGTGAGGGCTGAACGAGACCCACATGCATGTGAGGTGAAGGAAAGCACTCAGGAAATGACAGGTTTCACTCCTGTGAGTGTTTAGTCATTTTCCTATTGATGGGATATTAGGCTGTTTCCAGAGCAGAGATGTTCATGTTTCATTTATGACACCCATAATCGACATTAACGCTTCATTAGCTAGAAACACTTTTTTGTAGTTTATTGTTTTAGGTGTTAAATACACAGGAGTCTTATGTCTTCACCAGTCAGATCTCTTAGTCTTATCCTTTGTGACTTCTAGGCTTAGAAAGCTAAATTCTTACTATGATACTGTAATAAATTTTGATACATGATAAATATCAATATACAAATATTTAATCGATTAAAATGCTTCTACCAAAATGATTAGCCTAGAAACAAGCTTAGGGCCGATGCATTTCTACAGAAAGCTTTAATTCTAGAGAAAACTCCTTGATAAGGCAGCACGTTGTCCCCTAGCTGCCAGGTAAGCCGGCGACGCTGCGGTGCGTGCGCAATGGGAGGGAGTCCTCCTCCTCCGAGGTGACCTGGGCGAGGACTCGGTCTCCGTGAGACAGGAGGAGAGCAAGCAGGCAAAGCACGAGCCCAGCGCACTGCCGTTTCTCTTTGCTCTCCTGCCGTTTCTCTTTGCTCTCCTGCCGTTTCTCTTTGCTCTCCTGCCGTTTCTCTTTGCTCTCCTGCCGTTTCTCTTTGCTCTCCAGCCCTGTCCAGCTCCAGCCCCACGGACTGCGGCCCGCCAGGCTCCTCTGTCCACGGGATTCTCCAGGCAAGAATCCTGGAGTGGGTGCCGTCTCCTCCTCCAGGGGATCTTCCCGACCCGGGGATCGAGCCCCCACCTCGTACGTTTCCTGCGTTGGTGGGCGGTTCTTTACCACTAGCCCCACCTGGGAAGCCGCTCTCGGACTACAAGAAATCAAGTTTTGTTTAATTATGTTAACCTTTTTTTAAGGCCTTTATTTTCATTATATAAGCAGTGTGTGCACATGTCAATCCCAAACTCCCAATCTATCCTCCCCCTCCCACCCCTCTGCTCTTGTAACCGTAACTTCATTCTCTAAGTCTGTGAGTTTGTTTTATTAAATATTAAGTCACTTTGCATTTGTCTACCTCTGCTAATTCATTTGAGCCACGCCTGTGCAGAGCTGTGAGCTGGCTCGCTGTCATTTCAGGAGATCAAAGGCCAGGTGCTCATCCGGGGGCGACAAAGGGGGGGTGCAAGGGAGTCTCAGTCAAAGCCCATGGAAGGCAAGTTTCCAGTCATCCGTCCACCCAACAAACGCTTCCTGAGGGCCCGCGGTGTGCCTGGCACTGTGTGGGGTGCAGATGCACAGAAGTGAGTGAGACAGACGGGGACCCGTGGCTCCCTGTGGACTGCAAGACCTAAGAGGTGCCGGGGAGACTCCTCGGCGCTCCCCGAGAAGTGAGGAGATCCAGTATGATGAGAGAAAGAAGCACCCACCAAACACCACTCAAACAAATTCCATCAGCCCCGAGGCAAGGCACAGAGGAGATGCAAAAAGGCTCAGCGGAAGATGAAAGCTTCGGCAAACTTACAAATGGCATGAACTCTGAACGCTCCCTTCTCACACACAGATTCGTTGGCAGAAGACAGAGCCTCACGGTCAAGGTGGTTGAGGACAGCCTCTGTGCAATCACTGACTGCGCAGCGGCGGGGACACAGAGCTCACCTTCAGGAAACCAAGCTTTAAGAAAAAAGAGTGTAACACAAATTCTGACCAGATAAATCAGCAGTCACACATCACACAGTGACACAGTTCACAGATTTAGCCCAAGCAGGTTACTGAATAAATTTAAAGAATCAGAAACAATGACCTTCAGGGGAAAAATAAGAGTCCAGAGTTATGATATATTTTCCAAGATGTCCAGTTTTCAACAAAAAAATAATGAAATATGCAAAGAAAGAAATCAGTCAGTATAAACTCCTCTGAATATCTCCAGATGTGGTAATTAACAGAAAACACTTCAAAACAGCCATTATAAGCAGGTTCAAAGAGAAAAAGAAACCAGGAAAAAAAAGACGTAATGGAAAGTATGACAAAAATGAACAAACTAGTGATTTTCAAGATAGAAGCAGAAATATAAAAATAACCAAATGGAAATAATTGAAGTGAAAATGTAGTTGCCAGGTGCCGGAGGCTGCTGAATTGGGAACAACTGCGTCAGGGATGTAGCCATTATTTGTAGGATGACAGAAATGTTTTACAAATGGGTGGTAGTGATTATTTCCCAACACTGTGAATGCACCCCACATCACTGAAGCCCACATTGGAAATAAATGGCAGCCCACTCCAGTGTTCCTGCCTGGAGAATCCCAGGGACAGCAGAGCCTGGGGGGCTGCCGTCTGTGGGGTCACACAGAGTCGGACACGGCTGACGCAACTTAGCAGCAGCAGCAGCAGTCATATAGTATTTATATGTATGTCATATAAATTATATCTAGACAAAGTTTAAAAAAGAAATAGTAAAAAAAAACAAAAAACGTGAAGATCAGTAAAAACAACAACAGACAAAACAAAAAGCACATTTCAACACAGCCAAGCCAATTATGTGATAAAGCGGCATTTCCAAATGCCAGGCACTCATCCAGCGACAGAAAAGACCGTTTGCGGTATTGAGAAAGTCTTAGCACTGTCTTCCAGAATTCCATTAATGAGGAGTTGGTAAATCTCCACCCATGCACAGTCAAGGAGACCTCTTAATCTTCTGGAAGCAGAGATGGGAGGGACTCCCCTGGAGAACTGAGACAGCTCACAATGTTCTCTGCAAGAGAATGGGAGACAGGAACCCTGGAATCACCCCAGGACTGGCTGCTCTCCGCAGGCCCCTTCATCCCTTTGGCAGTATTCACACCATCTCTCGTTCAGGCTGGGCACACTGGCGGGATCAGGGACTCCTTGCAGACAGCATCGAAAGAAGCCACCATTCTCCCTGACTCACCTTGGATTTGTGGGAAATTCGGAGGTGGCAAAGAGTAACCAAGGCAATGGTAATAGGTTTTATTAAAAAAAGAAAACTGTCAAGAAAGAATAAAATCAAATAGAACTGGGACTGAGCCCATCTTTGCTGGTATTTTGAATTACTTTTCATCATCAGTGCTGGGAACATAGAACAGCAATTCTACACCAGGTTTGGGGGGACCATTATGCTCAACTAACTAATTAGTTCACAGTACAATCTGATGCTTATGTAGGTGACACCGCAGTCCAGAAAAAGTGTGGGCTTTGAAGCCAGATGGACCTACTCCTTCTTCTGCTAGCTATGGGGTGAGGGGCAAGCTTCCTAAGCCTCAGGTTGCCCATCTGTGAAATGGGGATGTCATCACTGAGTGTTGTTCTGAGGATCAAACACAAACCACCGCTTATGGTTTATGTGCCTGGTGCAGTGAAGGGCTCAACAAATTTAATTGTTAGAATCTGGGCGCCTACTGAGTGTCTGCCCACTGAAGACACTCAGCATCTGGTGCAAAGTGGGTACCTTTTCAGAGCATGCTGATGCTCCCTTAAAGACAAAGAAACGAAGATGCTCACATCTGCAAAGCTTGTTTCTGCATCCCACCCGTCTTCTGCCCTCCCAGGCAGAATTTGCTGCCACTTCAAAATGCTCCCTTTAACATCTGTCTCCCACATTTCCATATCTTCTGCCTGCCAACCTCAGTATTTTAATGGTGGCTTTGCTGCATCTGTTTTTAGTAACCTCTGTTCACCAGTTTAAAACCCTCTTCTCTCTTCATTTAATATCACTTGTTGGAAAAAAGAACCGGAAGGGATGGATGTTTGTTAGCACCGGGTCCTATCTCCGCCCCAAACACACACAGGATTATGAGAGTCTAGAGGGTTTTCACAGAGGAGTCATGAAAAACGTCTCACCGCGTTAATGTTCACAAAAAGCGTCTTTAAAAATGGAGCTCTCTTTCCCACAATGAAATTGACTTTATTCTTGAATAACTCTTGCCAGTGTTTAAGTGATGCAATTCTTAACTTCGCTGTTTTTCTTACCAACTTCCACTTGTCTCCCAGCACTTGAAACCCCAAGACTCTCCCTTGCTTGCTTGCTTGCTAAGTCGCTTCAGTCGTGTCTGACTCTGTGCGACCCCATAAACGGCAGCCCACCAGGCTCCCCTGTCCCTGGGATTCTCCAAGCAAGAACACTGGAGTGGGTTGCCATTTCCTTCTCCAATGCATTAGCCCTTTCCTAAACCTCATATTCCTAAATCATCTGCAGAAACACTTCACCCCACCCAAGAACAGGGTATTAGGGTTAGGGTTAGCCTAATACCCTTTATGAGTCCCTTAATACCCATAAATAATGAAGTATTTATGGGACAATCACTTTGGCGGGGTTGGCATCCCAGGTTTCAGAATGATCTTTCCCACAGACACTTGGGCGTTATCCAAAATCAACATGGCCAGTATCCAACGAGACCTCAGAGGCGCTCTTTCCGTTTCACTGTGCCCTGTCAGTTGCATGCTGTACAGAGCTCGATACATTTTTTAATTACTCTACTGAGTTTCCTTTGAACCTGTCACTTTTCACCATTTCCAGTTAATGGGTCTTAATTTCCCAGAGGAAAACCTTTGGCTGGTCACAAAGTTCACGCTTTTCCGGTTCAACCTCATTTATTACACAGCTTAAGAACAGCTTCTTTGCCTACTGATGGGGGATGACCAGAGAGAAATCAACAAGAGTGGGATCCAGTCTCCACGAATCCCATCGGGAGAGGCTTGACTGCTCTGTGATCAGACGGGAAGCAGTTTCTGAAAAGCAGTGTCACACAGGACACAGCTCTGCAGCTCTTTCTTAATTTCCTGATAAAGAGCCAGGTGACAAGGTCACTCGGTTCTTAAGTCGCAAAGAGACAGGGTGGACCTCAGCTCTTAGGCCAGTGACGAATGGCAGGTGACACTCAGGCTGGACGGGGTGGGGACAGGGGGTCAGCCATTGCTCGTCTTCAGTCGGTGGCTGGCGTGTAGGAAAGCTGACCCAGCACAGCCAGATTTCTCATTTTCCAAGAGAAATCAGAAATGTACACTTTGACTGGAAATCTCATTTTTAAAAGTTGACCACTGCTTTGAGTCTTCTCAAACACCCCACAGCCCATGTTAGCTTCCTGGAACTGGCTGCTATAGGCTCATAAGAGCATATATTCTCTCTACTCCCGCTTTGAGTGAATTCACATTCATAGCTTGAAATGTTTGGGGCCATTTAGGGAATATTTACGTCACAGAAACAGGCAAACGCTACAAGTCCGGCTCTTGTTTCTTTGCTCCTTAAGCTGCCGCCAAACATTTCCCAGCATATCTCCATCTGTGGGCCAAACACAGCATGGCACCTCTGGCCACAGCGGCAGCTTCTGGTTTAAAGATTGAACTAGAAGTGGTGGTGGTGGTGGTTTAGCCGCCCAGTCGGGTCTGACTCTTGAGACCCCATGGACTGTAGCCCACAAGGCTCCTCTGTCCCTGGGATTTCCCAGGCAAGAATTCTGGAGTGGGTTGCCATTTCCTTCTCCAGGGGATCTTCCCGACCCAGGGAGGGAACCTGGATCTCAGGCCTTGCAGGCGGATTCTTTGCCAACTGTTAAACAACCGTAAAGAAGTAGTTGTTGTTCACTCACTAAGTCGTGTCCAAGTCTACAACCCCATGGACTGCAGCGCGCCAGGCCTCCCTGTTCTTCACCATCTCCTGGAGTTTGCTCTAACTCATGTCCATTGAGTCACAGCCTTGCTGGGGCCAAGGGGCTGGTGTAACTGGATGAAGCTACGAGGCGTGCAGTGAGGGCCACCCAAGAAGTGAAGAGTTCTGACAAACCCTGGTCCACTGGGGGCGGGAGTGGCAAACGGGTCCAGTATTCTTGCCGTGAGAACCCCATTAGTTCAGTTCAGGCCAGTTCAGTTACTCAGTCGTGCCCGACTCTCTGCAGCACGCCAGGCCTCCCTGTCCACCCCCAACTCCCACACTTTGCTCAAACGCATGCCCATCGAGTCGGTGATGCCATCCAGCCGTCTCATCCCCGTGAGAACCCCGTGAACAGAAGTAGTACACAAGTGCAAAGAAGCGGGAGCGCACGTGGCGCCGCAGCCGCGCGGAGGGGCGGGCGGAGACGCGGGCGCGCCGCCCCGAGAGCAGGAAGGGCAGGGCGCGCGCTCTGCGCGGGGCACTCGGCACTCAGCGCTCGCTGCCTGCCCGCTGCTCCGAGCGGCTGCGGCATCTTCTGCGCCGCGGTGATCCTCCGGGGACCGCAACAGCCTGAGATGACTTCTGAATCATCAGGAAGAGCTGAGACCGCAGTGATGGAGCGATAAGAGTGCTTCAAGCAGTTTTCGAACAGCTGCGAGTGGATTAAAGCTCTTTGCCAGGCACCCAAGGAGCAGCGACGAAACGACCACTTCCCCTTTGCTCTTCATTCAAAGTCCGCCCGACCTCGGCGGGGTTCTCAATTCCTGTTTCTATGACAGGAGCTTTCAGCAGTCTGGGGAAGCCTGCCGGTCTCCACTGTCTCAGATTTTTTTTTTTTTTTTAATGAGTGAAATAAAGTGCATAAGATTACAAAAGCCATGACATTAAGGTTACGAAACCGGGCAGCAGACGCTGGCTCAGTCCCGGAGCCGCATGCTCAGCTGTGCCCGACTCTTAGTGGTCCAACGGATTGTAGCCCTCCAGGCGCCTCTGTCCATGGAATTTTCTAGGCAAGCGGGTTGCTGTTTCCTATTCCAGGGGATCTAGCCCGCGTCTCCTGTGTCGCCCGCGTTGTAGGCAGATTCTTTACCCGCTGAGCCATCAGGGCGTCCCATGATACAGTACACGAGCAACTTTACCATATCCTTAGACAACAGGAACAGGCCTAACAACGAGCCCAAGTCTGCAGTATGATGAGGGGCTGACACGCCGGCTGTGCCACACTCTTAGGTGAGAAGAACCCACCTGGGATTTCTGCTGGTGACCAAGTGACGGGGGCTGCTTGTTCTGCCTCTGAGCGGTTCTCTATCCTCTCTGCAGAAGGAAATGCTAGAGGCTGCTGGGTCAGGGGTCAGCGAGCATAGAGGCGGGATTCTTTTCCCATCCAAATGTATAGCCTCCTTATAGTGAGACTTGAAAACAACGGAACATTATTGAAAGAGATTAAAGAATCCAGATAAACGAAAAGACACCCCACGGATTATAACACATTTTAAAAATCACAATATTCCCCTAGTTGATCTACAGAGCCAACACAAGCCTTCTTTGCAGAAACTGACAAGCTGATCTTAAAATGCACAGGAAAGTTCAAGGCACCCATAATAGCCAAAACAATTCTGAAGAAGAACCACCACCCTGGAGGGTTCGCACTTCCTGATTTCACAATTAACCACAAAGTTATAGTGGTCCCGGCAGTGTGGTACTTGCTGAGGATACACAGGGAGATCAGGGGAATAGAAGTGAGAGTTCAGAAATCAACCCTCACGTTTACGGTCAACCGATTTTTGACCAGGGAGTCCACACTATTCAATGAGGGAGAGTATAGTCTTTCCAACAAATGCGGCTGGGACCGGATACTGCATGGAAACGGCTTGAGCTGGACCCTTGTCTCAAAACGTAGACAAAAATGGGTTCAAAATAGACCTGCAACCTTAAGGGAAGAGCAAAACTAGAAACTCTCAGAAGAAAACATGGGCACAGATCTCTGTGGCGCTGGATTAGGCGGCGGTTTCTTGCGTGTGGCACTGAAAGCGTAAACAGCAAGGACACAGCAGTTATGAGAGTTCACCACGGCGTGGAATGCTTGTGCTTCAGGGGACGCCACGGGGAAAGTGGAACGACAGCCCGCGGGAGGGCCGGGGACGATTGCAAACCACGTACCTGAGAAGGGTCTTAAAGCTGTCATATATAAAGGACACAGAATTCAGTAATAGTAACAAATCCCAAATAACCCAATTTAAAAACGGCAAAGGATCTAATAGACATTTCTTTCAAGAAGGTATATCAATGACTAAAAAACGCATGAAAATATGCTCAGCATCACCTGTTATTAGGGAAATGCACATCCAAGATGCAATGAGACACCACTTCATATCCACACGATGAACGTAACCACAGAGGTGCGTTATTGAGCGTCTTGGCAAGGCTGTGAAGAAAGAGGAACCCTCATACACTGTTGCTGGGAATGTAAAATGATACAACTACTTGGGAAGAGTCTAACAGTTCTTCCAAAGGTTGAGAAAAGAGTTTCTATATGACCCAGCAACTCCAAATCTACCCAAGATAAATAAAAACACTATGTCTGCACAAAAACTTGTACACTTATTCATCATTATACAGAATTATTCATAATAGCTAAAAAATTAACACAACCCAAACATCTATCAGCTGATGAAATAACAGATAAAACATGGTATAGCCATATAACAGAATATTATTTGGCAATAAAAAGGAGTGAAGTATTCATATGTATTATAATATGGATGGCTTGAAAACATTACCCGGCCAAAGAAACCAAGTCCGTCTAGTCAAAGCTATGGTTTTTCCAGTAGTCAAGTATGGATGTGAGAGTTGGACCATAAAGAAAGCTGAGCGCCAAAGAACTGATGCTTTTGAACTGTGGTGTTGGAGAAGACTCTTGAGAGTCCCTTGGACTGCAAGGAGATCCAACCAGTCCATCCTAAAGGGAATCAGTCCTCAATATTCATTGGAAGGACTGATGCTGAAACTGAAGCTCCAATACTTTGGCCACCTGATGTGAAGAGCTGACTGATTGGAAAAGACCCTGATGCTGGGAAAGATTGAAGGCGGGAAGAGAAGGGGACGACAGAGGATGAGATGGTTGGATGACATCACTGACTCAATGGACATGAGTTTAAGTAGTCTGGGAGTTGGGGATGGACAGGGAGGCCTGGCGTGCTGCAGTCCATGGGGCTGCAGAGAGTCGGACACGACTGAGCGACTGAACTGAAAGAAAAAAGGCTAAGCACCATAAAGTACTCTGTGACCCCACTTAAACGGGATGTCCAGAATAAGCAAGTCTACAGGAACAGGCAGTAGATTACTGGTTGCTGAGGGCTGGAGGGAAGGAGAGGGCGATGATAACGGGTGTGGGGTTTCTCTGGGGGACGATGAAACGTAAAACGGATTGTGTTGATGGTTGCGAAACTCTGTGAATACACTGAAAACCACTGAATCGTATACTTTAAATATCTGATTTTTATGCCATAAGAATTATAGCTCAATAAACCTATTACCGAAAAAAAAAAAAACAAAAAACCCACCAGTGAGTGTAAAAAAAAACCCCTGGTTACCTTGGTGGAGTAGGCTGGGGAAGTGAAGGGAAGCTTTTGAGTTTTCAGTGTTTTGTTTAAACACTTTGCAGTGATTGAAAAATCTATTCAAATACGCATGCATTCCTTTAGGAATTTTTTAATGCAAAAGGTATTTTTCAAAAGAAAAGAACAGGAACTTCTCTGGTGTCTGGTGGTTAAGAATCCACTTGCCAATGCAGGGAACACAAGTTCCATCCCTGGTTTGGAAAGATCCCACGTGTCAAAAAGCAACTGAGACCATTCCCCGCAACTGGAGCCCGGGCCCTGGAACTCACGCCTTGGGACAGGAAGCCGCCGCGATTGAGAAGCCCTCTCCACGACTGAAGGTCAGCCTCTGGTCACCCAGCTAAAGGCCGTGCAGCAACCGAGACTCAGCGCCAAAATCAAGAACATCAATTAAAAAATAACAGAGGCACCCCACAGTTAACAGTTCAAGCCAAAGCTGAGGTGTGAGGTTGCGGGTGAGGTGTACAGAGGGGCAAACAAACAGGGGCTTCAAAACTTTGTCTTTGGTCCAGAAACGCTGCTCAACATCCTACAAGGCACAGAGCAACCCCTCAACCAAAGGGTGCCGGGCCCTTTCAAATGCGATTTTTCACACGTTCAGGAAAGTGCCTGGGTCTCTTCCACTCCAGCCACGGCCAGTGAGTGACAGCTGTGCGCATCCCGCAGCCGGCCGCTTCGCCTCTGGTGGGACACGAGGTGGAACTTGCCTCCTGCTGGGCTTCCCCACCGCCCCATCCTCACAGCGCTCACCCTCCTGCGAGGCTCTTCTGGGCACCTCCTTGATAGATTGCTTTGACCCAAACCTTTAGCCAGAGTCTGCTTCTTTAAGAAAATGATATGAGACACATCCTCGAGAGGGAAAGGACACACAGTAACCTTCCCTTTTCTTCTACTGCTGTTACTTAGCAGACCAGTCCATCCTACAGGAAATCAACCCTGAATATTCACTGGAAGGTCTGATCTTGAAGCTGAAGCTCCTATACTTTGATCACCTGATGTGAAGAGCCGACTCACTGGAAAAGACTCTGATGCTGGGAAAGATTGAGGGCAGGAGGAGAAGGGGGCGGCAGAGGATGAGATGGTTGGATGGTATCACCAACTCAACGGACGTGAGTGTGAGCAAACTCCGGGAGTTGGTGATGGACAGGGAGGCCTGGCGTGCTGCGGTCCATGGGGTCCCAAGGAGTTGGACACGACTGAGCAACTGACCAACAACTCACGCTGTGGATGCGATGGCCAGAGCTCCAGCAACCATGCTGAGCCCCGAGGACCAGAGCAACACCTTAGGGTAACAGAGCTGAGGAGGCCTGACTCCTGTGGACAGCATGCTGCCGCCACACCAGCCCCTGAAGTGCCTACACGCAGCACAGACCTCTTTTCCGGGCCGGACTAAAATCCTGTATGCTTCAACCACTGCTTTCTGGGTCTTGTAACTTGAAGGTGATATACTCCCTCACCAGCCGTGTGTACTTGGGAAACGTAATTTGCTGACTCTCTCTGAACCTCACTCTCCCTAAGGCAGAGAACCGTCGGAAGAATAAGCAGGTCATCAGCTCTTCCGAGTCAGCCCCTGGACTCCATATCCTCCAGGAAATTTATCTTCATTAGCTGAAGCGGGAGTGACAGTTGCTGTTTTAAGCTGTCAGCTCCCAGATGGATGGTCCTCATCCATCATCCCACAGGACACCAGTAAGTCTGCGTGGCCAAGCGTGCCTTCGATACATTTCTTTTTACAGATGTTGATTTTCAGTCACAGTTTGTTAAATAAAAGACACTAAGCCTAAAGTTTGAGTGCCAAAGAACTGATGCTTTTGAATTGTGGTGTTGGAGAAGACTCTTAAGAGTCCCTTGGACTGCAAGGAGAAGACACCAGTCCATCCTAAAGGAAATCAACCCTGAATATTCATTGGAAGGACTGATGTTGAAAAACGTCACATGCGCCAATGAAGACCCAGGGCAGCAATCAAGAATTTTTTTTTTTTAAGTAAGGAAAATGCTAACTGTAGCATAAATTCAGTTTTCAAATTTTAAGTCCCAAAGAAAGATCTCAAGATTCCGCTGGGAATGCAAGTAGCTTATACGAAACAGCAGGGAAACTGAAGAAAGGAGGGACCCCACAGATGAGCAAGCACGACTGAGAATCTACTGAGAGAAAAGAGATTTGGCCAGACGTTTTCCCAAAGAAGACACAGGTGCTCAACATTGCTAGCCATCAGTGAAATACAAATCAAAACGGCAAGGAGCTATCACCTCACACCTGTCAGAATGGCTGTCATCAGAGAGAGAAGAGGTGTGAAGCACCGTTAAGGCTGCGGAAGAGGGAGCCCTGGAGTGCTCTCAGAGCCGCTGCGAGCCGGGGCAGCCTCCACGGAAACCGCATGGAAGTTCCTCGAAAAATTAAAAGCGGGATTACCACACGATCCAGCAGTTCCGTTTCTGGATATTCATCCAGAAAACAAACGAAACATTAACTTGAAAAAGGAAAAGAAAGGAAATGAAATCATTAACTTGAAAAGACGCCCGCAACCGCACGTCCTCTGTGGTGTTACTTACACCGGCCAGGACTTGGGAACAGCCTAAGGGTCCGTCAGCAGGTAAACGGATAAAGAAGTCGTGGAATACCTGATGGAATATTAGTCACCCGTGTTTTAAAAAGGAGGACGTCCTTGGCTGTTCACTGGTTAAGACGCCATGCTTAACTGCACGGGTCACAGGTTTGATCCCTGCAGGCAAATACTGTCTGATGTCATTTATATAGAGAATCTCTTAAAAAAAAAAACAAAAAAACCCAGCACCCGAACTCCTGATACAGAGAAGCTGCCAAAGGCAGGGGGTGGGGAGCAGTGAGATGAATGAAAGGCATCAGAGGGGCAAAGTTCCAACCGTAAAATAAGTTAAGCCCTGAGGATGTTTAAAAAGGGAATTATAAAGGAAGAACTACTGATGATAATAAAGACAGTAGGAGAAGAGCAAAGAAGAGCGACAATATTTAGACCAACGCTTAATAGCAGGTCCTTAATAAACATCTTCTGAAAACATTGTTAAAGACAGTTATCAGACAGTGGAGAAAAGAATTAATGAGCTGGAAGATAAATGGAGACTCACACCTAAACTATGAAATTAAGCAAATGGGTGAAAACAAAGCAAAAGTAGCTGATAGACCAAAAAAAAAAGGGATATCCGACTAGAGAACAACAACCTCAAGACTGAAAAGCCAAGGGGGGGGGCGCCCCCCCCCCCCCTCGCCGGAACAAACTCCAGCAAACACTTGGCTTCGCACACAGTGTTGCTGCCGCACAACACTGTCCTCACAAAGGGACCTTAATTGTGCTCACGTTAGCGACCAGCCTCCGTGCAGATGGCGCCTGGGCAATCTGACGTGATTCTGGCCAAGGAGATGTAGACAGAAGCGGAGGCTTCCAGGCAAACCCTCTGCCAGGGGCTGACTCGCTGGCACACGCTTTCTGCCTTTTCTCCTCTCTGCTTCTGCCTTGGTGGCAGTTGCAAGGCCCGGAGCTGCAGCAACTATTTTGTGAGCACAAGGAGAGCACTGCCGTCTAAGCCTGCCTGAGCAGGACAGACAGACGGCGCCGGGACTCCGGGGGCCTCG
Source organism: Oryx dammah (assembly GCF_014754425.2). NCBI lineage: Eukaryota > Metazoa > Chordata > Mammalia > Artiodactyla > Bovidae > Oryx > Oryx dammah. Next base: position 1,437,008 of record NW_024070210.1, read on the forward strand.
TGGACTAGTCTCCCGGGGCTAAACGCAGACTGGACTTCTTATTAGGCAGGAAAGGCAACCCTCCATGAGATGAGGCCACTGTTACTGGGCTTTTCTGCTCTAACACAAACTGTGGCTGATACTGTATTTGTCATTTTCTTTCCTTTTTAATATCTGAGACAAACAAACAGTCCTGCAAGCAACAGAAAGGAGCAATTCAACCTCAAGACTGAAGTGGTAATAAAAGTGGCCGCAAAATTAGCCGTGAGAGAAGCTGGTGCACGAGCACAGAAGCAGCAGGCGGCGAGCAGCGTTTCCTTCCTTTCCTCGCCCTCCCTTGGCGCGAGACGGAACACCATGTTCAGACCGCGTAGGAAAGCCGTTCTCCCGGAGGCTAATCATCTGGCCTCTACTCTCTGTTTGAAAGCCGAGGCAAGGCTTGAGAAAATGCAATGGTAATAAGTAGATTATTGATAAAAGCCCAAAGGTCTAGAGGCATGAAAAGAAAGAACAGAACTGAGAACTGAAACGAAGAAGAAAGTGCAAATAAAGAAAAGTGCTAGAAATCACTAGAGAGAGGGGAAATGGAGCCGATGCGTCGTCATCAGTTATCAGGTGGGGTGGTTCAAGGCAGGTTCGAAGGTGCAAAAACGTAATTTCAAAAAGTTTATTTTCTGTTCCAGAGAACAAGATACATCGAGGAGCTGGAGAGACAAGGGGGTTAGAGAAAACGGGGCTGAAACCGAAGATGCAAGACGCTATCGTTCAGAGAAAGAAGCCTCAGTTTATAGAAAAACATAAACAATGAAGGCAGAAATTGCTTTTTTATCCTCAGATAATTTAGGTAAGATTTTATTCTGATTGCACTTAAGATGACAAAAAGGATGCCCAGTCTACTGTAAGAGAAGGTATAGAATTGAAAAGTGAACAGAAAATAAGGGACAGCGAAAAAGATAACACAAATGAGACCAAATGTTAAATGTGCCACCTCCCCTAGAGAAGTACTTTAAACTGTCAACAGTGAGTATAAAAATGTATTAAACAACAAGTTTCTACTGGATAGCACAGTGAACTACATTCAATACCCTGTAATAAACTGTAATGGAAAAGAAGATGAAAAACAATATATATATGTATACCTGAATGATTTTGCTATACCAGAAATTACGACATTGTAAATCAACTATACTTCAATTCAAAAATGGGAAATTAAAAAAGTAAGTGGCTTACTTTCAAAATTACAACTAGAGAGATGATCTAAAAGTCAGCAAGTCTCTGCTAAGATTAAATGCAGGCATTTAATCAAATGTAACCATTTAAAAGACACTTGGTCCTTGGAAGGAAAGCTATGACAAACCTAGATAGCGCATTAAAAAGCAGAGACATCACATTGTTGACAAAGTTCTGTCTAGTCACGGCTATGGTTTTTCCAGTCGTCATGTGTGGATGTGAGAGTTGGACCAAAAAGAAGGCTGAGTGCCAAATAACTGATGCTTTTGACCTGTGGTGCTGGAGAAGACTCTTGAGAGTCCCTTGGACTGCAAGGAGATCCAACCAGTCCATCCTAAAGGAGATCAGTCCTGGGTGTTCATTGGAAGGACTGATGCTAAAGCTGAAACTCCAATACTTTGGCCACCTGATGAGAAGAGCTGACTCATTGGAAAAGACCCTGATGCTGGGAAAGATTGAGGGCAGGAGGAGAAGGGGACGACAGAGGATGAGATGGTTGGATGGCATCACTGACTCGATGGACATGAGTTTGAGCCAGCTCCAGGTAAAGAACAGGGAAGCCTGTGGTGTGCTGAGGCAACAGTTAAAAAATAGATGCTAGCATATAAAGCATTAAGAGATAAACAAAAGTATTAACAGAATTTGAAGCTACTCAAGTGATGAAGTCAATAACACTGAAGTGTGTGTCCTCGACACACAATGTCGTCTATATTTTTTTACTACGTTTAGAGGGTGGGGGTTATGTCCCCTCCTGCTCCAAAATTCTGTAACATAAAAAAACCCAGCGGAGATATATATAGATACCAGGATGTAAAGAAACAGTCAAGTGAAAAAAAAGAGAACTCTGGAAAATGCACATTCTCAGATCATTATGTGATACTTTTAGAAATAAAGCATAATTATATAGCCAACCATACAAAAACATTTTTTAAAAAGCCCTTTTGAATAACATTGTGATGAGTTAGAACTAAACAGAGAATGGGTGAGAATATTTATCTCAACCATGGAGAGGACTCACATTTGTGAAAAAATGCAGAAAAAAATGTCAGTCAAAATGAGTGTACTTGTTGTTCTGTGACCCCATGGACTGCAGCACGCCAGGCCTCCCTGCTGCTGCTGCTGCTAAGTCGCTTCAGTCGTGTCCGACTCTGTGCGACCCCATGATGGCAGCCCGCCACGCTCCGCCATCCCTGGGATTCTCCAGGCAAGAACACTGGAGTGGGTTGCCATTTCCTTCTCCAATGTGTGAAAGTGAAGTCGCTCAGTTGTGTCTGACTCTTAGAGACCGCATGGACTGCAGCCCACCAGGCTCCTCCATCCATGGGATTTCTTGCCTGGAAACAGGCAAGAGTACTGGAGTGGGTTGCCATTACCTTCTCCGCAGGCCTCCCTGTCCATCACCAGCTCCCGGAGTTTACTCAAACTCATGTCCATTGAGTCGGTGATGTCATCCAACCATCTCATCCTCTGCCGTCCCCTTCTCCTCCTGCCTTCAATCTTTCCCAGCATCAGGGTCTTTTCCAGTGAGTTGGCTCTTCGCATCAGGCGGCCAGAGTACTGGAGTTTCAGCTTCAGCGTCAGTCCTTCCAATGAATATTCAGGGTTGATTTCCTTTTTAGGATGGACTGGTTGGATCTCCTTGCAGTCCAAGGGATTCTCAAGAGTCTTCTCCAACACCACAGTTCAAAAGCATCAATTTTTTTGGCACCCAGCCTTCTTTATGATCCAACTCTCACATCCATACCCGACTACTGGAAAAACCAGAGCTTTGACTAGACGGACATTTGTTGGCAAAGTATGCCTCTGCTTTTTAATACGCTGTCTGGGTTTGTTGTGGCTTTCCTTCCAAGGAGCAAGCATCTTTTAATTTCTTAGGGCAGTCACCATCTGCAGTGATTCTGGAACCCAAGAAAATAAAAGTCTGTCACTGTTTCCTTTGTTTCCCCATCTATTTGCCACGAAGTGATGGCACCAGATGCCATGATCTTAAGTTTTTTGAAAGTTAAGTTTTAAGCCAGCTGTTTCACTCTCCTCTTTCACCTTCATCAAGAGGCTCTTTAGTTCCTTTTTGCTTTCTGCCATAAGGGTGGTGTCACCTGCATTTCTGAGGTTATTGATATTTCTCCCAGCAATCTTGATTTCAGCTTGTGCTTCATCTAGCCAGGCAGTTCTCATCATGAAACATGAGTGTATTTGAGTATATAAAAATCTTTTCTACGTTCCAAAAAAGAGTCATAAAAAAGGTAGCAGAATAGGATAAATATTTTGAACCCATGTAAGTAAATACTTACAACTGAGATAAGAACTTGATGTGTACCCATGGGCTTGCAAGACAGCCCTTAGATACCATAGAGAATCCCAGGATTCTTAGAACATAGTTTGAAAACCACTTGCATGGTTGGTCTCTAAGATCAATATTGGTCTCTAAGGTCAATCTGATTCATCAGATGCTTAATACTAGGGAAGACCCAAGACACAGACAGCTTTGGCGCCAATACTCTGCTCACAGGCCCAGAGGCAGAGTCAGGAAGTGGCTTATGGGATCAAATATGTCCAAACTGGAGACTAAAATTCTGGGGGCAGCCAGATTCTAGGCACATTAGTTACATGATGGGAAGAAGACTGCAACTTTGAGAATGGTCAAACGTTCCAATCAAAGGTACAGGCTCTATTTAAAGGAACTCCTGGGAGGTAGGCAGAAAAAATAAAGGAGGGGGGCTTCACTGGTGGCTCAGACGGTAAAGATTCTGCCTGCGATGTGGGAGACGCAAGTTCGATCCCTGGGTCAGAAAGATCCCCCCGCAGAAGGGAATGGCAACCCACTCCAGAATTCTTGCCTGGAGAATTCCACCGAGACCTTTTACCATCCTGAGAGTCTGCTAAACAGACCGTCGCTGTGTTCTTCTACGATCCCAGGTCACCCAAGGGCCATCACACTGAAAAAAGGGGTTGTGACCTCTTTAACTGGCAATTCTTCCCACAAGGTCCCCAAAGGAGGAAAGGGCGAAGAAGCGGCGGGCCAAAGCACAGGTTCTAAAGGGACAGCCCGCTGGAGGCTCTCGAAGGCTCAGATCCTGGTCTGCAACCTGAGAATACAGCACCTACCCTCATGGGGTTGTCCCAAGAATTAACATATGTAACGAGGTGTACTGGGTATAACCTATGGTAAGCACTCAATTTCATAATTTTTATTAAACACAAGACTGAAAAACAAATCACATTTAACCCTCAAATCCAACAATTTAAGGATGGCTAAAGAAACTATTCTACATTAATTAAACACATAAAATTCTTGGGAAAGTGAACAGGAAATACTGTAAAAAGAAAGGGGAGGAAAATAACAGTAGAGCCCTGTGGATGATGAAGAGGAACTAAAAAGCCTCTTGATGAAAGTGAAAGAGGAGAGTGAAAAAGTTGGCTTAAAGGTCAACATTCAGAAAACGAAGATCATGGCATCTGGTCCCACCACTTCATGGGAAATAGATGGGGAAACAGTGGAAACAGTGTCAGACTTTATTTTGGGGGGCTCCAAAATCACTGCAGATGGTGACTGCAGCCATGAAATTAAAAGATACTTACTCCTTGGAAGAAAAGTTATGACCAACCTAGATAGCATATTCAAAAGCAGAGACATTACTTTGTTGACTAAGGTCCATCTAGTCAAGGCTATGGTTTTTCCTGTGGTCATGTATGGATGTGAGAGTTGGACTGTGAAGAAGGCTGAGCGCCGAAGAATTGATGCTTTTGAACTGTGGTGTTGGAGAAGACTCTTGAGAGTCCCTTAGACTGTAAGGAGATCCAACCAGTCCGTTCTAAAGGAGACCAGTCCTGGGTGTTCTTGGAAGGAATGATGCTAAAGCTGAAACTCCAGTACTTTGGCCACCTGATGTGAAGAGTTGACTCACTGGAAAAGACTCTGATGCTGGGAGGGATTGGGGGCAGGAGGAGAAGGGGACGACCGAGGATGAGATGGCTGGATGGCATCACGGACTCGATGGACGTGAGTCTGAGTGAACTCCGGGAGTTGGTGATGGACAGGGAGGCCTGGCGTGCTGCGATTCACGGGGTCACAAAGAGTCGGACACGACCGAGCGACTGAACTGAAGTGATGGACGAGAACACGTATGTGCAGTCATTAGAACCAGAGGAGTCAGGAAAATGTCGCTGCCTTCCGCTTGTCTTGGAGATTAGAGGGCGTGCAAGGAGGCAGTGACCGTGTCAGAGTCCGCTTCTTGGTGATCGAGTGTCCGGCACAAACAGATACTTACGGGAACTGCAAAAATGAAGACGTTGCTGAAGATGGGACTCCCTGGCAGTCCAGGGCTAAGACCCCCCGCTCTCAGTGCAGGGGGCCTGGGTTTGAACTGGATCCCACAGGCAGCAATGAAGACCGGAGACCCTGCATGTTGCAACTGAGACCCAGGGCGGCCAAATAAATACATATTTTTTTAAATTAATAAACTTTAATACAGATCAAAGAAATTCTAACCATGATGAGATTAACTTTTACCTGTTGGTACAACAATCTGCTCACGCTATAATGGTTATATGGAAAATGAGTGTTACTCGCTCAGTCGTATCCGACTCTGCAACCCCTGTGGACTGTAGAACGCCAGGCTCCTCTGTCCACGGGATTTTCTCCAGGAAAGAACACTGGAGTAGGGTGCCATATCCTCCTCTAGGAAATCTTCCTGACCCAGAGATTGAACCCTCATCTCCTGCATTGGCAAGCGATTCTTTACCACTGAACCACTTGGGACACCTCTCTAGAATACATTACACAGGCGCTAATCATGAGCCACGTCCAGGACCAACAGAGGGCATCAGTATAATTATCTCTGTGTAGTTACAATGAGTAAAACTGTTGTTGAAAATCTGGTCATCGACCTAGAGGCTTGGGGTGGGGGGTTACCGAGCGAGGCTTGAGAGGGAGAAGATATATGTATAACGATGACTGATGGGCCTTGCTGTACGGCAGAGATCAACACAACATCGTAAAGCAATTACTCTGGTCACCCACTCTGAGTGGCCTCCCACTGAGGTGGGGCTGGGCGTCCCTGACCCACACAAGCCACAGCCACACTCTCAGCCCAGGGCCAGCACACCCCGCATCCAAAGAGCTGCTCTAGACGACTGCTCCTCACCTCCTGACCACCAGCTGGCACACGTCGCACCTCCTCTCCTTTCCAGCCCCTCCAGCAGCTGGTCTAAGTCCTGAAGCTCAGGGAGGGGCCCACCTTGTCAGCAGCCTTCTAGACTTCAGAGTTCTCAAAATTTAACATGGTTATGATTTACCAAAAGGAAGAACCAACCCAGGTGTCTCTGAACAGAGGAAAGGATAAACAAAGTGTTCCCACGTGCAATGGAATACTATCAGCCATAAAAAGGAACAAGATTGTGACACATGCTCCCCATGGCTGAACTCGGAAAACACTGCACTTAGTGAAATAAGTCAGACAGAGGAGTATGAATTCAGCTGCATTTACACACGCCCACCCAGTAGGTTCTAGCTCAGCTGGTCTGGGGCAGGCCTGAGACTCTGCACTCCTAGCCAGGTCCAAGGTGATGTTGGTCCTGCTGATTCCGGGACCACTCTTCGAATAGCAAGAATCTTCCAAGTGAAAGTGAAGTGAAGACACTCAGTCGTGTCCGACTCTTTGTGACTCCATGGACTGTAGCCCGCCAGGCTCCTCCATCCATGGGATTTTCCAGGCAAGAGTACTGGAGTGGGTGCCATCTCCTTCTCCAGAGGATCTTCCCAAGGCAGGGATTGAACCCAGGTCTCTCGCACTGTAGTACTGACTTTACCGTCTGAGCCACCAGGGAAATCCCTAACTTTGAATCCTCCAGGGTGGTCTCCCTTTCCGGCCCAAGCCCAACTCCTATCACACGTGCCTAAGTGTGCTCCACGTGCTGCCGACTGAGAGCCACCCAGGAAGTTTCTCAAAGGGCACCAGGAGCTCTGAAAGCGGGCCCTAAACCTGCGCTGAGACAAGCGCCTCCGTCCCCGCGGGGGCGTTCTTATGGACGGCGACGCTTAGGATGCCCCGCGGGGAAGCCGGCAAGGCCCTGCGCCGCCCTGCGCCTGGGCGAGAGGGGCTTGTACTGAGCCGCGCCGCGCCCCGCGCCGCGCCCCGCGCCGCGCCCCGCGCCGTGCCCCGCGCCGTGCCCTGCGCCTCGCTGTCCGTGCAGGCGCACAGGCTTCCCTTTCACGATGACGGCGGAGACGCGGTGGGGAAGATCACTCACCGCATTATCTCGTCCTTTTCATGACAGTCTAGAGAAGACATTGCTATTCACGCGTAAAGAGGTGGGTGTTTTCTAAGCAGTCAGACTGAGAAAAAGCAATCACCTAATGGCTGCCCTCACCTCTTTCAACAGCTGGAAAACTCACAGCCAGCGCTGGGGCTCGTCTCTGGCACTCGCATAGGCCCTCCTGACACACCTCTCCATGTATCAGCAATCTGCGGCTTAACTGTTCTACCCCACTGGTGTCTCCTCACCCTCCCCAGCCTTAAATCCACTCGTACGCATCCCTAGCACACTGTACACATGCGTGTAGTAGGCGTCTGTGTGTTCACCAAGACTGAGCTTTACCCACTCTGGGCTCACGGGAGAGGGGTGGTCCTCCAGGTCCTCAATGTGGTCAATGAAACACGCGTGGAGGTGACCTGTCCCCACCAGGCAGTGGCCGTTTCATTGCTGGTGCCTCACTCCTCAGCCCTTCCTGGCCCTTCCCGAGCAGTCCTGGAGGCATCAGCTGATGAAGATCAGCCAGAAGCTAAAAGAAGCCTGGAACACCAGGCCAACCCAGCAGACAACTGTCCTGGGGAGGCCCCTCGCCCACGGTGGGCTCTGGGGAGGTAAGACGTAATCTCTTATCGTATTAAGCTACTGAGAGTCCCTTGGACTGCAAGGAGATCCAACCAGTCCATCCTAAAGGAAATCAGTCCTGAATATTCATTGGGATGACTGATGCTGAAGCTGAAACTCCAATACTTTGGCCACCTGATGTGAAGAACTGACTCATTGGAAAAGACCCTGATGCTGGGAAAGATTGAAGGCAGGAGGAGAAGGGGACAACAGAGGATGAGATGGCTGGATGGCATCACCGACTCAGTGGACATGAGTTTGGGTGGACTCCAGAGCTGATGATGGACAGGGAGGGCTACAGTCCATGGGGTCACAGAGAGTCAGACGCGACTGAGAGACTGAACTGAGCTGAACAGAGGTTATGGAGCAGCCCAAGGCTTTAAGCGCACCCTGACTGTATCAGTTTGCAAATGATCTCATATCTTTTGTGGACAAAAGCTAAGTTATAAATACATAGGCAAACACAGAAACAAACGCCTAACAAATGCCTGCTTGAGTGAAAAGGACACTTAGAGAGGATCACTCACAGGTTATACTGTCAATCTACTTCTCCAACTGCACTTCAAACTCATTCTTGCTTCAGGGCTGATCACCAGCCTCTTTCAGAACCAACATCCCTGAGATGTGTTTTAATATTCTGTTCTGACTTTCCACACTGTGGTAAAACATACAGAATATTTGTCATTTTACCCGTTTATAAGTGCACAAGTCAGTGGCATTAAACGTATTCACACTGTTACATAACTATCACCACTACTTACAGCCAAAACTTTATTATCCCCCACAAAAGTTCCATTAAATAAGCCTTCTTTTCTTCCCTCAGCTCCTGGTGGTCTCTATTCTGCTTTCCACCCCTATGAAAAGTGCCTATCCTGGGCACCTCACGTGAGGGGGATGATATCTGTCCTTCTGTGTCTGGCATATTTCACTCAGGATGTTTCCAAGGTCTATCCATGTTGCAGCAAACACCACCACCTCATTGCTTTTTATAGCTGAGTAACACTGCGGGGTAGGCGTGCACATTTAAAATCCATTCATCGGATGCTAGACACTCGGGCTGGCCCACCTTCTGGCGCTTGGGGACAGCGCCACAGTGAACACTGGTGTGCAAATACAGGCAGACCTCTTTCCCCGCACTTCGCTTATTGTGCTCAATGGTATTGGGCTGTTCACACACTGAAGGTTTGTGGAAGTCTGCAGATGCCATTTTCCCAGCAGCATTTGCTCACTTCACGTCTCTATGCTCCACTTGGATGATTCTTGCGGTATTTCACACTTTTCCTTTATTGTTATGTTTGCTCTGGTGGGCTGTAGTCAGTAGACCCTGATGTTGCTGCTGCTAAGTCGCTTCAGTCGTGTCCGACTCTGAGCGACCCCATAGACGGCAGCCCACCAGGCTCCCCCGTCCCTGGGATCCTCCAGGCAAGAACACTGGAGCGGGTTGCCATTTCCTTCTCCAATGCATGAAAGTGAAGTCGCTCAGTCGTGTCCAACTCCTAGCGACCCCATGGACTACAGCCCACCAGGCTCCTCCGTCCATGGGATTTGCCAGGCAAGAGCACTGGAGTGGGTGCCATCGCCTTCTCCAAGACCCTGATGTTACTACAGTAAAAAGGCTGACCCGCCGAAGGCTCAGGTGAGGGTAAGTACTTTCTCGCTATCAGGCATTTTTAAATTAAGGTGTATCCTTTTTAGACATAATGCTATTGCACACTTAACAGACGACAGCACAGCGTGGTCACAAGTTTCACACGCACGAGGGAGGCAAAAGGTCGCTTTACTGCAGCCCTCGCTTTACTGTGGTGGTCTGGAGCTGGACTCATGATGTCTCTGAGGGGTTCCTGTATCTGTTTGAGTTTCTGCTTTCAATTCTTTTAGGGGAATTTCATGTGAAGTTCTATGTTTAAAGTTTCGAGAAACTGTCAAATTGTCTTTTACTCTGCTCTCCCTTTTTTTTTTTAATGGTTAACAACTTCATAATGCATATTTATGAATCTCTGCATAATTTCAAACAAACACTTAACTTGTGGTCAGTGTTTCCCTCTATATAACTTCCAGGAAAAGTCACTGCTCTGACTTCTAAATCAAAGACTTCTAATCAATTAGGGACTTCCCTGGTGGTCCAGTGGCTGGATCTTCGCCTTCCAACGCAGGGGATGCGGGTTGGATCCCTTGTCAGCGAGTTGGATCCCACATGCCTCAGGGCCAAGAAGCCAAACATAAACCAGAGGCAATATTGTAACAAATTCAATAAAGATAAATAAATGGTCCATATCAGAAAAAAAAATTTTTTTAAGGCCTCAGACAGCAGCTGCATGGAATCCTCAACCACGTTTTCCAGGAAAATACTGTTGATGAGCATCGCCCACGCTCCCTGCAATGACCCCCGAATGAGATGCCAAGGGGGAAACGCTTGTGAGGGCTGCTGCTGCTTTCCAGTCGCTGAGGCGTGTCCGACTCTTTGTGGCCCCACAGACTGCAGGATGCCAGGCCTCCCTGTCCATCACCAACTCCCGGAGTTCACTCACACTCAACGTCCATCGAGTTGGTGATGCCATCCAGCCATCTCATCCTCTGTCGTCCCCTTCTCCTCCCGCCTTCAATCTTTCCCAGCATCAGGGTCTTTTCCAGTCAGTCAGCGGTTTGCATCAAGTGGCTAAACTACTGGAGCTTCAGCTTCAGCATCATAGTGGGGTTGCACACTGGGAGAAGCTTTATGCTTCCTTTCTTCTCATCAGAATCCCAGTGGGGGTCATGACTCTGCCATAGTACATGCAGCCACATCTGAAGCTTGAATAGCCATTGGTGACGCTCAGTCCATACACCTCGGATCTCCTTTAACCACTTCTGGGCACATTGGCCTGATTTCAAATGGCCAGTGCCTATATCTTATCAGAAGGCTACTCTTGGGCTGTCCAGGGAAAATCGGGCCAGAAGTATCTGGGAATTACTTTTTTGTGCTTCCCCGCATCCCCTAAGCAGCTTTTAACCAGTTTCTGACGGGCGCGGGTGTATAAATGCCCCAGCTCCCTTACCTGGGGTCAGTCTGGTTCATGAGCTTTGCGCTGATGTCCACAGCCTCCAGCCTGGGATTAAGCACCAGCTGCCCGCTCTGGTCTCTGCCTCACAGCGCGCCCTGCAGTGACGGACTTCCCTTTCCTGTATCGGTTCCTCCCTCACCTCCCCGTGTCCCTTGATCTGCCAGGAAACTGCTCGCACCCAGATTCTTTGCTCAGAGTCTACGTCCGAGGGAACTTGAGCTAAGACGGAGCTCCCCTCCGGCAATTTCCTAGATCCAGTTGCCTTCCATATTTCTGTTACTTTTTCCTAGTTTAAAGTTTACTTAGGTTTTATGATTATTCTCCTGTAAGCTTTCTTGTTATCATCACCTCAACGTCTTTGCATAGTAAAGCACAGTGGCACTAATTTTTAGAAGAAAAACCCATCATGTAATGCTACAGTTAAAATACATGATATAAATGGCTTATAGAACATGATACAAATTTAGAAAAATATGTATGTACATGTGTGTCCCTGGGGAAAAAAGAACAGAAAAGGCATCTACTAATAAGGACCTGTTGTACAGCACAGAAAACAATATTCAATCCTGTGCAATAACCCATAAGGGGACAGAATCTGAAAGAAATAGGTATCACGTATGCATAACTGAGTCACTTTGCTGTACGTCTAAAACTAACATAGCATAATGAATCAAGTAGACTTCAGGTAAAAAATGGGATGCATCAAAACGTCCACAATGGCTAATTTTAGGTGATGTCATTACGGAGGGTTTTTTTCTTCTTTACAAAGAACATGAAGCTTCAGTTTCCTCATCTATAAAATAGGGGTAATCACACTTACCATATGAATCATGTTGATTAAAATTGCGATTAATTTATGCAGCTAGCTGCATCACATCCTCACAGAACAATCACAGTGCGCGCTTAACGATGTGCCCCAGGAAAGGAGAGCAAGTCCCATTATTCCATCAGCAATTAATGAGACAATTTAAGGAAACGTGAGAAACGAGAGAGTAAAAATAAACCCATACTTATAGAGTGCTTTGTACTTTCTAAAGAGCAATTAATTATACGAGCTCACTATCCCTTACAAGAACCCTTCAGAGGGGCAGGCTTCGGGACAGGGTGTGGGAAGGAGGCAGGACTAATACTCAACAGCTACAACGCGCCAGATGCCAAGGTGGGCACCTACAGACGATTCAGAGAAGGACGGGCCTCTGGCGTTAAGCCGGCCCGGCCCCAGGCAGGGTGGAGGGTCCCGGGCAGGGTGGAGGGCCCCAGGCAGGGTGGAGGGCCCCGGGCAGGGTGGAGGGCCCCGGCCCCACACTCGGCCCCGGCTTCCTCCTGTCCCGAGGCTAGCGCTCCATTCGTGCCCCAGCTGAGCTCACACGCCCACCCATCCACGACGCCCGAGGGTCCCTGGCCTCGGGGTTCACCAGTCCACACAGAGATTCTGCTCCTTCCGACCTCTGTGTCCATGGGAAGTTCAAACGGGTGGCTTGTGGAGAGGGTGGGGAGGACTGAAACCTCCCACCAACTGGGTAACAGTCACTCAGTCGAGTCCGACTCCTCTTGACCCCACGGACTGTATGTAGCCCGCCAGGCTCCTCTGTCCACGGGAGTCTCCAGGCAAGAATACTTCCTCCTCCAGGGGATCTTCCTGACCCAGGGATCGAAGCTGCATGTCTTATGTCTCCTGCATAACCCACGCCAGTGTTCTGGCCTGGAGACTCCCACGGACAGAGGAGCCTGGCGTGCTGCAGCCCAAGGGGTCGCACAGCTGGACTGAAGCGGCTTAGCGCACAAGGACTTCTGGCGGAGCCCACAGGTCCGTAACCATGCTGGGCCTCTCCTCCTGGCCTCCTGCTCACCGGCTGAGGCCCTGGGCTTCTAGATGAACCCAGGCAGTCTTCCCTGACTAACCAGGCCCGAGGCTGATCTGTTACACTCAGTGCAGAATGTCTTCTCCTGGCAGAATATCTGCCTAAGACAACCCGGAGTGGGAGCGTCAGGGAAGTACGCCGTGTCACCCACCTCCTGGACAAGCTCTCGGGCAGCTTGGGGCCACCGCAGCAGAGCACCCCCAGACCCCTGCCAGCCCTGCTGGCGCTCCCGGGGTTCCAGCAGCCAGCCCTGCGCCACTCTGCTTCTGGGAAGCCTTTCAAAGCCCCTCCTCCACTCCAGCCCTCTGCTTTCTTCACAATTTGTGCAGCATCTTCACCAAACCCCTTATCACTCATTACATTCAAGGGTGAGCAAGCCCGCAGAGTGCAAAGACCCCCACCCTTTTCCCTTCTGCTGGTAATAAAGGCGTAAGAGATGGCAGCCTTATGCCTCTCACTCAGAAACTCTCAGTAGCTCCCAACTGCCTCTAGTTCAGCTCCAGCTCCGCAGTAAAGCTCCCTCCCTCACCGCATCGGCCAGAAGACCTTCTAGCTCTCTCTCCACTACCCCATACAGATCACGGAGCTCACTGCGCCCTGAAAGCAATCCTCTCCTCTTCCAGAGTGTGAAGTACTTTTCGTCTCCAGACCCCAATCAGGCCAGCACTAACTGGTTCAGCCCATAGGTCCCTTCTGCAGACCCCAACCAGCTTCTTCCTGGTAGAAAACCATTTTCATCTTCATTAGCACTTTCACCTCCTTACCTCCAAACTCATATTTATTTTCTCTTTGTTTAGGAAGTCATGGTCAGCCTTCTTAAAACGTGTCTCCCCCTCAGACAAGTGGTTTATGCAAGGCACTAACTCATTTCATTGAGTCCCTTGGACTGCAAGGAGATCCGACCAGTCCATCCTAAAGGAAATCAGTCCTGAATATTCATTGGAAGGACTGATGCTGAAGCTGAAACTCCAATACTTTGGCCCTTGATGCGAAGAACTGACTCACTAGAAAACACCCTGATGCTGGGAAAGATTGCAGGCGGGAGGAGAAGGGGACAGAGGATGAGATGGTTGGATGGCATCACCAACTCAATGGACATGGGTTTGGGTGGACTCAGGGAGTTCGTGATGGACAGGGAGGCCTGGCGTGCTGCGGTTCAAGGGGTCGGAAAGAGTGGGAGACGACTGAGCGACCGATCTGAACTCATTTAATAAATGTGGTTCCTAGTCCCGATCTGTAAGCGTTCTCCTTAATATTCCATGAACTCAGGCTCAGTCTCCTTAACTAGACTGAGCATCCCCACTGCAGAGCGTCTCCGATGAAAGACCATTCACATGCCCTGGGGATTTTCTGAACCCGCAGATCCTGGCTCTAGGGGTCCGGCAGGGGCTGGGACTGCGTTTAGAACAAGCTCCAGCTGACTCTGCCGCAGCTGGTCCGCGGACCTCGCCGCAAACAGCAAGGAGGGCCTGTCACCTGTTGGTCCCTCAGCGGGTGCCACCTGCGCCGCCCGGCCGGGCGCGGGGGTGGCGAGACGCGGGGCTGGGAAGCGCGGGGCCCGCCCGCCGCCCCCCCGGGCGCACTCACCGATGGTGGACACGACGGTGCCCACGAAGTAGAAGGCGCCCGGGAAGTCCCAGCGCGGGCGCGCGCCGTCCACGCGGACGCCGGCGGCCGCGGCCTCCTCGAAGTGGCGGAGGAAGCCGCGCAGCGCGTCGCGGCTCAGGTTGTGGCGGCGGCCGAAGCCGGCCAGGCGCTCCTCCCAGCGCTGCCGGGCCTGGCGCTCGTGCGGCCGCTCCAGCGCCGAGAAGACGGCGGCGCCGCCCAGCAGGTAGAGCGCCAGGAGCGCGCCGAGCAGCAGGAAGCGCGCGTTGTCCTCGTTCGCGCGGCCCGGCCCGCAGCCGCCGCCGCAGCCCCGGCCGGCCAT
>NW_024070210.1:1452319-1573449 GCF_014754425.2 Oryx dammah
CCCCGGGAGGTAGGGGCGCGGCCGCGCGCTCAGCCCGCCCCGGGCCGCGCGGCCGCCGCCTCGCCCATCGCCTCCGGCCGCGCGGCTCCCGGGGCCGCCGCGTGGACCGCGCTAGCTGCCACGTCCGCCCTGATGCGCGGTTTCAAATCCGCTTTTTGGTCCGCCGCCGCCCCCGCCCTCCCGGGGCTGAGCCCGCTGCTGCGGGGCCCGAGGGTGCGCCGCCGTGCCCCCTGGCGCCGGCCCCGCTCAGGGTGCGGGGGGCCGTGGGGCGTCCTCAGGGCAAGCCCTGGGCCCGCCCCCAGAGACGGGGTCTGCGGGCTGACGGGGAGCGGGGTCCCGCGGTCCCCGGCGCCTCGACAGTCGCTTCTCGGGCCGCCGACGGCTGGCACGCGGGGCCTCGGTCCGCTGGAGCAGCTAGTGCCTCCCCGCTGGGTCCGAGGTGTGGCCGCGCCCCAGCCTGGGTGTCGCGCGGGGCCTCGGGCCTCTGGGGTCGCCGGGCCGGCGGCTGGGGCTCAGGGGCTGGGTGGAGCCGGTCCCCGGGGAGCGCACGCACACAGCGGTCGTGCCAAGCGCGCTTCTCCGCCTGCGACCTCCGCGCGGCGCGCGGCAGCCGGCGGCCGGGTTGGCTGGAGGAGGAGACCAGAAAGGGAGGCTGGGGCGAGGAAGCTAGGGGCCCTTCCCGCAGGAAGCCCCCCTCAACGTGCCCGCACCCGGCGCCCTTGGCTCCAGACGCGGCCCGGGGGCGCCCACGTGTCGGGCCCGCCCGCTGCGAGCGAACGCCGCGCGCCAGCCCCGGCTCCTGGAGAGTCTGCGGAGGACCGGGGTCTGGAGGGGCGCGCGGCCGCGAGACAATGACCCGGCAGAGTTCCAGCTCCCGGGCCCGGGCTTGGCCGCCTCGGCGGGCTCGAGAGACCCGACAGGGCCCGGCTCAGGGAGCGCCATCCCCTCCCGAGGCCGACCGGCCACAGGCGCGCCCGCGAACCTCCCGGACCCCGCCCCGCGAGCCCGCTGTGCGGGGGCGCTGGCGCCGCGCGCGCGTCCCGCCTCCCGAGCCGTGCCCCCTCCGGCCAGACCGCCCTCCGGGTCCTCGGCGCGCCCCGCCCGGCCGGCCCGCGCACTCCGCGCTGCCACAGGTGGGGCCGCGGGGCCGACTCCCCCGGTCCTCCGCCCCCAGCCGCGCCGAGCCGCCGCAGCGCCAGCGCCCACCTGCTGAATCCGGTCCCGCGGCGGGGGCGCCGGGGCTGCGCCTCCGGACGCGGACCGGAGAGAGGAGCTGGAGGAGGGGGCAGCCTCACTGGCCCGCGCGGGCCCTCCGGGGCCGGGAGGGGGCTCTCAGTCCCCTGCAGACGCGACTCGCCCCCACCCGCGCTCCCGGCCCCCTCGGCCCCTCCGGAATCACCGGCCCTGGCCTGCGGGGTGAAGGCGGACCCGGGAGGAAAAGATGCCTGGGCATCTTCCAATGAACGAGAATCTCCTCGCCTCCTGAGAGTGTGGCCCCCAGGAGCAGAGAATTAAGACACAAACACCCAGGTGCCTGTCCGCCTGCCACCAGAAGTCCTGATCCTGCCAGTTCAGTCACTCAGGCGTGTCCGACTCCGCGACCCCGTGGACTGCAGCACGCCAGGCCTCCCTGGCCATCCCCAACTCCCGCGGTTCACTCACAATCATGCCCATCGAGTCCGTGATGCCATCCAGCCATCTCATCCTCTGTCGTCCCCTTCTCCTCCTGTCCTCAATCTTTCCCAGCATCAGGGTCTTTTCCAGTGAGTCAGCTCTTCGCATCAGGTGGCCAAAGGATTGGCGCTTCAGCTTCAACATGAGTCCTCCCGACGATGCCGCCAGTGTCGCTCTCTCGTTTCTCTCCTCTCCACTCCCGGATGCCCTGCTTTTATCTCGCCTCTTGGGAGCAAGGGCTTTAGAGAACAACGCTTATAGGAGGAACACGTGTGTCCACCCAGGGCGAGTCCTGTGATGAGCCCCCCACCGCCGCGTCGAAAGAATGTTTCGGTGAATTGCCGTGTACTCAACGAACATTTTACTCTTCTTGCTTTCTCACGTATCTGTCCGTCCCTCTTTCCATCCATCAGCTCAGCTCGTTTGGACCCATTTGAGCTGCAGGCGTCAGGGCCCTGCTCCTCCCCGCCCCCGCCCCCGCCCCCGCCTGCATTGTCCTTCCTGCAGTTCAGTGTTGTGGCCTAGTCACCAAGTCGTGTCTGACTTGTTGAGACCCCGCGGGCGGTAACCCGCCAGGCTCCTCCGTCCATGGCAAGGATACTGGAGTGGGTTGCCGTTTTCTTCTCCAGAGGATCTTCCTGACCCAGGGATCGAACCCCTGCATTGCAGGCAGATTCTTTACCACTGAGCCACTTGGGAAGCCGGTAGAGATCAATACAACCCTACTTACTTACAGATTGTGTTCTTTGGGAATAAAATTTACATACTATGAAATGCACAAATCTTAAGTGTACCATTAAATGAGTTCTGGCAAATGCATTCAGTCTTGCAAATTAAACACAAATCTATCCAACCTATCCACCAAATATCCCAGGCCCCTTCCCAACAAGTTCCCAACCACATTCCTACAGAGGCAATCAGCGTTCTGAATTTTTCTGCCATCAGCTTTTCCCTTTGTAGAAATTAGTTTTGCTTGTTCTACATCTTCATATAAATGGATTCATAGTTATGTATTCGTGTAAAGCCCTGTATTTCTAAGATCTAGCCATGTTACATATCTTACTAGTCCTTCCCTTTTTATTGGTTGAATATTCTCCTTACTGATAGAAGTGAAGTGAAGTCACTCAGGCGTGTCCGACTCTTTACGACCCTGTGGACTGTAGCCCGCTCAGGCTCCTCCGTCCATAGGATTCTCCAGGCAAGAAGACTGGAGTGGGTTGCGATTTCCTTCTCCAGGGGATCTTCCCAACCCAGGGATCGAACCTGGGTCTCCTGCATTGCAGGCAGACGCTTTTTCCTCTGAGCCACCAGGGAGAAATCAGGACTATTAAAGGTGCTTGGCATCCACCAGGGTATGACTCTCGTCCGCTGAAATTCTTCTGATGTTTTCTAAGATCCTGCTAATTTACACAAATACCTAGTGACCTGACCTCAATTTATCTATTTCACTCCCCTTCCTCTGAGTTCCTGATGTTCCCTGAACACATCACCTCAGGGTCTTTGCACATGCGTCCTCTCTACTTGCCGAGTTTCCCTCAAATACCACACCTCACCTCCTCAGGACTCTCTTCAGTGCCGCCATATTAGTGAGTCTTCTCTGATTACATTAGAAAGAAAGTGCACCAAGACTGGCCAGGGAATTCTCTCCTCCTGCTTTGCTGTATCTTTTCCCGTAATACTGCCACTATCTGTTATCT
Organism: Oryx dammah; assembly: GCF_014754425.2. Lineage (NCBI taxonomy): Eukaryota > Metazoa > Chordata > Mammalia > Artiodactyla > Bovidae > Oryx > Oryx dammah. The sequence continues at coordinate 1,455,691 of NW_024070210.1, forward strand.
ATTTGGCTTTCCTGGTAGCTCAGCTGGTAAAAAATCTGCCTGCAATGCCAGGAGACCCCGGTTTGATTCCTGGGTTGGGAAGATCTGCGGGAGAAGGGAAGGGCAAACCACTCCAGTATTGCTGGGCTTCCTTGGTGGCTCAGCTGGTAAAGAATTCGCCTGCAAATCAGGAGACCTGGGTTGGGAAGATCCCCTGGAGAAGGGAAGGGCAAACCACTCCGGTATTCTGGCCTGAAGAATTCCATGGATACTGTATAGTCCACGGGGTCACAACATTTGTTGATTTGTTGAATTATCCCTACATGCAATTAAAAACCGGTGGACTACCAAAAAGAAAATGTCATCATAACTAAAACTGTTAGGCGCATTCTTGCACAAGTGTTCATGGATGTATGTTTTCGTGTCTCTTGGTAAACACCCAGGAGTGGAATTGCTGGGTCATAGTTCAGTTCAGTTCGGTCACTCAGTCGTGTCCGACTCTTTGGACCCTAGTGGCGGTGTTTAATTTCATAAGAAACTAACGTTTATCCAAAGTAGTTGTACCAATTGACAAGGTACAAGTTCTGGATGTCCGATATCCGTGTGAACATTTGGCAGTATCAGTCATCTTAATTTTAAATACATTGGTGGATGTGTACGGATATCTCACTGCAGTTTAATTTGCATTTCCCTGACGACTCAGCAGTAAAGAATCCGCCTGCAATGCAGGAAATGAGGGTTCGATCCCTGGGTCGGGAAGATTCCCTAGAGGAGCAAATGGCAATCCAGTGCGGTGTTCTTGCCTGGGAAATCCCACGGACGGAGGAGCCTGTTGGTCCTACGGTCCATGGGGTTGCAGAGTCGGACAGGACTGAGCACCTGAGTTGACTGATGTGCTTGTTGGCCATCTGCACTGATACCAAGCAGGGCCCTGGGGGGCTCCTGGGCACAAAGCCTTTCTCTGCTCCTCCCTATTCCTTTGATTACCAAAAAACAGCCAAGTGAGCATTTATTAGGCTGAGAGTACAGTGTGTGTGGACAGACACACAGGAGGGCTGAGAGTCCCACCCTTGCAGCAGTTTGGATCACTTTATGGGGCATTTCTTCCAGGGTTCCTTTGAGCAATCGTCTTGCTTTGCCGGGTTCCGAGTCTGTGTTTGGCTTATCTCAGGATCCTCCCGCACGTGTGTGCATCTTTTAGCCCAGATGGATTCCAGAGAAGCCGCCTCTGGGTAGCTGCACCATTTGACTCTGAGGCGATGCTTCCTTTCTGCTGACCTCTGCGGAGCCTTTCTGGGCACGGGTAGTCTGGGAGGTCTTAACTCTGAGAATGGAGTGTGTGGTCTTTTCTCTCTTATCTGGGCAAGGCCCAGCCTCCTTCATCAATCTGCTTTATGGAGTTTCTGCTGTTAAGGGGTTTCTGTCCACAGGGGAGAAACTGTTCAGCCTGGGGCCTGTCTGTCTCCTGCCTGAATATAAGCATTTATAATTATCATATCCTCCTGATGCAGGGACCATTTTTATGAGATCTCTCTTTATCTCTGGTAATACCCTTTGCCTTGAAGTTTATTTTGTCTGATATTAATCTAGTTACCACAGGCTTCATTTACTTAACATTCGTAGTGTCTTTTCCATTTACTTTCCAATCTATCTGTGTCTTTATATATTCCAGGTGTGTTTGCTGTGGACAGCGTACAGCAGCGTTTTTTTTTCGTTTTTCTGGTCAGCTCTGACAGCCTCCATGTTTTAACTGATCAGATAAACACCGCCCATCACTTCTGTGGCGACAGGAATACCCTGTACCTGCGCTCTTCTGAAGCCTGTCGTGGCGCTACCAGACTTGCAAGTGGGGAACGAACTTCCCACCCCACCCCCCAGAATGTTTGACTTTAAAGTCAACAACAAATTCAAGTGTCACGTGTGACTAGTGGCTGCTGTGTATAATTTGGTGCTTGCTGTTCAGTCACTAAGTCGTGTCCGACTCTTTGTGACCCCATGGACTGCAGCATGCCAGGCTCCTCTGTCTTCCACTATCTCTTGGGAGTTTGCTCAGATTCATGTCCATTGAGTCGGTGATGCCATCCAACCATCTCATCCTCTGCTGCCCCCCTTCTCCTCCTGCCTTCAATCTTTGCCAGCTTCAGAGTCTTTTCCAGTGAGTCAGCTCTTCGTATCAGGTGGCCAAAGTATTGGAGCTTCAACCTGAGCATCAGTGAGTATTCAGGGTTGGTTTCCTTTAGGATTGACTGGTTTGATCTCATTGCTGTCCAAGGGAGTCTCAAGAGTCTTGATGTAGAAATTCTGGATTCTAACTACCTTTCTCTAAAAATAATAATTTTTAAACAGGCAGTTAACTTAGGTGAACTCAACTGCAAAATCACCTCCCCTACAGCACGAGGGAAATTCTAGCTTCGTTCTTCCAGCCTTAGTGGTGAATGTATGGTTCAGGGGCCAGCCCTGGGCCTGAGTTTACACAGAGAAGCTGGGGGTCCCCACTCTGGCTCTTCCGTTAGTCGGTGCTCTGGATCTCCAAGCCACAAAGACTGTACGTTTTCCACGGGAGGTTTACCTGCCTTGCGTGGTGCAGGCTACGACCTGACCTCAGGCCAGAAGTGGTGGGAAGAGAGGAAGTTCGCCCTGTAGAGCGCTGTTTTTGCAGTTGTTGACCGCCTTCTTTTGCCTGCGGTTGGTCACTTTCAGTAGCTGGATGGTGTAAGCTCCACACCACAACTTCTATTTTTATTTCTGAAAGAGTGGGTTCAGTAGGAGCTATTTCATCCTACCAGAAACCTGAACTTATCTGGTCTCCCTTCACAACATCTGATAATGAAACTTCAAACATGTACCAAGGTTTAAAGAATTTTAGAGCAGCAATCTAAATTGTACAAATTTTCCTATATTTTATCATATATCTATTCATCCTTTAATACATCTTATTTTAAAGCATTTCAAAATAAACTGCAATCAATACACTTGCCCTCAAGTACTTTAGAGTTTATATATAGAGTTTAACAACTTTTTTTTGATGTAGAATTTTCACACAGTGCACATATCTGAACTTGTGCATTCGAGTTCTTAAAAAGCAGCTTTACTGGGTTATAATTTATGTACAATAAAATAACCAACTTGGTGCATAATTCAAGGGGTTTCATAAAGTGTAACCAAAGCCACAGTCAAGACAGAAACCCTTCCATCACTGCCCGAGTTTCCCTCATGCCGCCAACCCCTCCCACACCTGCACTTATCCTTAAGGGCACCCAGTGCAATGTGGGCAGCAGCCAGGCAGCCAGAGCAGGAGCAGGAGCTGGAGAGGCAGAGGAGAGGGCGCTCGCCGCCAAGCGTGCCCTGAGATGCCAGGGAGACCGGAAGAGTGGAGTCGGGGCTCAGGCGGGCTCCTCATAGGGCCCAGGCTGTTTCTAGAGGCGGGAAGTGGCTCGTGGAATCACGAGGTTCGTTCCTGTCTCTTAAGGAAGATTCTGCCAATGGAAGCACAAAGGTGCCCACTTCTTGAACCTGTTACGGTATGAGGCGTTCAGGAAGCGAGAGGCTCTCTGTCTTCAAGGCAGCGGCTTCAGGCAGTTCACAGATCTGAGCCTCAGTTTCTTCGTTTGTGAAACGGACTTCCTCCCAGGACTCAAGCGTCAGCTCACCCATGGGGTCACTTGAACGTGGACTCCCTGACCCCAACCTCAGTCCCAGCGGCCTCCATGAGGACCCCCTCTTTCCGGAGGCGGCAGGCAATGTGGATCCGTGCTTTCAGGGCAGGAAGTATGCGGTCTGCAGAGCTGTTAACTCTGTTCAGAGTTGAGAGCCTGGGCTCTGGGACAAAGGGGTCCTGGGACACAGTTTCCTCTGTAAACAGAGCCCCCTTCACCTGGAATCCAGAGGCCTCGTTGCCACCTGGCTGCAGCCAGGACTCTTCAATCTCCCCCATCTTTCAGAAAAACCCACCTGTGGTAGTGTGGGAGGGAGCAGTATTTGCAGGAAGTAGCTAATTTTTCAGAAGGCATGGGTTTTGACCCTCGAGTTTCCATTCTCTCTCCAAATGCCCCAGGGAGAGACTGCCAGCGTGGTACTCATCAAGAATCATCCCGATTTACACTGATAGAGCTCCTGCCCGCACTCAGGAACACCATGTCCTGTGATTCTTAGAGCAATCCCACCAGACACGAAGGAGGGCTATGAGCCCCACTTAACAGATGAGAAAGTGAAGACTCAAGAGGCATCATGTGACTCGCCTAAGGTCTCACAGGGTGTAGGGAGCAGAGAGCTGTGGCTGGGCAAGTCTAATGAACACGTGACTCAGCCTGGCCAATCAGAGGCCGCAAGGGGCTTCGCCGGCACCGCTGGGAAAGAGGGGTCTCCTTTGCTCTGGGATGGCTGGCCTGCAGCTGTGATGCTCTCTGGCTGGGTGGCTTGTCCAGTGCTGCCTGGAGCCTTGTACTGAGCCCACCCCCACCCGGGGTGGACCGTGCTAGTGGGCATCCTGAGCGGTCAACCATAGTCCTCTGGATGCCCACTCAGATGGCTGGGTTCCCATTCTGGGCTGGTCTCATCGTGGCATCCGCCTTTACTGTAAGCCCAGGGCTGCTGCTGGGTTCAAATCTGATAAGGGTTTCAATGTCATTAAAGCAGAAAGCAGGTTCCAAGAAGGCTTAAGCCTTACTTTTCTTACCAGTGGAAGGAACTGGTTAAATGAATTCAGTGGCTTTTCAACTTTACGTTTTTAAGCAGAATGCAAAATAAAACAAAACCACCCAGATGATACCCTTTACAGAACCCAAAACATGAGAGTGAAGGAGGCCTTCTCTGCCAGGAAGGAGGAGGCAGGAGACCCCATCCCTGCCTGCCCAGCTGCCTCCTGCCACAGTACCTACCCCCAACCCCCCTTCTGATGTGAACATTGCCGGCCTCTGAGGAACACTCTGAAAAACGAGCATCTTAAAAAAAGAATCTTTCAGAATTAACAGTCAACTGCATTCTAAGTTACAGGATGAAGAGGCTGAGGACCACTGGAAAGGAGACACACACAGAGGAATCCAGGGGACTCTGGGTCGTTGGAGGAGAGCGTGGTTCCCACCCATGAAGGGTGCTTGGACGAGAAGCACGGCAACGCCCGCTGCGCTGACCGGGGCGGCTGGAGTCCCGCGGGCGTCGTGACCCTTTCTGGGCCTCGCCCCTCCCTGCCAGCTCCCCTGCAGGGGCTCCTGCGAGTGAACACTTGTGTGCTCTGCTAGGCGCCTGTGAGCTGTCTTTTCTGTGCGTTTGTGGGGAGGGCTGAGGACCGGGCAGCGGGGGGCTGGTCCGTGAGTGGGGAGGATGAAGTGTCGTGGGAAGCTGCTGGATGACTACCGTCAGTCGGCGCATGGCGTCTGGGGAGCTTCGTGGGCCTCAGTGACACACAGCAGGCCCTTCCAGCAACTCCGCCACACACCCAGAAAGCTGAGGGAGGGGTGACGGGTCACACTCCTGCTCTGGAAAGTTTCAGCTGAATCAGGGGCACCCTTCCCAGTGGAGCACAGCTCACAATGTCAACCTTCCGATCAGAAGCGCTGACACCACCGTGAGTGTCCGCGCTCACGGTGGAAGATCATTTTGCGTCTATTTATCCACATTCTTTTAATGTGGGGAAGTTTGATAGCTTTTATTCCAAGGCACAGAAAAGAGTTAAGAAAATATACAATTTTTTTTCAAGTAAGAATGTCAACAGTGACCACTGAAAGGATAACCAACGTTCATGTCTGAAAGACTGACCTTTGCAGAGTTTTGTTGGGGGGCAGATAAAACATTAAGGGAAGTGAACACCCATTACAAACAAGGACATCCAGTGTTCAGGGCTCAGGCCTTACATGTCAACTTCACAGAGCTTTCCTGCTCTCAGGAGGGAACCCACATGTTCCCGTGTGTATCAGGTGCTTTGACATAAGGGATGTTCCAAATCCATGGTCGATCTGGGGGAAAAAAGATTATATGAGTGTAATACGTATCTGAAAATCCACTCGCCTGATAGGATCAAGTCACTCACAGGCTGGAGTCAACATATCACGAGAGCCCTTTTCTGAACTGAGCCCTTTTGGGTAGGAGCTTGCAGTAAAGGTTCATGTTAAGACACGGGAGCATGAACCCCAGGGTAAATGCTGGCTTGCCACTAAGGTTCACAAGTCCCTTCACCTCTGGACCTCAGTTTCCTCATCTGCACCTAAGACGTGGAGCTGGCAGGAGGATTAAAGGAGATACTGCTGCTGTTGAGTCACTCAGCCGTGTCCTGCTCTTTCGCAGCCCCAGGGACTGCAGCCCACCAGGCGCCTCTGTCCATGGGATTTCCCAGGCAAGAATCCTGGAGTGGGTTGCCATTTTCTTCTCCAGGGGATCTTCCCAACAGAGGAAACAAACCCACGTTCCTGCATTGGCAGGCAATTCTTTACCACTGAGCCACCAGGGAAGCCCATTGAATGAGATAAATGGATGAGCTGTGCCAGATGCCTGTTCCATCCGCAGAGAGAACCTGAAAAGGAGGGCGGCTCTCGTTTTCTTCTTTTGGGAGAAACCAGCAGTGACCATGGGGACAGCAAGGCCACTTCTCTCTCTCAGCTGGTCACGGTCACACAGAACCACGGGGCCCAGAGTCATGTCCCTGAAACGGTTTTGTTCTGTAACTTAAGGCCAGTGATTGGTGAGCCGTGAAGACCTCTGTGTAATGACTGTAGACCCACATCAAGGAAAGCAACAGGCCCTGGAATGGTACTGATAGAACGGAAAGAAGACCCAGGTTCAAATTCTGCCTTCGTCTTTGTCTGCGGCCTGGGGAAGGCTTGTGGATCTTGGTCTCGGGTTCCTCGTCTGTGAGATGGAAACTAATTACACTCGCAACCTCCCAGGGTTACTGTGAAGTAGGAAAGTGAGAATGACTCGGGAGCTCGTTCCCAGCATATTGCAGGTGCTCAGTAACTGTGAACTTTTTCTTCCCAAAGAGCCAAAATAATGTGAAAGTGTAAGTTGCTCAGTCATGTCTGACTGTGACCCCATGCACTATAGCCCACCAGGCTCCTGTCCATGGAATCTCCAGGCAAGAACACTGGAGTAGGTTGCCTTGGGGAGGGTGTAAATACATTGCAAGGATTAGAAATAACCCCCCCCACTGTTCCGAGCAACACTACTGTTCTGAGCAACACTACTGTTCTGAGTGACGGAACAAGTCCGAAGGGCGAGAGTGCTCACTCAGCAGGTCGGCTGGGATGGACCAGCCCCGCCCCGGGGGAAGGCGGGCCTCTTCCTGAGCAGAGGCAGATGGCAGCCAGGAGGCTGGCCTGCCTAACAATGGTATCTGCCACTCACGCCGCCCAGCCTCGCCATTTGTGTTGAATAGTCATAGAGTGACCGAGCAAACAGCAGCTCCCAGCAGCAGGAGCAGCCACAGAATGCCCAAGGTGGAAACATGTTATCAGAACCCTGCTCTCTAGCCTTTGGCCTCCGGATGGCTCGAAAGCAGTAAACCACACTTTCTGTTAATCTGCCTGAGAGGCAGGGGGCTGGCAGGGCTGGAGACCCGACTCTCTGGGTGCTCACTGGCCGCTCTCTTGCCCGAGAAACACCATCTTCTGCGTCTGCGTGTCCCTGCACTTTCTCCTCTTCCCCTGCAAACTGCTCTGTGGGGTAATGGCAGCTGTACTTCATCCCCGGGCAGGACACACTCTGACCCTTGCTGTTTCAACAGCTCGTCAAGAGAGTCTCACCAGGGCAGGATCTGTGGTACACAGACATTTCCTACTAACTTAAAAGACCCTCCAACAACCTGGGATTGAAATGTGCAGGTCCACTTTTGTGCCGGTTTTTTTTTTCAATAAACACATACTACATGATCAGGGGTTGGTCGAATCAGGGGATGTGGAATCGGGGACATAGAGCGCTTGTCACGGGACTCGAGCATCTGAAGATTTTGTATCCGGGGGGGTCCTGGAGCCACCTCCTGCGGACACCAACGGTGACTGTATTCCCTCCCTTCAAGATAAGCCAGTGAGGACCTGGAAACCACCCACCTGGCAAATGCCATGCTCTGTTTTAGAAATAACCAAATGTCTGTATTTCTTGGGCAGATCCTTTCCCATGCTGGCTGGAAGGCCCTCCACAACCTTGGGGGAAGGCCACACAGAAAAATATGCCAACAGGGAGCGGGTGGGGGGTTGTGAAGTCAGCATTGCCACTCACTGGCTGGGACGAAGCCCTGTTTCAGGCACGCCTCCTCGGCTGCCCCGTGAGAGAGTGTGCCCCGTGAGAGTCGTGTGTGCACATGAAATGCGTGTCAGTGCTGGTTAGGTGCTCTGCTCTGCCCGGCGGGCTTCCCAGGTGGCCGAGTGGTAAACAACCTGCCTATCAATAAAGGAGATGTGGTTCAATCCCAGGGTCGGGAAGATCCCCTGGAGAAGGGACTGGCAGCCCACCCCAGTGTTCTTGCCTGGGAAGTCCCATGGACAGAGGAGCCCGGTAGGCTATAGTCCACAGGGTTGGAAGAGAGTCTGACACGACTGAGCGACTAACCACCACCACCCTGCTCGACAAAGCCGAGGGCCTCTCCAGGTTACAGCCCGAGGGGAGGCAGGCCGGGGAGCGCCCTGCCGCTGGGATGCTGACCCTCACTGCGTCCGCACCACGCTTCCCTGTCCGGGCTGGCTGGGAACTGCCGGCATGTTTTTCTGGGACCCACCGCTGGAGAGCTCGTCTCAGTAGGTCTGGGCCGGGCCTGGCAATGCGCCCCTTTGTCAAGACAGGGCCCAAGGCCCAAAGCTCAGCACACAGCCCAGGAGGCTCAGCCTAAGGCCGTCATCACACTGGGTATTCCCCACCACCAGCACGTTTATCCAGGAGAGCTGGGAGGCTGGCGGGCAGGAAGGAGGGAACAGAACGGAAAAACAAGAGAGAGGAAAAGAGACAAAGGCATAGCCCGAAGCCAGAAGGGGAACGAGGCCATCAGGTCATGTCCTGGGTCAGGGACTGTCCTGCAGGAGTCCCAGGCTCTCTGCCAGTTCATCGGGGTGGGGGAGGGAATGGCCGCCCACTCCCTGTTATAACTGCATCAGACATTTTAAGTACAAGAAACAGTGGCTAACAGCAACTGGATGCTACTTCTGAGCTGGACACCGGGTTAGATGCTTTCAAGACCTCATCTCAGTCACTTTTCAGCAATGGGCTGTGCACTCTCATTTTCTCATTTTGCAAATGGAGACACTAAGGCCTAGAGAAGGCAAACCACCACCCAAGGTCACGCGATAAGCTGTCAGGCTGGTGCAAAAGCACCAGGATCTAAAGCAGTGTTTTCCATCTGTGAGCTGGAGGTGGGGAGAAGTCGTCACGGATTCCTTGAAATTCTGACAGAACCTCTCGCTAGTGAAAAACAAATATGGTGAATTTACAACATACTTAGAGGACTCAGAGAAATACACATGGCTTGGGAGGAAGGGAGCAAGAAGGCCTTTGGAAGCTGCCCATGTGACCAGAGAGAGGAAGCCAGCTGTGTGAGGCAGGAGGGCTTTGTCAGACGAGCGCAGATAATCTGAGAAAAGAGCCATCAGAAGGGCAGGCTCGGCTCACCACGAAAGCCAGTGAGTGAGGGTGGGAGGCGGCGAGACCCCAACCAGCCTTGATCAGGGAAGGAAGGGACCCGCCAGGCAAGGCCAACCCCATTAGGGAGTCCGAGGTTTTGCAGTATTAATGGGATGACACCCTTAACACTTTCCAATCAAAACTCAAACTTGCCCTGTTCACATTTAGCATTTGCTCAAAAACCGTGGAGTATACTGGGCTACCCCAGTAGACGTCTACCCTACAGGGGAAAATACAGCAGGATCTCCCCCTGCGTGAGCCTGGTGAAGCATGAACTCGCCTCAAAGCCAGACCTCCCGGGGCTGAGAGAAGCGCTCTGGGGCGGAGGGGCCGCGTCAGATCAGGCGCGGAGGTGGGGCCGCCCACCCGGGCCAGTCTCCCTCCAGAGCACTGGGAACCCGTGCCAAGACGCCTCTGACTTCCTCTGCGAAATATACCTGGTCTCTGACCTTAAAGTCCTCGCCTAGCGCTGCAGCTTTCAGAGGGCGACTTGGGGACCTACCTTTCACGGGGGTGGGCATACACCCGTCAAGTCAAAACGATGGCCATCCTAACATTAAGTCGTCACTGCCGCCTGGGTGTACAGAGGCCGCCCGACGTGGGTGGCAGCGCGGAGCAGCGGTGAGAACCCAGCCATCGGCCCAGACAGCAGGTGCGCCTGCAGAGCAGGGGACAAGGCCGCCTTCCAAACCAACCTGAGTTGGCGAATAGCCACTTTAGATATTTTTAAATATATCAATGGGCTTATTATAAATAAGTCAATAAGCACTTTAAAATTTATTGGCTTTAATTTATGACAAATGTCAACAGGTATAGAAACCCATGTAAAGGAAAGCTGTCTGTGGTCCTTGATGAGTAAGGGCACAGGGGGTTCTGAGACCCAGGAGCTTGAGAGCCGTGTCTCCAGGGCCGCGAACCTGTGCTCCCAGAGCAGCCCACTGGCCAGGCTCCCGCCAAGAGCCCACCCATGGCTCTCCCTGAGCGCCGTTGTCTCTGCGCTGGCACTCACACCCGAGCGTCTCTGTCCCCCGGGTCTCACCTCTGTTTCCGTACAGTTCTGGAGGCAGGTCGTACGGCACAGGGAAGGAGGCTGTGGGCTCCTGGCTGCTCCCGGAGAAGAATTTCTGTTTCACTTTGAAACTGTCCAGGTCCTGCAGACACACAGAATCTATAATTGCATCTCATTTTCTGGAAGAAGGTCCCAAGATGCAATTATATTTTTATGATGCTCACAACAGAATTCAGAGCTATTTTTGTGACTGTTTCGAGCTTTTTCTGATATTGGTTAGGTCAAATATATTTATGACACTCTGCAAATTACTCTTTCCTAAAGATGAGATGTCCAAGTTTCAGAAAATAAATTATAGCAAAGCTTGCAAAAGTTTAATAAAGTATATAAAGATATATGACAAAAAAAATTTTTGGCTGTTACAGCCCATTTCTACCAATCTCTGTGTACAGCAGCAGGGAGTATGCAGAAGATACTATCAAATACTTCGAATACTTTCAGTATTGCTGTAGTAATGGGCTGCTCACTCTGGTGAAGTATAAAAGTTGCTTTCATGTATAATGAAAGTGTCCAAGATAACAGGATACGAATGTAACGCGAGAACTCAACAAGACCCACCAAATGAAGGCTGAGTCCAAGAACTCCAGAAGAGGCTCATACTAACTTCGGATCCTCATTGGGATGCAAGGCCAGGTGCCGAACCTGGCTGGTGTTCACACTGCTCCCGCCTCCTCACACGGGGCCCGCCCGCCACGTGGGCGCCCTGGAGGTAAGCTGGGCACTCCCCACACCACTGACCATCCCCCGGCCCCTTCCCGGATGACCCCACTGTTTCTGCCTCATTCCTCTGGCCACCTGTTCACACTCATATCACTTCTTCTCATCCTAGACGCCCAGATCAAACGGGGCTCTGTCTCCAGAACCCATACAAATGGCCAGCCCTACAGTCCCTATCTTGGTGAGCACACAACTTAAGACTTGGGTAGAAGAGGCTGCTCCTTCCTGGGCACGGGGAGGGCATGGTAAGCGTCAGCGCTGTGTGGACCTGGCCTTTGGGCAGCCCGGGCTGCGTCTGTGCGGGTGCTAAGGGTGCTGTGAGAGGCTCAGGCTGCGCTCATTCACCCCACTCACGACTCCTTGGGTCTCTCTTCTGTGCCGGCCTGTACTCAATGTACAGGAGTCGCCACAACTGCCACAATCCCTGTTCTCACGGGATGTACAGTCTAGTGTGGACACGTTAAACAAACACATTTATGGAAGTAAAATAACTAATTACAATTTGTGACAGGTGCTATGAACAACAGAGGAGCCCTAGAAAGTAGGAGGCCTGCTTTAGATTTGTCGGGGATGGGTGCTCAGCGGAAGCCCCCCTAAGGTGACATTTTAATCACACTTTGAAAGGTGACTTGTATTTGGTCAGGTGAGGGTGGGTCCAGGTGGGGGGCACAGGGTCCCTAGTGGCCCAGAGGCACCGAGAACTTGTGTGCGAGAGGAACTAAGCAAGGCGGCCAGGGGGGATACTGGGCCACGTATTCACCAGGCCTCAGCTTCCTCCCTTGTAAATGGGAACTCAGTCATGTCTGACTCTGCCACATTCCTCAGTCCAGGGGATTCCCAGGCAAGACTACTGAAATGTGTCTCCATGTTCTGCTCCAGGGGATCTTCCCCACCAGGGGTCGACCCTGCATCTCCCGCACTGACAGGCGGGTTCTTCACCACTTCCAACTCCTGGGGCGCCCCAAGCTTCCAGAAGTCGTTGCACTGATACATCTCACTTCAACATCCAGCACAGGCCTCGACGCACAGCTGGTCAAGAAACGCCGAGTCGCGAAAACGGGGTTAAAGGACCTGCCCCGCTTACTTTCTGGGCATCTGCACGGAAGCAAACGCAGCCACGTGCGTGGAAGCACTGCAGGCGGGGGGGACGCCCGCCCCAGACGCGGGTGAGTAAAGCTGCGAAAGGCAACGCGTGAGACAGGCAGAGTCTGCGCAGAAAAGGAAGAAAGGACCTCGTAATGGTGGTCACTTAAGAAAAGGCTCCACAGAAAATATTTTTGCTGGACCTTGAAAAGTTGATATAATTCTGATGAACAGAGAGTTGGCAGGGAGCAGCATCGGGGGAGGCCAGCCTGAGGGCAGGCCCTGCAGGGGTACGGTGAGGGAGGCGAGGCGAGGCGGGGGAGCGCTGGAGAGGGAACGCAGCGGCAGGCTGCAGAGGGCGGCGAAGGGGAAGCAGCGTGGACACCTGCGGCCTCTCCCTGTTGAATCGGGCCGGCTTCTGGCCACAGTGATGGCACGTGGCCTGAGTCAGGGATGTGGGGAAGAGACCACCCTTCTCTGGGGAGCTCGTCTCGCTACAGCAACCACGGACTGAAACTGCCCACCCTGTTCGGGAACGACAGTCATACCCTGCATGAGTTATCTTATTACAAGGGGTCCCTGCAAGAAACGCAGAACAAGCTACCCGAACTGGAAGCGTCTGGGAAAGGCCAAAAGGGGAGAGGAGACTCCAGCCCAAGCGTCTAGCAACCTCCCAGAATCCTCTGTGCTGGAATCCATTCGGACTGGCCAGACGCAACCTGGAAACTAACCCAGTCCCCATAAAGGCTGGGACGGTGAGACACATGGCAGAGCGGTCCTCCTGGGCTCCCTCTCCCGCCTGCTCTGCTCCAGAGCACCCCTTCCCAATAAGGTCTCTTGCTTGGCCAGCACAAGTCTCCTCAGACAGTTCATTTCTGAGTGTTAGACAAGAGCCCTCCCTCAGGGCCATGGAAGGTAACAACTTGTAACAGTTCGGCAAGGTTCACGTGAGCCCCAAGCTGCAGACAGATCTCCAGTCCTTCAAAGGAAACCGGCGTTAGAAGAAAGGAACCCCGATGACACCGCCCAGACCTCTGGATTCAGCCCCGCCTGAAGCAAGTTTCAGCTTGCTTCACTTACAACTCGGGGTGTCACAGGACCCTGGTGAGAGAGTGGCCTTTACTGTGATGTACAGTGAGGAGTTGCAAAAGGTTTTCTGAGCAAGTAAGTTCCACCGTAAAGGCGGACACAGCAGCCCACTCCAGTATCTCTGCCTGGGAAATCCCATGGACAGAGGGGCCGGCGGGCTACAGTCCATGGGCTCACAGTCAGACACGACTCAGCAACTGAACAAGACAGGATGAGCCGAATTCTGGAAACCCTGGCCCTTGACATCTTAAAAGAAAAAAGAGACCAGAGGTTGGGAAGTGATGCCTATTCAATGATTATCAAAAACTTTATGGAGTTTCAGACAAAAAACGACTTTCCTCTTCTTTAGCTCCTGGCTTACTTGCGTTACTTCTCAAATGCGCATGGTGAGGGATGATGAATCTTTATGGCTCAGACCCAGATCACAAGCCTCTCTGTGCCATTCTGTGGTGGCCGATTCACACACCAGGAGTTTTGAGCTGTCCATGCCTGACAGGAAGCAATGCGCTTTCCCCCTAGACTGCTATTTCTGACCCCAATTCTAGGGCATCATACATTTATAAAGAGTGCCACTTTCCCCTTCAATCTGGATGTCGAATAATTCGAGGCTGTCTAATCATCAACATTTATATGTCACAGTGGTACCAGCTGGCATTTTACAAAACAGAGGACGGCACCGTCCCAGGCACGGGTCACTTTGAAGACAGCTGTTATGACAATATAGTGATCAAGCACCAGGTGAGAGGGTGGCCGTGGACATGCATGAGGAGCTACTGGCTCCCCCATCAGTTCCGGGAGGGAAAGAGCTGGTCCTCACTGTGACGGATTAGGCTTAGCAGCTTAGCTCAGTCACAGACAACAAGAAGCAGGCTCACATTTCAGTTTGAGATGTAATTTATGTTTCCAGTTGCATCTAACCGAGTAGCATCCTCAAGCAGTAAAACCCTAGGCAAGGTATCAAATGTTCCTGGGTGAACCCTAGCAGCAGATGAACCTTCTGGAAGGAGCACCTTTCATCACAGATGTGCTGACTGGCAAGGAAGCAAGTTACAGGAAGGTGGCTCTCTCGCTTTTCCTGAAGCATAAGGAAAAGAAGGAAGCCCAGAGAAGTGAGCGGGCTGAGTCTCACCACTCGTGCGGGGCTGCATCCCCGTCACTCAGGCTCCTACAGACCTCGAGTCCCTGAGCCTTCAGACCCTGTGCTCGGGGAGGGCTCCTTCTTGGTCCCTGGACTCTCTCCAATTCTGTGCTGTCTCTCTGAGCTACTTCTAACTGAGCACAAAGGAGGCCCGGGGGGTCACAGCCAGGAGACAGCCATCGCTGCCGCACTGGTGGCCGACGGCACTGGTGCGTGGTGGGGCCTGGAGGTGGGGGCAGAAGGCAGGGGCAAGGCGGCGGGAGGCACGCTGCCCCTATCCACCGTGCTGCCCGAGGACACAGAGCGCTGTCTCTTGGGCCTCGGAAGCCTTCAAGGCAGAGAGAGACAGACCCTGACGGGCGGCAGAAACTGCTTCAGGAGGAGGCCGGAGTTGAGTGGGGGCAGATGGGAAGGGTCCCGGGCAGCAGAGACCAGGACCAGCAGGGGCAGTGGAGGCTGTGCCCAGCAGACGGGACAGGACGTGGGGACTGGACGTGGACCACTGAGCGGCGGGGCCAGGACGTGGTCCTGTCAGTTGAGCAGAAGAACACAAGGGGTTACAAAGAAACATCACCTGAAACCCGGTGCTCAGCCGTGGCCTCCTGGGGAACTCTGAGTGCCTGAGCCGTGGCCGGGCCCCAGGCAGGGTGGCAGAGCTGGTGTAGGGAGAACAAGGGGACGGTTAAGGTGGAGGCACTTGTAAATTTTATTAGTTCTTCCGGCCAGAGCCACGCTTGGCAACAGAAATGAAAAATGTTTAACCAGAATGGAGAAAAGCGAAAGCAAAGCCATGCAGACTGAAAGCTGGCGGGCATCTGTTTGCAGCACCTTTGCCTCTGATCACAGGAAAGAGAAGCCACCGTCTCAGGAGCACGTGAGCCTGGGGCTGAGCAAGGGGCTGGGCCGGCCCTCAGCCTAGGACAAGGGCAGGGAGGCTCGGGACATCGGGGCACCGTTCTGAGACGGTCTGTGCGTTATTCCCAGAGGTGGGAGGGGTTCTGGACAGAGCGCTGGGCAGCCTTGTCAGTGTCTATGTTCGTGCTCAGCACACAACGAAGTGCACAGGTGCACAGAGGGAAGACTGTGTCTCCCTGAAGCACTCGCAGACGCCCAACAGCTAGAACACAGCTGCTGCTCTTCCAAATCACGAGGTGATCTTTCCTATATGAGATTTCTCTGAACCTAGATGACTCCGTCTAGCCTAAAAGTTAAATACGCCTCAATTACAGGTGTGGAGTCCTGCCCCAAGGCCACAGGTGCAGGGCCTTACACCATGGCCACAAAGGCAGAGACTGGACCAAGGTCGTCCCTGAAGCCGACTGAGCTCCTGTATAACCACAGCCAAAAGCTCCTCTGGTATCACCAGCAGGCCTCCTGACCCCGCATTAGGCAGAAATGCTCACCCCGGGAGTCACCGTACAGGGACCTAACCAACCCCTAATGGTGATCTGCCAGCAGGAATTGTCTTTGTCTTGAGGCATAAAAGTTGGCTACTAACTCACAAAAAATGCCAACTCTCCCCGGCCTGTCAGGAGGCAGCAGCCCGCTCGCTGCACTTGCAGTGCCCGCTTTATCTCTGCTCTTCGTTCTTAATAAACTCACTCCCTTCTGAAATGCTCTGCGTCTGGAAATTCTTTCCCAACCTGCATTCAGACTGCCACGATAAAAGGGACAACTCAAAAAACAGTATAAAAGTGGAAGGGTGAAGTCAGACTGTGAAGGAATAAGGTCTTCACTGAACAAACACTGGTTGAGCACCTACTGTGAGTAACAACAGCCAGGGGGAGCACAGTCAAATGTGTCTCGACATTAATCCCCAAAGGTCTTGAAAGTGTTCCCGATCAAAGAGAAAGCTGCTGACTCCACGCTCCATGGCGAGTTAGGTTAATCTCAAAACGATGTGTTCACTGAGCCATGGATTTAAAAGCAGCAGAATGGGCTTCCCTGTGGTCCAGACTCCACACTCCCAGTGCAGGGGCCCTGGTTTGATCCCTGGTCAGGGGACGAAGTCCCACATGCCATAACTAAAGATCCTGCATACTGCAGCTAAGGCCTGGTATAGCCAGAGGGGAAAAAAAAAAAAACAGAAAAAAATGGGAACACATCAGCGTTTGGCTACCTGGAACTTGTCGGCTTTCAGATCAATCCCAGAACTTTCAAATGGCACCACCATCATGACTGCGGAGTGCCGGCTCTCCACCCGCTGCAGTCTGTAGGCCACGCAGCGTCTGCTCCCACGCTTCCGGAATGACCGGCCCCTAAGATGGCCACGGAGAGGAGAGCCGCTGGCTTCCTGCGGGTGGCACCTGCCGCGCTTGAGGCTGCCCCCACGCTGAGCACAACACCTGACCATGTGCAATGCTGGCCCCAAGTCCGCGTTCAGGAACGCAGACGTCAGGATGGTCCACTGATGAAGGACAGAAGTGGCGATTCCGACTGCTGCTAACTCTGTCGTGGTCCTCTGCTCCAGCAGACGCGTGAGCCTCCCTGCCTCCAGGGTGGTGCTCAGGCCAGTTCCTCCATAGCCAGCCTCTCCTGTTCCTCTCCGCTGACCGAGAATCCTCGGGACCCTTCGCTGCCCTCTCCTCAAGACGTTCTGCTCCGGAAGGTGGTCTCCGGCCATCACACCCCAGAACAAGTCTCACACTTGGCTCACTCCTCCCTTTGCTGATCTTGTAGTAACTTTCACATTCTGGTTCACAATCTTTATTTAAAGACTGTTATTAACTTTACCCAAAGCAGGATCTTCCATCACCTGCTGGATATACTCCTTGAGAACAGTGACCACATGGCACCCAGAACAGTGATGGGGAAACAATTCACAGCTGTGTGACCTCCTGACCTTGGGCCAGTCATGAGACTGAAGAAGAGAACCTGCGTGCACGCGTGTGAGTCACTCAGTTGCGTCCGACTCTTTGCGACCCATGGACTATAAGCCCACCAGGCGCCCCTGTCCATGGGAGTCTCCAGGCAAGAATACTGGAGCGGGTTGCCGTGCCCTCCTCCAGGGAATCTTCCCCACCCAGGGATCAAACCAGCATCCTTATGTCTCCTGTGTTGGCAGGTGGGTTCTTCACCACCAGCGCCACCTGGGAAGCCCAAGGATGGGAGCACGCACCCCCCTCCCTCCCGTTCACGCAGGTCAGGCACCCCCCTCCCTCCCGCTCACGGCGGGTGAGGCAGCCGCGTGGACTTACAAACACTGAGGGCAGAAAGAGGACGCCGAGCTCGTAGGAGCGGATCATTAGCTGGGTGCCGCCCTTCTCCAGCGCGCCCCAGGCGGCCTTGGACAGGTTGGCGCTGTGGGGACAAGAACAGAGCGGGACTCAGTGAGGCGTCTCGGCGTGGGTCAACTGCCCCCAGCGGCGAGAGCAGCGGTCAGCACCCAGAGCCCCATTCACATCCATTCAGCTTCCGGCACAGTCCTGCATTTGGGGAAAGCGAAAGTGAAGTGAAAGTGAAGTCATTCAGTCATGTCCAACTCTTTGTGACCCCATGGACTGTAGCTACCAAGCTCCTCCGTCCATGGGATTTTCCAGGAATGTAAATCCTGCTGTGTTCTTCAAGGTTTATCCAACTGCTCGAGACAGCTTCACCCTCATCTGCGTTTTCCCTTGAGGGAGGGCTATTAAAATAATTATCCTTCCTTAGAAAGATTCCTCCCTCTTCCTATGAAAAACCCTTCCTGTTCACGACCCTGCTGTAGCCCTAGCCGGGATGTCTGATGTTGTTGTACATAAAAGCTGCACTTAAGAAAAAACCAAGTCAAGGATATGGAAATCAAAACCACAATGAGCACCCCGTGCCCGGCAATGCGTGGGTGCTAAGTCTCTTCAGTCGTGTTCGACTCAGTGTCATCCCGTGGGCTGTAGCCCGCCAGACTCCTCTGTCCAAGGGATTCTCCAGGCAAGAACGCTGGAGTGGGTTGCCACTTCCTTCTCCAGGGGATCTTCCCGACCCAGGGACTGAACCTGCGTCTCTTATGTCTCCTGCATTTGCAGGCGGGTTCTTTACCACTAGCACCGCCTGGGAAGCCTCCATTACACCTGGGAAGCTCTGTCAATGGCTATGGTCAAAAAGACTACAAATAACAAATGAATGTTGGTGAGGATGTGAGGAAAAGGGAACCCTGGTGCAGTGTTGGTGGGAATGTAAACTGATGCAGTCACTATGGACACAGTATGGAGGTTCCTGAAAAAACTAGAAACAGAAAGAACTGCTATAAGACCCAGCCATCGCACCCCTGGGTATATATTCTAAGGAACAAAACAAGCAATAAGTTGGAAAGATACACGTACCCCATGTTCACAGTAACATTATTTATAATAGTCAAGATAGGGAAGCAGCCCAAGGCCCACTGCAGATGAACAGATAAAGATGTGGTGTGCTATGTAAATACAGAATGGAATGTTACTCAGTAGTGAAAAAGTGAAACTTTGTTGCCATTTGCACCACCGTGGATGGACACAGAGGGTATTATGCTTATGAAGTCAGACAGAGGAAAACACTGTATGTTACGACTGATGTAAGGAATCTAAACATAGGAAACAACTAAATATGCTGAAACAGAAACAGCCTGACAGATACAGAGAACAAACCGGAGGTCACCGCGGGGAGGGGCCAGGCTGGGGGAGGGGTGAAGAGGCGCGGGCTCCTGCGCCCAGAGTAACCAGGCTGCAAGCACACACGCTTGGGCGTCGTGAAGAAGCCGCCCGCCAACGCAGGAGACTCAGGGTTGACCCCTTGTCTGAGACGACCCCCTGGAGGAGGAAACGGCAACTCGCTCCAGTATTCTTGCCTGGAGAATCCCATGGACAGAGGAGCCTGGTGGAATCTTTCCAGACCTGGGGATGAACTCATGTCTGCTGCATTGGAAGGCAGATTCTTAACCACTGGACTACCAGGGAGGTCTAGAGACATTATCTTATAAAAAACTATAGATCGAGTATAATCTATAAAAATACTGAATCACTATATTATACCTGAAAATAACATGACGACTCAATTGTACTTAAAAAACAAACTATGTCAATATCATTTTACAGAGTAAGATGATATTGATAAACATATTACCTTTCCTGCTAATTTTACTTTCAGTCAAAAGAAAACAGCATTGTGTTTTATGTAGATTAAGAGCTGTGGACATGGCTGGAATTGCGGTGGAAGGAAGGAGGCTGGGGCCCGATCAGAGGGGAGGCGCCAGGGCAAGCAAGTCACCAGGAGTGGAGATGGAAAGGCTCTGAGGCATCTTTGGAAACTCTCCTGCAGCAAGTTGGGCCAGAACCTCTCATCCAAAAGTTGATGACTCGCTGGAAACATTTTTTCAATTAGGTTCACCCAAATTCTATTTCATTTTTAGAATGGAGAGAAAACCTCAGCTTTTTAGACCCTTAAAGCCTGACTTTACTGGGTAACAGAATATTAAAAGATTCATCCGCTGAGGCATCGACTATTTTCCTGAGCTGTGGGCTGGAACTGCTGCTGTGGGAATCCGAGTCAAGGAGAGACAGGTAGCAGCAAGGTGAACAGGACTGGTTCTCGTCAGGTGCTGGAGACCAGAGCTGAGGGAGCTCTTAACGGAAGTAAGCCAGAGCGTCAGAACACAGAAACGTATCCGCAGACCCCCCGCCCTCCTGAACAGATGAGGGAAACCCAGCAGTGTATCCACAGACCTCCCGCCTCCTGAAGGGACCAGGGGACTTCCTTTGATGTGCAGGAGACAGTCATGAACCTCACCATCTGTGATGTGTCACGAAAACGTAAAAAGGAGAGGAAGCGGGAAGCTGGCAATACAGTGATATTATGACTCTAGGAAAAAAAACTGGCTTCTTAGAAGTCCAAGATGACAGCATGCTTTTATTTCTCTTGCTTGTTAGTAATGTGAAGTGACCTCCCAGGCAGAGACACAGGTTTTAATGGCAAAATCAACCAGTATGAGGTGGAAGCCGTCTTCCTGTGAATTTTTTCCCAGCTTCTAGATTATCACCGCCTGGTAACTCTCTCCAGGTGTCAGCATAGCACCGCAGGTTAAAGGCACTTTCTGGAAGGCTAATTTCCACTTTTCCCTCACTAGTTTCATTTTCTTCAACATCCCAAGATCGGAGGGCTTATTCCAAGATGAACATCAATGGAGACCATGAGGAACCTCTTCAGATGGTCTCTTCCAGTCCTCCTCTGTATTTGGCTTCTAAGAGAATTCTAAGCACCTAGAACCTTAAAGTCTATCCTGAGTAATGAGACTAAGAAGTCTTTTCCAGACTTTCTAGGTGATAAAACTTTTGTTCCTTGAAATAGCACCCTTAAAAATTCTTTACACTCCGAATACACTTTGGACCACTGGCACCCTGGACGGCCACAGTCCGGACACGGGGTGTACATGTGCAGACTCTGACCTGCCTGCGTGTGTGTGGACGGTGAGGGTGGGTGCCTGCCAGTGTCTGGCAGAGGCACAGTGGCACCACAAGCCTCCTGACAGCACGCTCTTTGGTCCCTGAGACGCCAGAGCAGCCTTAGCTTCCAGTCGTCTCCGGCCCGCGCCCACGTCCCCTGCCTGTCCGGGCTTTCCGCTCTGGCCACCGCGGCCCGCGGGCTCGCTCTCCGTGCCTCCTCTGCCTCCCGCCGGCCCGAGCTGCGGTCCTCCCCCAGGGCTGCGCTTTCTGGGTGCTGTCTGTGCTTCATCACCAGAGAGGGCTGGGTTGGAACTGACTTTGTGTTCGCTGGGGGTATCAAACTTCGGAGGGCGGGACTCTGGATGTGCTGTGTTGTACCGCCTACCAGAAGTAAGCCGCTACGAAAGTCAGGCGGCTGGGTTAAATCACAGATATCTAACTACAGATATGAAGGAGCTACATATGGTGGGCTGACTGTAAGTCATCACTGGGAAAGTAACAGAGAATAAAACAGGGGCTTCAGGGGGTGGAGATGCACGTTAGTTAGGGTTCAGCCAGAGAGCAGAAGCACTTTGGGGGGCGGTGTGTGTACTGTATTATATACAACATATATAATTTACAGGGATTTGACATCAGAGCTCTAGGAGTCAGTAAAGCAGTCTGCGTAACGTTGCTGACTTTGCCCTGATTCCGCAGCCTGAAGTCTGCAGGGTGGGCAGGGGCCAGCGAGGATGCACACACAGCGGAGGACAACAAGCTGGAACCACAGCAACAGCGGAAACGCCACACACAAGCTAGAGCCACGGCGCCTTCGGGGCTGCCCTGACCAGAAACGTGCAAGAGAATGGACTCCGCGAAACAGACCTGGCTCAGCCCAGGCAAGCGGACGTGTCACGAAGCCTCCGTGGGGCGGGAGGACTTCCCCCGAGCCCCCAGCTAAGCAGACCAACAGTCAGTTATTCAACTGGGCAGTTTATGGAGCCCTGATCACTGCAGATGGTGACTGCAGCCATGAAATTAAAAAGACCCTTACTCCTTGGAAGGAAAGTTATGACCAACCTAGACAGCACATTAAAAAGCATTGCTTTGCCAACAAAGGTCCTTTTAGTCAAGGTTATGGTTTTTCCAGTGGTCGTGTATGGATCTGAGAGTTGAACTATAAAGAAAGCTGAGCACCGAAGAATTGATGCTTTTGAACTGTGGTGTTGGAAAAGACTCCTGAGAGTCCCTGGGACTGCAAGGAGATCCAACCAGTCGATCCTAAAGGAGATCAGTCCTGGGTGTTCATTGAAGGACTGATGTTGAAGCTAAACTCCAATACTTTGGCCACCTGATGAGAAGAGCTGACTCACTGGAAAAGACCCTGATGCTGGGAAAGACTGAGGGCAGGAGGAGAAGGGGACGACAGAGGATGAGATGGCTGGATGGCATCATCGACTCAATGAACATAAGGTTGAGTAAACTCTGGGAGTTGGTGATGGACAGGGAGGCCTGGCATGCTGCAGTTCATGGGGTCGCAGAGAGTTGGACACGACTGAGAGACTGGACTGGACTGAATGACCAGGAGCTCAGCTGTGGTCCAGTTTCTGCCATGGCCCACAGAGCATGGCTGTTAAGAGATCTGATCTCAGCCCACAATATGGGAATTCTGTCCCATGGCTTAAAGCTTGAAGGCTACATTTAAACTAATAACATATAATGGACAGTTCCTAAAATAAACCTCGGCAAAGCACAGGAAGGCCGTGGAAAGGACACGGAGAAGGAAGGCAGGCCAGTGTTGAGAGCAGGGCCCTGTGCCCCAAGCCCAGGAGAGGACACTGCCCTCAGTGACACCTGAGAGCACTCGTCTTCCTCCTGGGCCTCAGCTTCTGACCTCCAGAAGGCGGGGTTTCAGCCGATGAGCCCAAACATCCTTTTCTGGACAGCAGTCTACAATGACTAGAGGCATCCGTGCTCACCTCTAACGAGATCAATCCCTTCACCTACATACTCTGACCACAAAGACAAAATCCACGCTATCCTGCTGGGAAAACAGCCATGCGAGAAAGGAGCAGGGAGGTGATCTCTGGGCCAACTCTGCCGTGTGCCTCTGAAGGCCAAGAATCTGGTAACAGCAGCGTCAGCAGAGTCCACCACCTCCCACCTGGCCTGAGCCCTGGCGCAGCTGATGGAGCTGAAGATTCTGCTGGAAGGGGTGTGAATCCCGGAGGATGCCTGCTGTTCTGGGGACTGTGTCCTCTGATACAACGTCGCTTTTGTCATTGATCCTTGATCTTTCATCCCTGGTCCGCTGCCCCAGCGCAGAGATGCCCAACAGACTGGGCTTTTAGCCACGCCTCCTGGTGGAGGGGGTGGGCAGCAGACGCCACAGACAGAGGGTGGACAGCTGGACAGCGACTTGAGGGGGAATGGGGACGGAGCAGCTGGGTGACGAGGGTGGGAGGGACGAGCTTGGGCTCGGGCTGAGGTCCCGCTGTCCCCAAGCCCCACAGCTGCCTGCCTGCCTCTCTCTCTCCCTCTCACACACACACAATGACGCAGCGCATGGCATTCCCCTTTGCATTTGCTGCAGACTGCCCTGTGCTGAACCTGAGCTCTGTTTCTTGGCATGTACTGAAAAACATTTTTTGTGAGGAATATGGACAGATACTTTCACTGCAAAAGATGTGAATTGTATCTAAGTATACGCAAAGACAGAGTCTTTAATTCTGATGGATTCTCTTGCATTTCTAAACCTGTTTGATTCTGTGACTTTTCTACTTGTAAGTTACGCCATCAGTCTTTTTGATTAACATACAGTGAGCTTTAGTTTCCTGTTGCTGCTCTGTAACAAACTGCCACAGATTCACTGGCTTAAAACACTGCCAACCTTTGATCTTACACTCTGGAGATGAGCCTGGATGGGGCCTGCTGTGCGGAAACAAGGTGTCGGCAGCTTTCCTATCTTTCTCTCAAAACCTCTGCTGCCAGCCTTCTACTCAAATAATACTCTAAACTGCCAGACCCCATGGGCTTTCTACACTCCTTATTCTTCTAGACCAGTGGTTCTCACTGGGGGTGATTTTGCCCTGAGGGGGCATTCAGCAGTGTCTGGGGACATTCTCTAGAGGTCAGCAATGCTGCTGGACACGCAACAGTGCACGGGATGCCCCGGACGCCGGGGTGCCACGGCTGAGCGCCCGCTGCAGACCGCTCTGCTGCAGGGCGGCGTTCCTCCTCCGCCCCTGGCCTCTGTGGCTCCCTCTCCACGTGCCTGCCCTGGTCTCTCCCAGCTCTCGGACTCAGCTTCTCTCGTGTCTGCTGCTCTTTCCAAGCGGTTCCGTACCCTCAGGAGTTTGAGCAAACTCCAGGAGGTGGTGGAGGACAGGGAGGCCTGGCGTGCTGCGGTCCATGGGGTCGCAGAGTCGGACGCGACTGAGCGACTGAACGACTGAACGACTGAACGACCGTGCCCCCTAGACGGATGCTCTGTCCTCGCACCTCTCCTCTTGTCTCTTCCCTGGGACCTTCCCACTCACCGGCGGCAACTGTCACTTGAACAAAATGACGCTCAGACTCGGCCAGCTTGGGCGGCTCACCAAATTTCCAAATGGGCATCTCCAATCACAAGCTGGATTTCTCAATGGGGAAACCGCATGGTCATTCCAAACCCAACTTTCTAAAAATCGAAACTCATCAGCATGCCTTCCCTTCTGAAAACCAGCCTCCTCCTGAATTTGCTTCTGCCCAGTCTCAGGCAGGCTCAGAAGTTGCAGTCGTTTGGACTTGCTGGCTCATGTAGCAACTATATAGAGGCAGGCATCCAGGTTTTTTTCTTCTGCCCCTTGTAACATCTTTTGTGTGTGTGTGTGGCTGTGTTGGGTTTTTGTTGCTGCATGCAGGCTTTCTGCAGGTGTGGTGCACAAGCTTCTCACTGAGGGGGTCTCCCTTGTGGAACACGGGCTCTAGAGCATGTGGGCTTAGCCGCCCCAAGGCATGTGGGATCTCTTCGGACCAGGATTCGAACTCATGTCCCCTGCACTGGCAGGCGGATTCCCAACCATGGACCACCATGGAAGTCATAACATCCTCTGTTTCCAAGAGATCTCCCCAGTTCAGCCCCTCCTACTCCACGTGCACCACCCTGTCTCTGCTTGTCTCCCCCTGGGGCTCTCTAAGTGCCAGTGCAGCCTTTCTCCTGAAGCATATATCAAAGCTTAGGAACCGCCACAGTCTGACCAAATCTATGCTCTTCAAATTTATCTTGCATCTGCCCTTTCAGGATTCCTCTCAGTTCAGTTCAGTCGCTCAGTCGTGTCCGACTCTTTGCGACCCCATGAATCACAGCATGCCAGGCCTCCCTGTCCATCACCATCTCCCAGAGTTCACTCAGACTCACGTCCATCGAGTCAGTGATGCCATCTAGCCATCTCATCCTTGGTCATGCCCTTCTCCTCCTGCCCCCAATCCCTCCCGGCATCAGAGTCTTTTCTAATGAGTCAACTCTTCACATCAGGTGGCCAAAGTACTGGAGTGTCAGCTTTAGCATCATTCTTTCCAAAGAACACCCAGGGCTGATCTCCTTCAGGATGGACTGGTTGGATCTCCTTGCAGTCCAAGGGACTCTCAAGAGTCTTCTCCAACACCACAGTTCAAAAGCATCAATTCTTCGGCGCTCAGCCTTCTTCACAGTCCAACTCTCACATCCATACATGACCACAGGAAAAACCATTGCCTTGACTAGACGGACCTTAGTCGGCAAAGTAATGTCTCTGCTTTTGAATATGCTATCTAGGTTGGTCATAACTTTCCTTCCAAGGAGTAAGCGTCTTTTAATTTCATGGTTGCAGTCACCATCTGCAGTGATTTTGGAGCCCCCAAAATAAAGTCTGATGCTGTTTCCACTGTTTCCTCATCTATTTCCCATGAAGTGATACTGTTAACTTAATTGATATACTGACTGCCTCCACATCTTTGCAAACATCATTTCCTCCACCACGACGTCTCCCACCCTGCCGCTCGTGGGATGACAGCCCTTTCCTCCTCCACAGATTCCAGCTCTGTGAAGAAGCTGTTGGTGGCTATTCTAGCCCACAGATGTATGCTGGCCCTGAATCCTGCAGATGTTAGGCGGGCGAGAAACTGTTATTAATTCAAGAAAAGAGCCTGACACACAAAGGCTTAGAAGATGTATCAAGACTTTTGTTCACTGCAGCTAAGAGAATTAACCACAAAAATGTAGAGGAAAGGTCTAACTGTTGACCAGGAAGCAGGAGAGGCACAGTGGAGCAATGGGTGAGAGCAGAACCTGAGTGTGCACACACTTCAATCCTAATGAGGGCCGACCCCGCTCATCTTCAAGTCCTGCACCTACAGAGAAGGGCGACACACCTGCCTCATAAAGCTGATGTGCAGGCACCTCCCTGCTGGACCAGTGGCTGAGGCTCCAGGGATCGGACTAGATCCCACAAACTGCAACTAAAGGCCCTGCATGCTACAACTAGGACCCTGCACAGCCAAATAAATATTAAAAAGAAAAAAAAAAGTGTGTAGAATCCCAGGCTATCTATTACCATCATGATACTCGGCTAAATTTATGGGAGGGTGACTCTGGTTCTTCTCTGGTGGGGCTCACCAAGCCCTGCCCTTCTCCAGAAGGCAGGTCCTTCAGGTCTCCTAACCCTAGAAGGTTATAGTGGTAGATGGGTTCAAAAATTACTCATCAGACTGCTTCACTGATTTAGCAATCCCACCACAAGGGTCTGAGGCAGAGACAGAGTGACCTTCTATTTTATTTTGTAAAGAATGATTTGGTCTCCTGGATACAGATACATGTCCCCCAAATTTCACTACAGATATGAGAGATACAGTGCCAGGAATTTAAAAGCATAGTTAAAATTAAAGCAGATGTCTCGTGAGGTTAATTACCACAAAGGACACATTGTATCAGCTGTGTTTTGGGGGCTGATATCTGACTTACAGATACAATATATTAACAAAGCAACATCAGCAGGGAAAGAAAAATGAAAATGACTATGACCTTGCTTTCCCACTGATAAGCGAGGTGAAGCGTTAGAAGAGATCCTTGGGAGTGGGGTTTGCGAGCAGTGCTCCTGACCGACTCTGGTCACCAAACAGACGAGGAGTCCACACGCAGCCTCACTCTGCTTCTCAGTCACAGCCATGGCCCGCTTCCTAATCTGGACTCAGAAGCCAAGCTCCCATTCCATGGCACAGGCCAGCCTAAAGGCCAATCTGCACTGTAGAAGGATCCTTCTCTCTTTGATCCCACAAATCAAATTAACAAGGGCTTTAGAAGCCATCAGGTTAGCATCCAGAATCCAAAATGGCAAAGAATACTGTGCTGTGGGATCAAAAGTTGCTTTTCAAATCTCAAGTCAAAATTGGTATTTAGAATATCATGTCAAAGAATTTCAGCGTGTACTTAATAGTAACCAATGAGCCACAATT
Organism: Oryx dammah; assembly: GCF_014754425.2. Lineage (NCBI taxonomy): Eukaryota > Metazoa > Chordata > Mammalia > Artiodactyla > Bovidae > Oryx > Oryx dammah. The sequence goes on from NW_024070210.1 coordinate 1,483,202, forward strand.
GCTGGCTATTTCATTTTTGACTGAAACGTTCCGTTATTTTGCTCCGTCTCCTGTGGTTGATGGGCAAAACAAGGACTTGAAAAGAGCAACAGATTCGTAAGATTTTTAAAACTAATTAATTTTCATTGGAGAATAATTTATTTACAATATTGTGGTGGTTTTTGCCATACATGGACAGGAAGCACCCACAGGTGCAGGTTTGAGTTCTGGTTTTGGCCAGTTGTTACCTTGGGCTTAACATCCTTTGGCATCAATTTCTTTGCCTGTAATATGGGTTTAGCACCATATGTTCACTTCACTGGGTTATAATGAGGGATAAATAAAACAACAATCAACAATGAGGTGAATGTGCTTAGGAAACTGTGAAGCACGGCATGAAGGGAACATCTGGAAAGCATGAATACTTTTTTAAAAAAAGGATTTGTTTATTAAGCTGTGCCAGGCCTCAGTTGCACTATGTTAGATCTCGATCCCTGACCAGGGATCGAACCCAGGCCCCCTGCGTGGGAAGCATGGAGTCCCAGCCGCTGTACCACCAGGGAAGTCCTGGAACGTATAGGTGTTTTTAACAGATCTGTGAAATGGTGTTAGGCGGCTTTGGGAGGTTATCTATTGTAATAGTAACTTTTTCTTAAACATGAAGTGAAGTGAAAGTTGCTCAGTCGTGTCTGACTCTTTGGGACCCCGCGGACTTCTCCAGGCCAGAACACTGCAGTGGCAAGGCGCTCCCTTCTCCAGGGGGATCTTCCCAATCCAGGAACTGAACCCAGGTCTCCTGCATTGCAGGCAGATTCTTTACCAGCTGAGCCACCAGGGAAGCCCTTTTTTTAAACCTAAGTGAAGTGAAGTCGCTCAGTCGTGTCCAACTCTTTGCGACCCGTGGACTGTAGGCCACAAAGCTCCTCCGTCCATGGGATTCTCCAGGCAAGAATACTGGAGTGGGTTGCCATTTCCTTCTCTGTTCTTAAACCTAGGGAGTCCTCTATTCAGAGCAGGACAGTGGGCTCTGGGAGTGGTTTCCAGAACCCCAAGGGCTCCTTGGACACAGCACGAAGCCCTTAGTAGCCCAGTCGCTGACTCCCCACGTGGGGAAGCAGCTTAGAGAATGGAAGGAGCTGTCAGGCAGCAGAGGTGTGGCTGCAGGCAGTGGACCATTTGCACATCCAAGTAACACCGAAAGGTCTGATGAATAGCCCATATCTGGTCAAGTAACCCAAGGGCCCTTTAAAGGCTTTCTGAAGAAGAGCCCTCCCCTGGGCCCCCAGCAAAGTCTGTGAGGGCAAGCCTCTGGCCTCTGCTTCCCCAGGCCCCCGGTGGCACAGCCTCTGCACTGAAGCTGTGGAGCCCATGAGTGGTTTCCATTAAAATCTCACAGGACGCGTGGGAAGCCTCCCTGGGGTGAGCGACGGCCCCGCAAGCCCTGCCGTGCTGGCAATTCTCCTGGACAGTTCTGTCCGCAGCCCTGTGGGCGATGTGGTTCCTCCAGCTGCCCCGGCCTGCTCTCGCCAGCCCGCTCCTGTGTCCTCCAGGTCTTTCTGCTCTGCCCTTCTGCAGCCACCTTCGTCTGGAACTTTGCACCAGCTTCTTGGTAGTTTTTTGTGCCCTCATGCTTTAGTTTCTCTTTTCTATCCCATAAACCAATTCCAGAAAGAGTACATGACTTGGAAGAAGGAACTGTTCAAGCTCTGGTTCGACCATGTCCTCGAGGAGCAGCCTTGGCTCCGCGCCGTTTCTATGTTCATGAAATATCTGCTCTCCTTAGATCCAGAGAGCACAGGGTGGCATCACCATGAAAACTGCACATCAAAGCCTTCAACAGTGATAGACATCATCAGTAACACCAGTTCGCAGGCCCCGAGCGCCCGCACCTGAAAGCCCCCAGTCCTCTGACGTCACCCGGGCCGCGAGCCCGGCCCCGCCCACCGGCCGGCCGCCCCCGCACAGCGCCGCCTGCCTGCCCTCCTGCAGCACGCTCTGCCTCAGGGTTTCAAGGACACGGCTTCTTCCACCTGGTGTGTCCCCTCGGTCTGTCACACACAAAACGGACCATGTCCCAAAGCGTGGTTACTTTACGCAGAACTGGTCTCTCTCTCCTCTGAACCATCCCTTCCCCGGTTTTTGCCACCCTGGATACCCTTAACTGCCACAGAGGGAACTGTGAATTCCCATGAACACACACACGACTCTAACTCTGCGCTGATGAAGTGCTCGGCAGACTGGCAGACCGAGCCATCACTAACCCAAGCTCGGGACATGGGCAGGCCCACGGGCCCAGCCTGGTGCTGAGAACAGGGGCAGAGTGTGGATCTACAAAGGCAGAGCAGATGAAAGGGGCTCACAGTGGGACGGCAGAGACACCCACGAGACCCAGGCTCGCGGGCATGAAGCTCTGCGCCATGTGGTTGGGTCTGGTGCGGACAGAGTAGCTGGGCAGAAGCTGGAGGAGTGAGGCCCCAGCTCCGGTCCCGGATGCCAACTAGGAAGTGGGAACTGATAACCAGGATGAAGCGTTTCAAGAGAGCCCTGAAGGGATGCTCCAGTGGGCTAGACTCCAAGCTGCCACTGTAGAGGGCATGGGTTTGATCCCTGGTCAGGGAACTATTTAAGATTCCGAATGTTGTCTCTGGTGCAGCCAGAAGAAAAAAAAAAAGAGCCCTGAAGATTTAAGCACTGGACCGTGTCAAATCAGGCACAGAAGGGATGGTCGGTGGCTGGACTAGTAGAGGAGGATGCACAAGGCTAGGGAAGAGCAGCCTCAGGCCCCTCACAGCAGCCACGCTGTCATCTGAGTGCGCAGCAGGGGCCACAGTGGACAGCCACGGCAGAAACTGAAACCTCACTGCAGGAGGAGGGAGGCAAGGCTCTGGCAAAGCAATGGCAGGAAGTCAGAGCATTCTGGGCTAAACACTGGGAGAGAAGAGCTGGGGGGAGATGCCTGGCTTAGCAGAGGGGGAGGCTGCTAACCAGAAGGAGGCAAGGTCTGGCATGGCAGTCTTCAGGGAACGAGGCTGCCGTGAGCTTTTGAGCTGCGTGTTCTCCCAAGCCTCAGCCAGCAGGGCCAATGCCAAAGAAGAAGGCACCAGGGCCTCAACAGCTAGAATACAAGCTCCTTGAGGGCAGGGACCATGCCCTGTTCATCACCTGGCACCAAAGCCTAGAGCAGCGTCCAGCACATAGGCACGGACGTCACGCTGGACTCTCAGGGCATGAATCCTACCTCTATCACCCTGCCAGCTGGGCCTCCTCGGGAATGTTACTTAAGGCCTCTCTGCTTTAGCTTTCCTAGCTCTAAAATGAGGATCCGAGTACCTCGCTACTAACTGGGAGGATTCAGGGAGTGAGCATACAGTCAGCACACACACACACCTGCCGTCATCTGTGAGGCGTGTTCTCTGGAGGCTGGTTCCTGCTGCAGGCCTCCCAGACAGCGCCTCACCTCCAGCCACAGGTACCGCTCGTCACCAGCAGTGCTGAAGTTCGAGGGTCTAGAGACCCCAAGCTTCTTCCCGGCAGGGCTAACGCTTTGAGAGACTTGCTCCCAAGAGCATGGAACGGGGCACGCACTGGCCTCGGTCTGCTCGCACCAGAGCGCGAGAAGGCAAGGGGCCTGCGATCACCTCATACGCACAAAGAAGTCGCTCGCAGACGTTCGCGCTCCTAACAGGCATCCGTAACGAAGTGCCTTGGAGCCGCAGTGCCAGGGAGCCGAGCCCACTCCAGTGGCATCTAGGAATCATTTTCCTGTGAGGTCCAATGTGATTGGTTTTTTTTTTTAAAGCTCAAAGGAGGAAACAGACTATTTGTTTCAGAATCAAAGGAGCAGACGTTAAGGAAGCCCCTCACTACTGTGGGAAAAGGCAGAGGAGGCGAGTGCCCTTAATGTTTCCTCAAAAAAGCCGCAGTGGTTTTGTAGTCAAGCACTCGTCTTGTTTTCCCCTGAAGTGGCAGCACCAACATTCCGACTCGTCCTGTCGGTTGCTAGGCAACTGTGACAGCGACCCGGTTCTGCCCACCCACAATGCACAGCTTTCATAACTGTTCTCACTGGGGTTTGCCAAACACTCCCAGGCACTATCTTCTCAGCCAAGGCTGCTTCTCCAAGCTCATCTTCTTGCCTGCTTGGTCCTGTGGCAAAACGTGCACACTGTCTTTGTCATTATGTTCTGGTAATTTCCGTAACAGGCTGCCCATCAAACATGAGATGATTTCACAGTAGCATTGAGAACTATAAATAGCTTTCCATAAAAGAAACCAGACAAAAGCCCGCCAATATAACATTCTAATAAGTTCAACCCAAAGTGCTAATTTTAAGTTTCTTTGAACACATTCTTCTGGCTGAATATACTTGTGTTGCTTTTATAGAATAATTATGACTAGTCTTAAACTTAACCACACTGAATTCAGAAAAGGCTTTATTTATCAAAAGTCTTTAGGTCACATATTACACATCCTTTTTTCATATAAACCAGATAAAGTCTTGATAAGCTTTCTTGACTTCCTAGAGGTCTAATGAATATGATGTTAATAATAACACGTGGTTGTCAACAGCCAGTAACAATTAAGCGGTTAACTAACACTTAACACCTCATACACTTTAATGGGTAACGGCCACATTTACTTCCTATCATTGTCCTCTGATAAGGGACACTCCATAAGTCAGATAAAGGCCCAGATAAGAAATGATTTTTCCAAGATTTGAGTGGCAAGGCTAGTATATGGCAATCTTAACTTAGGACATGGATCTTTGGACTCTACCTCAGGGCTGTTTCCTCCATAGTACTGTATTTCCTCCATGGCTGATGGGATATGATCATCATCCGAGGTACCTGAGTTTGAAAGGGTTGATGGGGTTAAAGCAAAGAAACCAGCAGTGGTGGTTTGAGGATGAGCAGGATGGCTGGGGAACAAGGAGGAGAAGACAGATTCACTCTGTACACCCCTGATCTGTGGTCTGCAGATATGATCTATTCGAACAGAAGTATTTTGTGAAGGGCTCTGATTCAAGTATGCACTGGTCCCCAAACTAACTGGGCACAGTGTCAGACACGTTATGTGCTGAGAATAGAGGTAAGCAAGCCCCTGGCACGGGCTCCCAAGCAGCTCAGAATAAACTGAGGCCAATGAATGTCCTCAGAGCCAACAAGGAGGACATAAAAGGGCCAGGCAAGGAGTGCTGCGCGTGCGCCCAGTTGGGTTTGGCTCTTCGTGACCCCGTGGACTGCAGCCCACCGGGCGCCTGTATCCACGGGATTTCCCAGGCAAGCACACTGGAGTAGGCTGCCATCTCCTCCTCCAGGGCATCTTCCCGACCCAGGGATTGCACCTGAGTCTCCTGCACTGGCAGGTGGATTCTCTACCACTGAACCACCTGAAAGCCTTACAAAAACACAAAGGAAAAATAATGACTCATGTCTGCTGAGCTAGAAGTTTCAAAGGGGAAGGTTTGAGAAAATCCTTAAAAATAAGCTTAAGAGTGCTGGATAGTACAGAAAGGAAAACACACTTAAAATCTGAGAAGCTCAGAAAATGAGTGGTAGCTAGAGGAAGAGGGACGCCGCCCATCCACTCACAATTTCCTGGGCCACTGCAGAGCGAGTACCGTACAGGCACCATGTTTACTGGTCTGCGAGAAACCACACGTATTTCACAAAATTACCAAGCGTCAGGAAGAGCATTCCAGTAGGAAAAACAGTATGGGACTTACGAACTCCTTTTCTCTTAGAGCAGGACAGAGACTAATGAAGACAGGTCCATTCACAAAGAGACTTTACTAAAAATGGTTTCAGGGGAGATTCTGGTGATGCGGCAGCTATCTAATACCAAAACAGCCTAGGCTCTATACACGCAGTGAGAAGCCCAGTCACAAGACAGCATGAAAGAGAGGGAGGGAGAAAATGTGATATTTGCAAATATCAAAGGATAAAGTAGAAGATGAAAACTATATGAAAGCTAGCAGTCCCTGATTTCAAGCCAGTGAAATGTCAGTTGGGTAAAACCAATCTCTGTGACCAGGAAGCCAGCACCCTCTACTTAGGATGGGCTGAGAAATGGCCCGTGGCCACTATTCACAGTCCACAGGAATACGTGAGGTGCGTGGCTGAAGTGACGAGGCTTTCCTTCTTGGGTCGGCGGGGGAGCGGTGCGGGCGGAGTTGCGTCTTGTAGGATTCTGCTTCTCTTATAAGACTTACCGAGTGTGGGTCCCAAAGCCATCGTGCTGCAGGGTTAGAACCTCCCTCCAACCAAGCTGCCTCCTTTGGCTCCAAATAACGCTGGGGCTGCACTTCTCAAGCAGCCTCTGGGGGAGCCTGACAGCCAGTCTTGTGAGTCTTGTGAGTATGCTCAAGGAGACTTTCCCTTGACTATGGAAAACAAACCTCAATTTTCAAAACAGGAAGAAATTATTTCAAGTCAAGGCTGGAGAAGCAGATGGATGAACCCAGCTGAGTAATGAATGAGGCCAGAGGAGGGCAGAATTGGAAGATGGCCTCCAAGATTCAGCCTTGGCCCTGGTGTACATTTCCAGTTTATCCCCTCCCCTGGAGTGTGAGTAAACAGTGTGAATATAATGGGATTTCATTCCCATGATCAGGTCACTAATCCCTGGACCTCTGAGTTAATCAGAAGGTTTGGGATGATCCTGGGCCTGAACTAATTAAGTGAAGCCTGGAAGGATGGACTGGGCCCTTCCTGGGGACTGAGATTCTCCTGCTGATTTTGCTTTTTCTGTTTTCCTCCTGTTGATTTTGAAAAAGCAGTGAGCTACGCTGTGAATTACTCATGGAGAAGGTCACGTGGAGGGCACTAGAAGCAGCTCTCAGAGCTGAGAATGGCCCACAGCTCAGTCACCCAGAGAGCAGAAACCTCAGTCCTACAGCCACAGCAGCAGAATTCTGCCAACAACCAGCGACTTTAGAAGAAGACCTTGAGCCTTAGAGGAGCTCGTAGCCTTGATCAACACTGTGATTCTGTGCAGAGGACCAGCCAACCCATGTCCAGACTCCTGACCCACAGGAACTGCCAGATAATAAATCTGCAGTTGTCTTTAGCCACTTAGTCACAAGGCGCAGAACAGAAGCATGTCTGTTAAGAAATAATACTTATTAATGTGCCACAGAAACTCACTTTGAAGGAAATTCTGAAGAGCGGCAAAAGGGTGAGAGCGGTGGCAGCATTTTTCATAAAATACCTAGTTTCTCAAGGTGACCATTTTAAAGGGCAACACTTCTTTGGATGTGCAAATCTGGCTTATTAAAGGTCATATTATTAGAGTCAAAATTCATATGGCTTATCATCCATATTGATTTATAATTTTTTTCTGAGAATACTGTTTTAATAAAAAGCACTTATTCATCCCAAGCATCAACATTAACAGAGAGTTTTAACAATAGATCAAAGTAGTAAAGTGTCAAGAAAAAAAATTTGGGGGAGGAGTCAAATATATGCAGCTTTGATGTATTTATCTTTCACTACAATCCCAGTCTTAAGACATGATATATCTGCCCCTTGTGGATGGACTGCTGGATTTGCTGGCATTATCCCTTCATCTGGACTAGAATCCATGGTTCTCTGTGCAACCCCGCCTCATCACTCTAAAACAGGAAAATGCAGGGAAGGAAAGAACAGTAGCACTCATAAATCAGCTGTTCACAGAGTTCTGAACTTATTCTCCAAGGGGACAGCATCGCCAGCAGGAGAGACGGCCTAGGGGGTACTTAGAGAGGCACAGGCATCTGCGTGGTGGTTAGTGCGTGGGGACCAGGCTACTCAACACCCTAGAGAGAACAGGACAGTCCTGCACAAAGTGTCATCTTGACTAAACCCCCAGGGACTGCCCTGCCCTCCTACCCCACGCATTCCAGCAGCACCCATACTGTTTCTCAAACACAAACCAGAATATTCCCAACTGTGCCTCTCTCCAGGAACGCTTCTCCCAGCTCTCCATCCACATGGCTCCCTTCCTTCTTTCAGGTCTTGGCTTAAATGTCACCGTGTCAGTCAGGACCTCCCTGATCATCCTATTTAAGGAGCAGACTCCCTTCCTGACACAGGGATGGCACACGCCTGGGTTCCTGGACGCTTGCTGACCCTCGCTGTGCTTCAGTTCTCCCATCAGTAAAGGGGACGAACGCAGCTCACCTGCAGGAGTGTTATCAGGATTACATGAGTGTGTGTGTGTGTGTAGACGCTGCTTTTTTAGAAGAATGCCTGAAACTCAGCATAAGCACTGGGCTTCCCAGGTGGCGCCAGTGGTAAAGAACCCGCCCGCCAATGCAGGAGGCATAAGAGACGTGGATGCGAGCTCTGGTCGGGAAGATCCCCTGAAGAAGGAAACGGCAACCCACTCCAAGATTCTTGCCCGAAGAAACCCATGGACAGAGGAGCCTGGCGGGCTACAGTCCATTGGGATCACAAAGAGTTGGACGTGACTGAAGCAATTTAACACTAAGCACATGTTAGCTTTGAACATCTAAAAACAACTGAAACCAACTTGGACATTAAGCTATTACCTAACTCACTGTGCTCACTGGCAAAGCTTCTTTCTGTGAGCTCATCAGGTGACAAAAGCTGACCTAGAATAATGTGAGGCCACTTGTAACAACGCTACGGATATTAAACAGATGTTATGTGTACTCACGTGAAGCTCCAAATACTGAACTATATCTCGGCTCAAGGATTTTGAATAAAGGACTGTGCACCTAAATTATTCTTCTACTTTTTCTCTGTAGCAACTATCATCATTTGATATATACAAATAAACTTGGTTTCTATGCAATTCTCACTACCACGGAGTCAGGACTGTGTGCTATCATGGCACTCCCTGAACCTAGAGAAATGCCTGCCACATAGTAGGTGCTCAGTAGACACAGGTTGAAATGGTTAAACTTTACGATGTCAAAGATACAACGCAGAACATTGTTTAAGTAGAAGGAAGAGTGTTTCTGGAGGATGGCGACCAGCTGTTCTGTAACTCGGGAGGGAAGGCTTGGGCCCAACCCGCCCGTGTGGCTTGGGAACCCAGGAGGTGTGATGCTTAGACCTGGTCTGTTCTTCCCCTCCCAGGCCTCGGCTCCACTCTCCCCAAGAGTCCACACACAGGCTCAAGGTGTCAACAATCAGTTCTAAAGAGAACTCCAAAACATACTACGCATACGCTGACCTTCTGGCTCCAGCATCGCCAACAGACAATTCCACTTAGCCTTCCCACCACAAGAGGTCGATCTAATCCAGCTGACCATTCTCCCACCAAAACCAGTTTTGTTTCTTGACTTCTCTAGAAGGTGACCACCTCCCACCTCCCTGCTGGCCACACCCCAAAGCCAGGACTCATCTTTGAAGCAGCTCCCACAGTCAGTTATGTGCTGAGTCCAGGCAGGCTTCCACTGGCACAGCCTACATCCCGGCCTTCTGTGAGCGGCACGCTTTGGAAGGCTTAATTTCTCTGGGCACCTGTTTACCCCAGCAAAAAACCCATGGTGCTAGACGAGACCACTTTTACCCAATAACTGACATGTTTCTCTATTTGTTTTGACCCTATTTTGAGAAAAAGCATTCTAAGTTAAGAGGATTTTCACCAAAGTTGGAAGAACAGCCTTCAAATTCAACATTCCTGCAAAGTGGCATGATTCCAATAAGAGCCTTGATGAGCATAAAAAAGTAACACGATGGGTAGAGTCCTAGTACCCAAACTGGTAGAGAATCTGTCAGATCTGATTGAAGGAAACGTCACGTCATTTTAGGGCCTCAACACAGAGCAAAATAACGAGCTGTGTAATAAAGTGGCCCTTGGGGTGTACGACGGCCCGGCTCTCAGCACCGCTTCTGAGGGTGGTGTTTCAGAATCAGAAGCAGATGGATTATTCCATCTGGCCCTACTGACTGACCATCAGAGTGCACAGGAAGTGAGGGTCATACACAGCCTCGGATGTGACAGGACCGGAATCAACAGCCAGGTCTTTCTCCCTCAGCTTAGTCGCTTGGTTTAACATTTCACATCAGGCAGTTCCTGCGCACACCAGTGGCTGGCATGGAAGCGTGGGCCCCTCTGGAGAGTGCTCAAGGGCCTGCGCGACGCCTGAATTCATGTTCCTGTTGGCTGATTTTGTGGGAGACCGGGCAGCACTGTGCCTGGGTTTCTCATCACGTTAACTCTAGGGACACTGGCTGTAACCTAGCTTTTGCAAGGGTGTTTTATTTACAGTGAAATCATGGGAGCAATGAACAATTCTGCACTCACAGCAGCAGTTAGGGCTTGAGCTCCACGCCCACAGAGGGGCCACAAGCCCTCTACACCTCTGCTCGCCTTGGCACCTCCTGCCCCAGACAATGACTTCTCCACCCAGGACATCTACAGGGCACACCTCATACCCAGGCACCCTCCTCGTCAGAGGCAGAAGTTTCTCTTTTTAAAGGCACACAGCAGGGAGAAGGGCGCCAGTGCCCCTGGCATCCTCCATAGCCTCGAGGGCGGGGCTGGAACCGGCGTGACTGTGGCAGCACTGGGCTCTGTCATGTACCTCTCACGAGGACACCAGAGGCAGCCACCACTTTCCCAAGAGTTGGACACAACTTAGCGGCTAAACAACAAATCACAAAGACACAAACATACATACATGTTTAAGAGAAAACGAAGGATGGTTCACAGAACCACTTTTTGGAAGTCCATTCAGCCCTCTTCCCAGGAGTTGCAAATACATTTTAACAATTTTTCCCATCAAGAATATAAGAACTCGTACCTCGTGACAAGGAACCAAGCGATCTGACTGAAGTCTGGAGAGGATCTCAGGTAAGTCTTAATATGTGGCATGGCGTTGGTGCGGCCTGACGTGTCAGCTGACCACTTGCTAGTGATGGAAAGGCACAAATCACTAGTCAGAAAACACAAATGGGTCATCACGGTCCTAATATGAGAAAACTGTATGAAAAGCAAAATCCTGACGTGTAAAAAACAGTGAGTACATTGTTCTCTGTGATATGAGCTAACGTCCTAAATCCTGTTGAGCTAACAGAATAACACATGTTTATTTTAGAATGTGGGTGCGTAGAAAATGCCACCTACAAAAAGCACTGTGAACTGCAGGCGCACGGCCCTCGCCTCTTGTTAGAAACACACACGTACATGTGCACACACACTGTTTGTATCATGCTTCTCACTGCGTGTAAGCGCACCCTCTTTAAAGGCAGGAACTGTGTTCCCAGAGCACAGTGCTGAGTGGGAAAGGCTCACCAAATGCTTGCTTAATGAACAAAACACAGGATGGAAAAATACAGACAGTATGAACATCAAAATGGAATGCCGAAAAGCAGGGGGATCATTCAGAAATATGCCAGTCAAATGCAGATATTCATGTGTCTAAGCTTGGTTTCTAAGTTTCCAACATTTTTGGGACTAAGGTTTCACGGGGAAAAAAAAGACCTGTATCACGAGGTAAGAATCCTCACTTATGAATATAAGAGGACAGTCCCTCAAGAGCACAGACTGTTTGAAAGAGTAAAACTGGGATTTGGCAGAGTCATTATCGGATTATTAAATCACTTGTGGGGCTTCCCTGGTGGTCCAGCGGTTAACAATCCACCCGCCAGGGCAGGGACGCAGGTTCGATCCCTGCTGTGGGAAGATCCCACACGCCATGAGGCAACTGAGCTCGCGCGCCAAACCATCGCGCCTGTGAGCCACGACCGCCGAGCCCTCAAGCTGCAACTGCTGACACGCCCCAGAGCTGTGTTTCGCAACGCGAGGAGCCGCCACCACGAGAAGCCTGTGCCCTGCGGTTAGAGGGCAGCCCCCTCTCCGCAACGAGAGAGGGAGCCTGCTTGTGGCAACAGAGACCCAGGGCGGCCGATGAATAAATGAATACAAGTTAAAAACAAACAAACAAAATTTGCTTGTAAGAACACAGTACTCAAAGGGACTCAATTTGACGAAACGTCCTCTGCAAAATAAAAAATCAAACACCTCCACAGAAAGCCTTACAGAAAGGCTCCAGGATGGCATCCTGAATCACACTGAGAGCTCTCTTTCTCTCTTTCGGCCATGCCGTGGGCGGCCTGCAGGACCTTAGTTCCCTGACCAGGGACTGAGCCCAGGCCCTTGGCGTGAATGCAAGGAGTTCTAACCACTGCAGCAGCAGGGAATTCCCAGACTAAAGCTACTGAAAGGTCATCTGCCTTCGTTTCTGGTTCCAGCTCAAGTATATGTCTGTTGAAGCCAGGGTGAGACTGCAGGGTGGGCGGCGGAAAGGACGCAGAGCATCCCTTCAGCCTGAACATTCGGCCGCTGGCTGGGCCGTGCAGCGAGCCAAAGGCTGCCGTGTGCCCCGGGGAAGGGGCGTGGATTCTCCCCTCAGAAAGCCTGCAGCTTCCCAGCACATGAATGTGTACACAGAGGATGGCATATTTTGGAAATATGAACTAAAACGCTGCTTATGTAAATTCTAAATTTCCCAACATGTTCTTTCACTAATCTTTTTTCTTTGGATGTCAATATTTAAACAGGAACCTCGCAGAGATAAATTAGACTCTGGTATTAAAAACCAATTCCAAGAAATGTCTAGAACTTTAAGGGATTTCTATCACTAACATAAATAGATTAAAAATACAGGCATATTATGTAAAGCTCTTTTTTTTTTTAAGAAAACAGACAACATTCTTATTTTACTTGAAAGCAGCAGCAGCAGCATTCTAACCAGATTACTTACTGAAAATAGGAATGAAGCCAATTCTGTTTCTCTGCCGTCTGGATGCTATAGGGAAGAGAGCCCCCAGCTTTTAAAATAAGAGAAATAAAGTAAACAAATAAAAATTATTGACTATAATTTGAGGATCCTCATTAAGAAAATCTATATACAGTGGTTAAAGAAGCCACTAGTAATTTCATCTCACGGAAGAGCTCCTGGAAAGGAAACATCTATCCCTGCTTTAGGTGTGTTCTCTCAAAGGGGTTTCCTTTCTTAGACGTGCAAGAAGTGTGAGCTGCTTAGTCCTGTCCAACTCTTGCCCACCAGGCTCCTCTGTCCACGGGATTCTTCAGGCAAGAATACTGGATTGGGTTGCCATTTCCTTCTCGGGGTGCATATCAAGTAGTCAAATGTTTTCTATCGCAATAGGAAATGGTATTTAACCATTGGAGGGGTGGTGGTGGTACTTCAACGTCTAGAGAGGCCAGAGATGAGCCCGGCCCACCTTGCTGCCCTCGCGCAGGTGGGATGCCCTGAGACACGCTTTGCAAGGTGAGGGCTCACGCGTCTTTTTTGGGCCCAAGACCAGGACACTTGGGAGAGGGGAGACTGGGATGAAAGCCTGGTTGTCCTGCCTCCTTCACCTTTTACGTTGATATTTCCAAAGATCCTAGCTACACAGATTCTTACAAATGCAGTAACCAAGGATCCCTAAAATGCTCAGTAACCCACTATGTTTTAAAAAAGGAATCTGAAAGAATAAAGATGCAGCTCCCAGTGGAGACACAATTAGAAGCCAGTGCTCTTGCCTGGAGAATCCCATGGACAGAGGAGCCTGGTGGGCCACAGTCCATGGGGTCACAGAGAGTTGGACATGACTGAAGCGACGTAGCATACAGGTACACCCTCTTTGGGATTTTGGTTAACGCCTTCTGAATACACTACGTGGGGACTGCTGAATTCCAAGCAAGCTAAGTGCCCAGCACTGACACGAGGGAACTAGAGGACAAGACTGAGAGATGTCTACAAAGCAGTCCCGGGGTTCACAGGTGAAGCCCCGAGAGACGAGCTATATCAACCAAACGACATCATGCCAGAGATTTCATCTCAGTATTAGGCCTCAGCTCCGGACCCTCAATATGATCTGTATCGGGGATTCAACTCTGGAAGAACCACATAGTACTTTAGGCTGGGGGTACATCGGGGGAGAGGGAGAGGTGTTAGGAAAAGGCATAGCACAGGGCTGTGGCGGAAGCTGGCTTTATCTGGATGTCTTATCTGGACAAACACTGGTGGCAGAGGAGAGAACAATCTTTTTGGTAAAAGTATCAAACACTCAGGGCTACTGTGAGGATTAAACAGCACTCAAATTGCTCAACTGTGTGGCATCATCTTTAGAACACAGCACCACTCAATATTACCTACTTTAAAGATCCTCATCCAGTTAAGAGAGAATAATCTCCAAATTTCTCATCAATACCTTTCTGACCTCAAGGAGGAAGGCATTCTTATTACTTTTAAAAAAAAGTTTACCAGGGTATTTATGAAATGTACACACACAAACTCATCGGGACAGTCTTCCCAATTAATTACCTGGATATCCTTCTAAGCTGGTCCGTACATTTTCCACTGAAGGATAGATCTAAAAATAAAAACAACACTTAGAATGTACCACGTTGAAGAAACTATCTGTGTGTGTTAAAAGTTTAGTTTTTACCAAGATGAAAATCTCTATTAGAAATAATACTTCAAGACTTAGAAAATGTGCTTTAAAAAGTTTCCATCTTATTGAAAACTATTGAACTACTAGTAATTAAACTACAGAAAGCATTTACAGTCAATGAAAGAAAATTACATTTCAATGAGTATTTTTTCCTCTGAAACACCAAGAAAGACTGAACTGAATGTAAAATTCTTACTTCAAATGTCTCTAATTAATTAATAATGCCTGTAACTCTGCTGGCAATGTTCTATCAAAAATTTTTTTCTTGGCTTGACAACCTCAAGGAAGGCATGGGGAATCTCAGGCTAGTCTGTGGCTGAGCCACCGGCAAGCTCCCGGCACCGGATGCTGTCAAACTTGATTACAAACGGCAGTGCTGCCACCCTGCGTTCAACGTCTTCCACCCCCGATCCATGGAATGAAACCCCTTTCTGTAGCAAGAAGGACAGATCTGACTCTTCTCCTGGACTAGAGGCTAAGAACAGTGACCTCAGGGAGGAGGGGCACTCACCAGATGGAGAGGAACAGCACTTCCTAGGGTCCTGCTCTCCTTGCCCAGGGTCACCAGGGTCTCTTTAAACTCAGAACACAACCATTTTGATTCATCTGCCCCCAAGGAGCCAATGCTGGAGAACTGACCTATGACCGGCCAAGATTCTGCTTTAGGGATGGGTGCGGCGTGCTCTTTCAGAAGCTGTGAGAGAACAAAAACGGATGCTGCAGTCAGCCCGATCACGTGGGGAGAAAAGCCGTGACGGCTCAGAGCACCGTTTTCTGTCCTCGGATTGCCCACCTCACAAGGAAGTGCTGAAAATGGTTAACGCTCAGTTTCATACCCACGTACAGCTTTTCTTCTTTGGGAAAAATTTTACTTTGTTTTTTAAATTTTTATTGGTGTGAAGTTGACATACATGCTGTGTTAGTTTAGGTGCACAGCGAAGTGACTCAGTTATACATACATCCACTCTTTTTCAGACTTTTTTCCCCATAGAGGTCATTACAGAGTACTGAGTAGAGTTCCCCGTGCTATACAGTAGGGTCCTTATTAGTTATCTATTTTATATATAGTAGTGTGTATATGTTAATCCTCTGGGAAATATTTTTAAATACTGAAAAAAATTTATTTTAATGGCCTAAGTGGACAAAAGCTATTTCTCTTCCAAAATTCTTTGATTTGTACTTAAACATATTTTTTAAAAAATGACCCATTTTAGTAGCAATGTCAGACAAACTAGCAACCTGCCATATAAGATTAGCCTTCTGCCTTGAAATTCCAAAGGTTTAATACACTGAAATAAAACCTAGAAGGTCAAACTATTATCTATTTTGACTCCTATCGTTTGAAAAGGCTTGGGCTCTGGGCAGCTGTGACACCCCATAAATGAGAGAGAATGTACTCACATATGGATACACACCACCTTAGGCCCTGGGGAAGACTGACCTGCGTTTCCTGCTCTGTTCGATATTTATGCAAAGCTGCAGAAACAAGTCAGAAAACACTTGAGAATTTTCTCTCTTTAAACCTGTGCCAAGCGCCTTCCTAGAGGCTGGAGACAGCAATAGAAATAAGCCACAGTTCCTGTTCCAGGCGAGCTCACAGTCTGACTGATGCGTGGTTCGGGGTATATCTGTTATCCTCACCACTGAGTAGGCACTAAAACTTAAACACACTTCCCCAAAGGGCCCAAACCATTCTCAACTCCAGCCCTGGGTGCAGCCTGGGGCAGGAAGCAGGACTGGGCCAACAATCACAAGACTCGGCTACTATTTTGGGCTCAGCCCTGGATCAGCCTCAGGACCGTGGCCCAGGTCCTGGGCGTCTCTTCCCCAGCAGGGGGCAGACTTCTGAGCGCCCCGTCTTTACTGGAAGACAGCTGCGATGCAACACAAGCAAAGGGGTCGCAAACTCAGATAAGAGGCTACTCCGCTTTCAGTAAGACAGGGATCCTGCACAAGTGTGTGTGATCACCCGGCCTTTCTGAGCCAGCAGTCCCCAAGCTAAAGCCTGCAAGTGCTTCCTGAGCAGTCAATACGCACTTTGCCCTCCTCTCCTCATTCAATCTCTACACGACTCTGTGAGGGAAGTACTGCTATTATGCCCATTTCACAGATGTCAAGAGGATGGGAGCAAGTCAGCCACACGGCTTGTGACTGGGCCAGGATTTGGCTCACAAAGCTGTGCACTTATCCAGGATGTGAGCTTTCCTGGTGGCTCAGCTGGTGAAGAATCCACCAGCAATGCGGGAGACCCGGGTTCGATTCCTGGGTCGGGAAGATCTGCTGGAGACGGGATGGGCTGCCCTTGGGCTTCCCTGGTGGCTCAGCTGGTGAAGAATCCACCTGCAATACGGGGGACCTGGGTTGGATCCCTGGGTTAGGAAGATCCCTGGAGAAGGAAACGGCTACTCGCTCCAGGATTCTGGCCTGGAGAATTCCATGGACTGCATAGTCTGTGGGGTTGTAAAGAGTCGGGCACGACTGAGAGACTTGAACTATTCAGCCTGTGGGACTCCCCTGCTCCCGGGTTCAAGACAGAAAGATGGTGGTGTTGAGACCCTGCCTGCTTTCAGCTGTGGTCTCACTTAAAAATAGGAAATTAAAAATTGTCATCGGCCAAGGGGAATTCTCACACAGCATCAATAATCTATGGAAAAAGAGGGTTTTTTAAAGAAATCGTGTTGGGAATTTACTAAGGTAAACTGACTCCTAGAGAGAGAGAGGAAACTTGAACTTTAACCTCCTGCTTGTTTTGTTAAAGATCTTTCTTGGCTTATTTTCATACCAGCAGCAAATGTCATTCTCATAATTACAATTTCTAGGGCATTGGTTTAGCAAGCAAAACACATCATAGCTCAGTTGTGGTCTTTGCTCAACACTATTTTCTGTTCTTTGTTGAATCCGTGTGAAAAATCCTTGACATAAAATAAAAAAATCCTTCACATGCTGAGCAAAAACTACTTGTATAAATACAAAGTCTCTAATTATCTTTATTACAAGAAATTAAAAAACTAAAAATCGTCCATATGCTTCTGCCATTGAGATCTGTTAACTCTGCACCTATAAGAGGCAAAATGTTAAAATGCAAGTACTTAATGGAAACTATAATTAGATAATCAATTTCAAGTGCCTAATGCTTGCCTAGAGTTGTGCTAGAGATATTATAAAGCTGCTTTCAAAACAGACCAATTATAAATGAAATAGAAGTGAACATACAATAAAATTTTTTTAAACAGTAAAAATTTTACTACCTTCCTAAGCCTGAAATGTCCCCAATTATCTTTCTGATTTCCTTGAAAGCGTCCCGGGGTTGAGGCAATAAGGTAAACACTAAAACGATACAAAATACAAGTTAGAGAACATAGTGATGTGTGGACCTCAAAATATACACAAACACTAGTACTAAGCATGATATATTCCAAGAGCCAACCCGCTGTCTTGAGATGCCTCCTCTGAGGAGTTAACTGACACTTAAACCATTTTCAAGCACCCGGTGGGACCCCCGCAGCGGGGAAGTCAAAGAACTTGGTGACTTTCAGAGCAGGCACTCCCGTGGGGACTGAGGCGAGTGGGGAGAGCCCCGAGCCTCCACTCCAGCGCCTGAGGGCCAGAAGGTGCCGACAGGGACAGGCCCCGCTCTGCCACTTCCTGAAGGACAGCCCAGTGCCCCTCCGCCACCCACCAGGCCTCTGCACCCCGGGCCTTACGTGGTCCTCAGGGTGAGCCCCCGAGTTGCTAAGAGGCCATGTTTATCCTACTTTGTTTCTGAGAGGTCGTGCTCCTGGATGGTGTCTATCCACTCCTTGAGAGGGGCGGCGTCATAAGCTGCCAGGTAGCTGATGAGGTCAGCTTTGAAGTGTGTGGCCGACTCTCCAGATCTGTGGGTCCCGTGGACGATTCGGGGGTACAAGGGGCTCAACCATATTCTGGAATGGGAAAAGAAAACCACCTTGAACAGTCAGGAGCAGAGCTGATCACAGTGCTATCTCTGTAATCAGGCCCGCACCTCAGGGTGAATTCTCACTACCTCTCTCCACCTGCTGGTAAGGCCACCCTTGGGTGTGTGAGTGCTAAGTCGCTTCAGTCATTCCCGACTCCGGGCCCCCGCGGACTGTAGCCCGCCAGACTCCTCTGTCCACGGGGCTCTCCAGGCAGTGGGTTAGCATGCCCTTCTCCAGGGGACTTTCCCAAGCCGGGGACTGAACCCGTGTTTCTTAGGTGCCCTTCACCTTTACCACGAGCACCACCCGGGAGGCCCAGGTCAGCCTTACGGGATACAGAGCAAAGGTGACTGTGCCACCCCCATGGTTCTCATGTCCAGAATTAGTTTTGAAAAGCTCACCGTGAATTTTAGACCCAGGAAGGCCTGGCCTCTGCCTGCCTCTCCCAACTCGACCCTTCCACGCTCTCCCATTCACTCACCCCGCCCTGCTTATTCCCCCTCTTACCTTCTCAGCTCTACACTGCCTTTTTTTTTTCCAATATTTATTTGGCCACACTGGGTCTCAGTTGCAACATGCCAACTCCCAGCTGCAGCACGTGGGATCTAGTTCCCTGACCAGGAATCGGGCCCCCTGCACTGGGAGGGTGGAGTTACAGCCGCTAGACCACCAGGTAAGGCACTGCACTGCTTTCACAGTGATGACAACAGCTTTACTCCTGATCGCTTACAGCAACTCCACACAGCGGTAACCCCAGCAAGCTTCTGCCCAGACGTACGTCAGTGCAGCTCTTTAGCCAAGCAGAAAATAAAAGTTATCTATATTAAGAAAGAAATGTATGTGCAAATATGTTTTCAATAAACAAACTCATTTTCATATCTATCTATCTATATCCCATATCTGGTGTCTGGAATGAGGTATAGTCTATGTTTAGTTATATTACATTCACACTAACCTCGGGCTTTCAGATAAATCGGTAACACAACTTTAATGACATCTCTAACTTCATCGACTCTCTGTCAGTGTACTTTGCCAAAACCTCTACGTCATACCCACGAACGGCAAACGACCACATCTAAGCCCAGTCCTTCTGCGAACTGGTCCCTTGTGGATTACAGAGAAACATGGCTTCAGAGCGCCAGTGCAGCTCCTTCAGCTGCAAAACCAGGCTGGCAGTCCTACCCCACAGATGCCCACGAGGTAACGAACAGGGCCCAACAGAAAGCAGCCTCAGCAGGCAGGAGCTGCGTCTGCGGCCGTCCCTGCTCTGGCTCCTCCTGCCACAGCCCTGCCCCGGGAGGCACGACAGAAACTGCCCGTTGCTCTCTCGCCAGCGGCCCTCAGAGGAGAGGGAGAGGAAGGCCGTCAGAACCTCGGGAATCCTGGCTGGGCGTCTCCGGAGCTCTGAACGCGTTCTCAGCAGGCTGGGCTGTCACACCTTCCTTCCCCACCTCAAGGAGACCCCTCTGTCAACCACAGATTGGCACCTGCCCTTGACATCTACGAGCACTAAATCATGTGCGGCTGCCTTTCAACACCCCCTGAAAGAAGGTCAGGGTGGAGAGCAGAAATGAGGCACCATGTGCTGGGGGAAACCGGCAGAACAGGCCTTCAGAGACTTAGGCTCTTATGATTGGGGCCTGACAATATCTAATTCTTGTATCTCCTCGAACCCAGAGAAGTCCTAAAACCCTTCACGGTGACACCTGCTTCTCCTGAGTAGCAGTGACCTTCATGAAACTAGCGTAAACCTTCTGTGAAACATGTGCTTGATGGCGTGCACATAGTCACCAAAATCACCCAGACACTGACTCTTCTCCCCGCCTCTCTGGAGCAGCTTCTGAAAAGCTATCTGAAACGCCATCTCCTGGACTATAGTCCTCATTTTGCCACAAATAAAACTTGCCTCACAGCTCTCACAGTGTGCATTTTTTTAAACGTCAACACCCTGCACAATGGGTAACGTGAGACCAGGAGTGGAGCCCAGGTTCTGCACCGGGATCTGCTGCCACCTGGCCGTGTCACTCTGGCCACCTGGCCGTGTCACTCTGGGCAAGCTCGGTGGCCCCCTGTGCCTCCCTCGGCTCTTGCGTGTACCGTGGCCATGTTGGGCGGGGTGGATGGGGGCAGTCTCTCCTCCCCACAGCAACTCGGGGCTGCAGGATGAGGGGGGCTCCTCCTGGATCGGAGGGTCACTCACAAGAACGGTCCTGGAGGAGGAGCATGACAGACAACGCCTTTCCAACAGGACATCAATATGTGAGACGTCTTTACCATCTGACAAAATAAAGAAACCCTGGGCCAGATAATTTTAAAATTAAGACATGAACAGGTGGATCGAGAAGCAGGTGAAAAGGACGGATGGAAGACCGTTAGGAGAGCAAAGAGTCCACAGGGCCATGATGGGCAGACCGTGAAATAAGACTACACAAAATAACTTTTAAAAATATTAAAAAAAAATTACAACTCATGACATGAAACTAAACTATCAGACAGAGTAGAATGTAGACAACAGTATCCTCTTTTCTGGGGGGGTGGGCAGCAGAGGGAAGTTGGGAGGGAAATTTTATACCACTTGTACTTTGAGTTTCGAACCGTGTGAAGTTACACCTAGTCAATACGTTTTGAAAAAATTAAGTGTTTTTAAATAAAGGAAAAAAATGAACACCTAAGCCCTTTACCTTTAATCCCTTCCCCACAGCAGCCAAGTCGAAGGCGCCTACGGAAGCAGGGCTGCCTCTACACTCCAGAAGGAGCCGGAGAGCCGTGGGTGGGATTCTTTGAGCCACAGGAGACTCAGAGTCAACTTGACAAATCCTTTTAGTTATTGTTCCTCTAAGGACAAGCTATGTCAATTTCATTTCCTTTTCAGATGGGGTTACAGATGAGTCACGGGTCCCAAAACTCAACTGGCAGCTTAGAAGCTTGAGGGCAGCAAAAGAGCTTGCCAATCGCAAACTCAGTGGATCAGGAGCCCAGCAGCCAGGGCTCTTAGGGACCGTCCGCCCCCGCTCCTGCCAGCACAGGGCGGTCTGCAAGTGCATCTTGACCGGGACACGGGAGCGTGTCTGTAGGAAAACTGCCAGGCAGGGGGGGCACGGGCTCGGACACCCGCTCTGGTGGGGAAGCAGAGTGAAGAGGGACAAGACCCCTGGCGTGCGCAAGAGACTGCCTTTCACGTTCAGAAGGGCTGTGTGACAGCAGAGGCGACTCTGGGGCTGGGTGGCCCACCCAGGCTCAGCAGGCCGGGAGGACGGCAGCTGGGAGGCCCCGTCTCGGCTCAACTCAGCGAGCAACGCGGGCTCCGTGAGAGCCCTGGATGAGGGCTCTAGCCCAGGCTGGGTGACGACACGGGCGAGAGAACACAGAGGGGGACGCAGGGGGAAATGCGTGAACCCTGAAAGGGTGCTTCTTCTAACACAGGCAGGCAGAGACACAGCAGGCAGAGACACGCAGAATGGCTCCTCCAATCAAGGGAACGGAGACCAAGGCTGGCTGTAATGAGGGCTTCCTAGGAAGGAGAATGAAGGGTGCGATGTGACTCGAACAAGTCCCTAAAATGCCTAAGGATAAACGCTAACTTCAAGAGATCAAAAACCAGATCTAGTAAACACACACCAAGAACAAGGGTTAGTAATTTAAAAAAAGCATGAAAAACCTTTGCGTTCAATCCTTTCAGAAATTTGTGACCATATTACAGGCTCGGAAAAGACAGCAGTTTACAATGTTTTATGGGAAGCCAAACTGATTGGAGGTAAAGGGATATGTACATATTTTTTAGTTCTGTCAGCTCATTGCTGCCAACCTGTCTCCCTCCACTCTCATGCATACGTGCTTAGTCACGTGTCCCCACGGACTGCTGCCCACCAGGCTCCTCTGTCCATGGACTTTCCAGGCAAGAACACTGGAGTGGGCTGCCACTGCCTTCTCCATAAAGGGATATTTTTAGCATACAATCAACCCGAGTTTCCCTTTGATGCCTAGGTGGCAGGCTCAGGTACAGGTGGGTGTGGGGGTGAGGGCCAAAAAGTTATCAGGAGGGTCTTATTGGGAAAATGATACGTTTGGCCCTTCCATTTTTTAATCCTCTTTCCTGCCTCAGATCCTTAGACCTACTCGGCAGAAGAATATGATGCCATTTTTGTAAAAAATTAGGAAAAAAAACTACAGCATATAAATTTTATGTATTGGTATGTTTACAGGAAAAAATGGAAGCAGTGACAGACTTTTATTTTCTTGGGCTCATAAATCACTGTGAACAGTGACTGCAGCCATGAAATTAAAAGACGCTCTCTGGAGAAAAGATATGACAAATCTAGACAGCATATTAAACAGCAGAGATATCACTTTGCCAACAAAGGTCCATATAGTCAAAGCTATGGTGTTTCCAGCCATGTATGGATGTGACCGTAAGGAAGGCTGAGTGCCAGAGAACTGGCGCTTTGGAGCTGAGGTGCTGGAGAAGGCTCTTGAGAGTCCCTTGGACTGCAAGGAGATCCAACCAGTCCATCCTAAAAGAAATCAGCCCTGAATGTTAGTGGAAGGACTTATGCTGGAGCTGAAACTCCAATACTTTGGCCACCTGATGCAAAGAGTAAACTTATTGTAAAAGACCCTGATGCTGGGAAAGACTGAGGCCAGGAGAAGGGGCAATAGCGGACGAGATCGTTGGATGGCATTATCAACTCAACGGACATGAGTTTAAGCAAACTCAGGAAGATAGTGAAGGAGAAATGGGGCCTGGTGTGCTGCAGTCCAGGGAGTCACAAAGAGTCGGACGTTACTTAGTGACTGAACAACAACGTTCACAGGTATAAAGAGACAGGTGTGGATGATCATGGGCTAAACGGTTAGCACCAGTTGCCACAAGGGAGGCAGCATCACTTTCTTGCATGCACCTTGTTTCTATGCCATAATTCTGGTTTTTTCTTCCCACAGTGAAAAAAACTGGAGAAAAATACACTGAATGTTCTTATTCTGGATGTTTCTCAGCACGCGGAGCGACCACCATGAGACAAGCAAAGCCCCACAAACCCCTGTGTTTTCTGGTGCCAGTCCTCGCGGATGAGGTTGGAGGTGTGTATGACAACCCGGAGGCCTTCCTCGTACAGCAGAAGCATCATTTTCCTTTAAAAACAGAAAAAGGAACAAGCAGCGTTAAGAGCACTCTCAAAACACCTTTCCGGCACAAACGCAACAGGTAAGAGAACTCTCACATGACCCAGCCTGCAAAAGTTACACTCTCCGTTTCCTCTACACACTCTCAAAGTCTGCTCAGGTGACAGACAGAGAGCCACCTTCCAAAATGCTCGGCGCGCTGGATGGCTGAAACGAACCTTTGCTCCATCCCGCCCACGTGGCCAGTCCTGGCACTGAAAACCCCTCCCGCCCCAGTCTGGCCCCTTACCATCTACTCTGCATCGCCCGTCACTATGAGGGACAAGAGCAACCTGCTCACTCTGTTTTCAGGGTCTGGGCACACCCTTGTGCTGAGCTGTGGCTACCTAGCGTTAGAGCAAAACCAAACAAAAGGTGGCAACACAACAAATGAGAAACTCAGGAGGACACTGCATATAGGTAAGTGCTAGTTCATGAAACTGGTTTCAGCACTTATCAGTGTGGATGTGTGCAGCAGACTGAAATAAATGCATTTCCTGCTGTGGGTTGCAGCTTAAGTTTGACAGATGCTTCATTTTCAAGAGACTGATCTTTTTTTTTCCTTCAGGCAAGGCTTTATTGGGGCCCCTGCTACGGCAGAGAGGAGTTACAAGTAACCACTGATCTTTCTTTACATTCCAGACACCAGACTTGTCACGAGCCTGAACCTGGGCTGGAGGTGAGTCTTGCCTTTCATCCTCCCTTGACTCAAATCAGCTCTTGAGATTCATTTCTTTCAGACGGGGCTTCCCCAGTCATCCGACTACTTCTCTTAGTTGGATTTCAGTGAGGGCAGAGGGAACAGCACACACCTAAGAGGCTCCCCCTGAGGCTGGAAGGCCTAAGCGCCTCTGCCCATCGCTTGGGGGCCGTCTGACCCCACGAGCCGCTCTGTGTCCCTCAGCCTCAGTTCCTCACGCGCAACATGCAGGATCAATCCTCCGTTCACTTTACAGGCCTGCTGCGATAATGAAACGTAACACGCATTTTGCTTAAAGCATTGCGCGTGGAGAAGGCAATGGCACCCCACTCCAGTGTTCTTGCCTGGAGGATCCCAGGGACGGAGGAGCCTGGTGGGCTGCCGTCTATGGAGTGGCACAGAGTCGGACACGACTGAAGCGACTTAGCAGCAGCAGCAGCAGCAAAGCGTTCCGTGTGTGCGTTCCCTCTATGCTTCAATGCCCTGCTTTACTTCATCACCTGCTACGAGATAATTCTTGGCCTCTTGATGGTTTTCTAATTATTTCAGGAACCTAAATTCTCTCCTCCACACCCAGCTAGACATTTACTCAAGGCAGTAACTCTGCTTTATTTCCACTGAGGCCAAAATGCTACTTAATGTTTACTGATGTAAGTCAGTTTACACCTGGGGAAAAAAAATGAACCACTCGAAAAACCACCACCCGAATACTATTGAGATTGAGTGGAGTTAGCATTAAAAACATACAAAAGCATATAAAAACAGAGAATAAGATTTAGCTCTTGCCAAAAAAAAAAAAAAGAATTTAATCTAAGCTGGCAAACAGTAAATTAATGCAAAGCTGGAGAAAGACAGCTGTTGAGACAATCTTCTTCCCACTTATGAGATGTGCTCCCTGAAACCTTGACAAATTTACATACACAGCCACCAAATTAGTAGCTAGTTGTAATTAACAGTAAGCCAGTTATGAATTCACGATGTAAGTTTTACAAATATTTCCATTAGTCAAGGCATCATTTACAGGGAAAATCACACACTAATGTCAGTGAATCCTATTAATCTGCACCGAGAACTGCTCTAAGGGGAGCCACGTTAATCTTTTCATAGACCAAGTGGCGTGCGCCAAGAAGGTCAGAGTTAAAAAAGGATAAAAACGCACAAAATGAGGTCTCTCTGGAGGAATGCTGACCTGCATATTATCTAGGAAGCTGTGTAGGGAGCAAAAGCAATGTTTCTCACATTTGAAGCTGTTCCCTAACAGGAGAAAGCAAGTTAATATCTGTGGTGCATTTATTAAAAGACACTTGCTCCTTGGAAGGAAAACTATGACAAACCTCGACAGCATATTAAAAAGCAGAGATGTTACTTTGCCAGCAAAGGTCCATAGTCAAAGCTATGGTTTTTCCAGTAGTCATGTATGGATATGAGAGCTGGACCATAAAGAAGGCTGAGTGCTGAAGAACTGATGCTTTGAACTGTGGTGTTGGAGAAGACTCTTGAGAGTCCCTTGGACTGCAAGGAGATCCAACCAGTCCATCCTAAAGGAGATCAGTCCTGAATATTCATTGGAAGGACTGATGCTGAAGCTGAAACTCCAATACTTTGGCCACCTGATGCGAAGAGCTGACTTACTGGAAAAGACCCTGATGCTGGAAAAGATCGAAGGTGGGAGGAGAAGGGGACGACAGAGGATAAGAAGGTGGGATGGCATCACCGACTCAACAGACATGAATTTGAGCAAACTCCAGGAGATAGTGGAGGACAGAGGAGCCTGGCGTGCTGCAGTCCATAAGGTTACAAAGAGTCAGACACAACTTAGTGACCGAACAACAGCAATTTATGTGCCAGGCACCTAATGCCAGCACGCTAACCCCACCTAACCCAGAGGCACTACCATTCCCACTTCCTAAGCAAGTGCAGACGCCGTGGCTGGGAGAGGCCACGCACACCACCCGGGGTCCCACGTGAACCAGAAGCAGCACGTACTGGGATCACACGTCTTCATGCAGCGCTCCTTGGGCATAGCTTCCCCAGTGGGGGGTGGGCTGCAGCTACTTCACGTTTCTGGGCAGGGGCGGGCGAGGCTGGGTCAGGGCAGCCCAGGTGAGAGAGGGGACTGCATCCCGAGGGGAAGGAGGAGGCCTTGCTACAGCCTGGCGGGGCAGGAGGCCCAGCCTGGGCTCTGCGCCCTGCTACCGGCTGTATCTGATGCTTTTCCCCTCTGTGGATTCTCAGGGGCCTGAGAGGTGCCTTCACTCCCAGCTCTGGGGGCTACCAGAAAGCCCGATGAGCTATGTTCCAGGATGGCAGGGCATCTGGGAAACACAGACAGAGCGCATTCTCTGTCGCCTAGACGACCATGAGCTGCATGGTCGTGGCTGCATCTGGTCACTTCCAGATCCTCCGTGACACAGGTGTGGGTAAGACCGTGTGACCCCAGAGACCCCGCGGAGTCACCACAGCGGCCCCACTCTGTTGGGGGGGGCCCCACACATTTCTAGGAGCTGGAAGCCCTTCTGCCATTCCTAGTTCATGTCTGTCTGCCTCTCTCACCCAAAGGCTGAAAGCTGCAAGGACAGAAGTCCGCCCATCTCAAACGCTTCATATTCCCTCGAGCTGGGCTTCAAGAGCATACTAGATATTTAATGAATAAGTTTTAGCACATTTTAAAGTGAGCAAGAGGAAGTAATCTCCAGACATGAGCTCAATCTCCTACAAGAAACTGTGCACACTATGGGTGAGGGGTGGCTCTGCCGCCGTCGCTTCCCCGGCACTTGCCACTCGGCACGAGGAGCCCTCCTGGGCTTAACCCGCAACACGCCTATGGTGGCGGGAAAGGAGGAGCGGGCTTTCAGAGTGTGCGTCTCTGGGATGGGGGGTGTGTGTGTGTGGCCCTGGGATGGGGTGTGTGTGTGTGTGGCCCTGGGGTGGGGGGGATGTGTGTGTGGCCCTGGGATGGGGGGGGTGTGTGCGTCTCTGGGATGGGGGGTGTGTGTGGCCCTGGGATGGGGGTGTGTGTGTGCGTCTCTGGGATGGGGTGTGTGTGTGTGGCTGGGGGGAGGGCCACAGGAAACAGACTTAGCTTTAGCAGTGAGGAAGCAACAAAGTGAATTAGGGGGACTCCCTGGCGGCCCAGTGGTCAGGATGCACGCCCACCACAGGGGACACGGGTCCTGCAGGCCATGCAACCACGATAAAAAAGATTTAAACTAAAAAAAGATAAAATAAAAAACTTCAAAAAACAAAGTAAAAAAAATAAAAAACAAATTAAACTAAGAACCTAAGTAAAAATGAACAGGTCTAGTCCTGTCTCCAGCACTAACTGGAGAACAACTGCCTGCTGACTTGGGGGCTCTAACCTATAAGATGAAGACAAAGGACCAAGCAATTCTTTGGAAGAAAGAGAAAAGGAGAGCCCTACTGCCTCGTGTGTTACTGTGTCAGACCGAGGCCAGCCCAGCACTCAGTCCCTCCCGGCCCCAGGCTCTCCCAAGGCTACTTGGTAAACAGTTAAGTGTGCAGTGTGAATGTGCCCGAGAAAAGCTGGCTGCCGGCTTGGAACGTGTGTCCCACGAAGGAGCCCAGCACTGCAGGCCTAGCGAACCAGGATCCACACGACTGACAGGGCTTGCTGAATGTATTTCCGAATCAGGAAGGTATTTAGGCTGAATTCCAGCTAAGGGTGGGGGACTAGGGTCCATCCAGTGGGACCCTTTCCGGGCAGAGTGTTGACCCAGGACAGCTGACTGCTGCCGCCCTCCAGCGTCTCCTGTGGAGAAGCCGCAGAAGCCCAAGACGCCTGTCCAGTCTATTCAGTGCTGTTTGTACCCTGGGCTGAGATCAGCCTTCTGTGAGCTCTACGCCATGTAAAGAACAATTGATTCCCCAGCGACATAGGTGCCAGAGATCCCTCTCAACAACCCTCAACCCCTCCATTACAGTAAGGCTACCAATTAGGCGCGGTCGGTAAATGTGGCAACGTTTACACAACAGCATCTAACCCCGATGATGTGGGGGACAGGCACCCTTTCACAAAGCTGCTCGCGGCTTTCCGCTCTGGCTCCTTTCTGCAATCAGACTGGCAAAATATAGCTTTAAGCTTACAAAGCAAATGATGAACGCGTGCCCTCATTTTTGGCATAATATCAGGAAAACAGTGGTCACTACAAGACTTGGGCCAACACTTCCACCTACGAGCTTCCTTGTTGCCTTAGGAACAGGAGGAACAAGTGCCGAAAGGGACAAGCCTGAAGCAGCAGACGACCTGTTTCTACTGCTGGTCCAGAAGCAAGACGAGGCTGTCATCCTCAGAAGAATGTGACATATTTCAGATAAATTTGATTTACAAAAACACTGAAATGAAGGCAACCATGTCTTATTTTCTCAGCTAGAGAACCAGTTATGTACAAGAGCTCCATGAAAGTTTGAAGACACAACCAGAACGGGGGTCAGGCTGGTACATGTCCCGTAGGAAGAGAGAAGTTTCTCCCGCCTACAGCTTGCACTGTCTCAGACACAGCCATAAAAGAATTTTCTGAGATGTCTTAAAAGCAGGGACAGGTACCAGTCTCTTAGGCTGACAACTTCTTGCAAAATAGTTTTTCTTTTATTCACAGCACAGAGCTGACCTAACAATATTCTATTTGCTGCAACTTAGAATCTTACAAAAATCACAAGCTTTCTTTAAACCAGTGGAATCTTCAGGCACGTGATGACCACGTCTACAGTCACTCAGGACCACGGACCACATCCTATCCCTGCCTGTGCTCCCCCGGGGGGCTGTAAGGAAAGTCCTGAGCAGAGAATGGAAAACCACATCACAGATGCAACTGCCAGGCCCAGGCCAGTTCCACAGATCCAGACTTTCAGCTCCTGGTACTTGGTCTTAAGACTGTTAGGAAAAACTCCATTTCCTCTACTTCCTAACTTATAGTTTTCCCCTCAACAAAATCGTCACATGTGAGTCCCTTTTGAGAGTGATTTCCGAAGAGCATCATTCGATCTTTTAAACTCATATTCTCCCCCATTTCATAAAAATTGCTTACGTGTGGTGTGTTCCAAATGCAATATCCAACTTTGCCTAGGATAAAAAAAGAGGTCAAGTCATTAAAAACAAACAAACAAACAAACAAACCTCAACAATACCCGTATTTATTTAAAACAAAATTAGAAAAGATTCAGGTCAATTTTTTTTTAAGTTTTTACTGCCCTCTAGTGGGCAAGCCCTTGATCACCAAGGCAGCCTTTACAATAACAGCATCCAGTGAGGCTTATTTAAAAACTTTTTAAGTTACCCAGAATGATTCAGTACATACTGCGTTTTTAATTACAGTAACTAGAAGCGAGAAGCACAATTTCTTTAGTTGTCAGAAAACTAGTAAAAACAAATGAGATTCTATGCAAAGTTTTAAAATTAGACATTTGGCTCATACAAGTACATCCAATAAGTTTTCCAAGCATATTTTAAAAAGACAGAGTGGGGGTGATATGGAGACACGCTGATGCCAAAACAAAAGTCTTCCTGTATTTTTAACACAACAAGTGTTCAAAGCAAAGATAATAGGCTACATGCATTGCCATGTTACAAAACGATAATTTCACAGACAAACTTGGGGGAGGCGGGAGTAAAGCATTGTATCTAACCTCTGGTATTGCAAGACCCTAATTAAGCAGAATATGCCTCAAGATGAAAAAGTTAAATAGAGATGTCAAAAATGGCTTCAGTTCAGTTCAGTCGCTCAGTCGTGTCCGACTCTTTGCGACCCCATGAATCGCAGCACACCAGGCCTCCCTGTCCCTCACCAACTCCTGGAGTTCACTCAAACTCACGTCCATCAAGTTGGTGATGCCATCCAGCCATCTCATCCTCTGTCGTCCCCTTCTCCTCCTGCCCCCAATCCCTCCCGGCATCAGAGTCTTTTCCAATGAGTCAACTCTTGGCATGAAGTGGCCAAAGTACTGGAGTTTCAGCTTTAGCATCATTCCCTCCAAAGAAATCCCAGGGCTGATCTCCTTTAGAATGGAATGGTTGGATCTCTTTGCAGTCCAAGGGACTCTCAAGAGTCTTCTCCAACACCACAGTTCAAAAGCATCAGTTCTTCAGTGCTTAGCTTTCTTCACAGTCCAACTCTCACATCCATAGATGACCACTGGAAAAGGAATTTGCTGTACAGACAGCGAATTCGGTGTATAGACAAGTCCTTTCTTCACAGCTTTGTATAACTTTGGAAAAATACTTGACTCACTAAACCTGTCTTTCTCCTCTTTGATATCAGAGTATTGCTAAGAGACTCCGGGAGTTGTTCGGAACAAACCAGAAGAGTACACTTAAAATGGTTAGGAAAAGGAGCCGCATGGAGTAAGCGCTCTACAAACGGAGGCAAGTGCTATTGAAGTCGGAGTGCACCCCGCCCGCTCTCTTCAGACAGCCCTGTCTGCCGGGGCATCGATGGGCAGCTGGAGTACACAAGCGAGAACGACACAGCCTGTCTTGGCGATGGTCACAGACAGGTGGCTGCGTTCACCACCTGCACAATCTCAGGGTTTGGGGTCTCACAGGGCAGCGTGCCGACCTGGCTACAGAAGAGTGGGCAGGAAGGCGTAATTCATGTGCTTCTTGTTGTTAATCAAAGAAGAGATGACCTGCAATCTTGTGTTAGTGTCAGGAGCGCAGCAAAGCGGCCCAGTTCTACGCATACACACACGTGTGTGTCTATTTGCTCTTTTGTGTATATATACGTGCACAGTATGTATGTGTGTGTATAGATACACACTCTTCCTCAGCCTTTTCCCCCCATAGGTTATTACTATAAAATACCAAGGACAGCTCCCTGTGCTGGACAGTGGGCCCTTGTTGGCCATCTATTTTGTATACAGTAGTCCCAGTGGTCATGCATGGATGTGAGAGCTGGACCATAAAGAAGACTGGGTGCCAAAGAACTGATGCTTTTGAGCTGTGCTGTTGGAGAAGGCTCTTGAGGGTCCCTTGAACTGCAAGGAGATCAAACCAGTCCATCCTAAAGGAAATCAGTCCTGAATATTCATTGGAAGGACTGATGCTGAAGCTCCAATACTCTGGCCACCTGATGCAAAGAACTGACTCACTGGAAAAGACCCTGATGCTGGGAAAGATTGAAGGCGGGAGAAGGGGATGATAGAGGATGAGATGGTTGGATGGCATTACCGACTCAATGGACATGAGTCTGAGTAAGCTTCAGGAATCTGTGATGGACAGGGAGGCCTGGTGTGGTGCAGTCCATGGGGTCACAAAGAGTCAGACACAACTGAGCGACTGAACTGAACACAGGTTTGGAAGACAGGGCTTGTTTCACCCTCTAGTGGCTTCCTTGAAGCATGCTACCAAGTCTCCTAAACGTCAGTACCTGTGAAAAAACACTTTGTCTTCCCATCGATTTTATTGGTGGTTGTCAGGATTCCTGTGTCAGTCATTTTCTGCCCATTGTAAGTGCTATCCTACTTTAGTTTAACCTCTGCTGTCTTTGGAAACAAACACAAAACAGGGTTTAGGCAACTGCTAATCAAAGGAGGATCTTGTGCAGGTGAAAACAGAAGGGTTAGAGAGATGGAATGATTTAAAACTCCAACGACATCAAGTACAGTGAGTTAAATCACAGGAAAAATGTTGTGAGATGGGTTTAAAATTGATCAGCTTGAAATTTCTCACTGTTTTTATCTTTAAAATAATACACATACACACACAGTATTCTACAGCTGAAGAATGACTGACGCTTCTGAACTGAGGTGTTGGAGAAGACTCTTGAGAGTCCCTTGGCCTGCAAGGAGATCCAACCAGTCCATCCTAAAGGAGATCAGTCCTGGGTGTTCATTGGAAGGACTGATGTTGAAGCTGAAACTCCAATACTTTGGCCACCTCATGTGAAGAGCTGATTTGAAAAGACCCTGATGCTGGGAAAGATTGAGGGCAGGAGGAGAAGGGGACAACAGAGGATAAGATGGCTGGATGGCATCACCGACTCGATGGACATGGGTTTGGGTGGACTCTGGAAGTTGGTGATGGACAGGGAGGCCTGGCGTGCTGCGGCTCATGGGGTTGCAAAGAGTCAGACACGACTGAGTTACTGAACTGAAGAATGATAAAACACCTGGGAGCTGGAAGTCTTTAATCTTGTATGAATGGAAGAAAAAGGACATTAGAAAGTAAATGGAAAAGAAAAAGAATCAGGTTCAATGTAATTCACCCTTGTCTCTGTCTGTACTCCAAGGGCAGAAATCCTGAGTCAACTGCACTAAGCTATTGCCCAGGAGAGAAAAGGGCCATGAAAGATTCATTCGTCAAGCTGCTCAGGAATGGACTGGCCTGCCTGCTCAAACAGGAAAAGGTACACACCCACCAGCCACTTCAGAACCACCACAGGAAGGAAATCATCAACATCGCTTAATTCCTTGCTACCCCTGCTTCTTACACCGAATGCCACATACAAAAGCACCCCTTCAGACACGGAGTCTAAACCAGTGAGTCTGAAGGAAACTCCAAGACTCACTCATCGGTCACACTGTATTTCCATGTACTGACTTGAAAGTATCAGGACAAAATTGAGGTCAGGAGAAGGGGGTGACAGAAGACGAGATGGTTGGCTGGCATCAGGTCTGAGCTGACTCTGGGAAACAGTGAAGGACAGGGAAGCCTGGCGTGCTGCAGTCCACGGGGTGGCAAAGAGCTGGACCTGACTGAGCGACTCAGTAAAGACGACAACCGGAAAGAAGCTGGGCAGCAGCCTTCTCTCTGTCTCCTTTCTGCTCGGGTCCCAGGAAACCGAGCCTGCTATGAGACCAGTGACTGCCCCTCATGGGACTGGGACCACATGCACTGTGCAACCCGCAAGGTGGTTTCTAAGGCTGGACTTCAATCTACGTCCCTCTGGTATTAAGTGATTCTTGTGAAAAAGAACCAAGGGCAGGACATCCAGGTGGTCCAGTGCTTGACTTTGCCTTCCAAAGAAGGGGGTATGGGTTTGATCCCTGTTTGGAGAGCTAAGATCTCATCAAGCTTCGCTGCCTAAAAACACAGAACATCAACAACAGAAGCGATATTGTAATAAACTCAATAAAAGACTTCAAAAATGGTCCATACTAAAAAAAAAAAAAAAGTCTTTAAAAAGGATCTCAGGGCTGTGGGTAAAATGTCAATGGCTGTTAATGTAAGTCAGGTAGGTGGTCACACTAAAAACTACCACTGTGAAGCTTCCCTCACAGAAACTGCCACTGAACTGACTCCAGAGAACCTGCTCCTCGTTGAAACCCCCGCTTCCAGAAGGCCATGGACAAAACAGATTCCAACCAGCGGACTGGCAACTTGGGGAAAGAGGGGGACCCTTGACGCACCAGGTGCAGTGACGAAAGCAAACGCTGGAACCTGGCTGAGAAAACTAGAAGACGAAACAGACAACTTCAAACACGAGAACCACTGCCACCAACAGGGGGTTGTGTGACTCCAGAGGGGAAAGCAAGGACCAAGGCGGAAGGCAGGCAGGAAGGTCGTGTCACCGCGGCCAGGCCACAGTGCCCAGATGCCTGGTGACATGTTGTGTGAAGGCATTTTTTTTTTTTTTTTTGAGGAGATTAACATTTAAATCGATGAATTTGAGCAGATTCCAGGACACAGTAGAAGACAGAGGAGCCTGGCACGCTACAGTCCACGGGCCACGAAAAGTCAGACACAACTTAGCGACTGAACAACAGCATTTAAATGAGTACACAGTAAGGAAAGGGGATTACCCTCCAGAATGTTTGTGAGCCTTAGTCGGTTGAAGTTGTTGAGAAAAAAAAAAATTAAAAGACTGGTTCCCACAAGGAAGAGGGAATCAGTCTCCAGTCAGTCTTTGGACCCAAACCGTAACATCAACGCCTCTCGAGGTGGCCAGTGCTGGACTTGCCAGCCCGCACAGTCACATGAGCCAGCTCTTCTAAAGTCAGCGTCTCTACGAATTCACACACACACACGTGCAACCTAACGGGTTCTGTTTCTCTGGAGACCCTAATTACAGAGAAACTGGGTCGACACAGAGAAAAAGCTTTCAACCGTAAGGGCTACGCACGAATAGGACAGGCGACCTCAGGAAGTATTTAAGCCAAAGCTGGACAGACGTCTGTTGGTGATGCTGGAGAGAGGATTCCTGCATGAGGAGGGTGGACACACTGAAGGTCCAACTTCCTCCCAGCTCTCAGCCCAAGGGTGATCTCAAATGGCAATAAGCAGCTTACCTGGCAGAGGGTGACATTCCCGTAAGGCTTCGCCTCGGCCAGGAGGTGAGCCTTTGCTTCCCGTTTGTCGCCATGCACAAGCAGGACTGGTTTCTTCCTGAAAGGAGATCACAGGTATTTGAAATCCCTCATTCACGAAGCTGGTCTGGTGCCCCGTGAAGGAACGCCGGCCACCGACACGGGTGTCCGGCCTGTGTGGTGACGGAATACAGGGCCAGCACAAGGCAAGTGATCAGTTAACCTTTGCTAAGTGGCTACCTTCATAAGGGGGCCCCGTGGCCTGATCCTGAATCTCTGCAGTGACCCAGGGGGGCTGGGACTATCCTAGGTCCTTGAGTAATTATCTTCTTTGGTACAAAAGGACGCATCATCGACTGTTATTAGATTAAGAGATACACACCTAGTGTTGTTAAGCGTGATGCTCTTTTCTTTCTCTTGTTTTGGACCAAACAATAGGTCACTTCCTCACTAGCCATCCCTTCATTGAACACCTACTGTGAGTGAGGCCTGCACCACACCCACAGGATACGGGAGTGAAAGGGCCCAGGTCCACGCACGCAGATTCACTAGGAGGTAGTTATATTTCAGTGAAACAGAGCCCAATGTGAATCAAAAGTGCCCTGTTTTTTCCATTCAAAAGGACAATATAAAAATATTCTGCAGGAGTACTGTTTACAGTAGCCGAGATGTGGGAGCAACCTACATGTCCATCGATAGAGGAATGGATAAAGGAGGTGTGGTACACGTAGACAGTGGAATATTACTCAGCCATGAAAAAGGGCGAAATAGTGTCACTGGCAGCAACACGGATGGACCTAGAGAGTCACGCTGAGTGAGAGAGTCAGAGAAGGAACAGAGTACGACATCCTTATATGTGGACTCCAAAAGGAAATGACACAGAGGGACTCACTCACAAGACAGAAAGAGACTCTCAGACTTAGAGAAGGAACTAACAGTTGCCGGAGGCAGGGAAGGGACCGTTAGGGAGTTTGGCAAGGTCATGAGCACACTGCAATATCCAACACGGACAACAAGGACCGACTGTATAGCAACGCTATGTGTCAGCCTGGCTGGGACGCCGGTTTGGGGGAGAACGGATACAGGTATATGTCTGGCTGAGTCCCTTCACTGCTCACCTGAAACCACCACGACATTATTAGTTGGCTATACCCCAATACAAAAGAAGTTTAAAGTTTGAAAAAAAAAAAACCTGCAGTAATAGATTAACAAGGCTTTTAAGACAACCATGATCTACTCTGGTTAATTTGAAGTGAGATAATCCTTCAATATATTTTTAAAAGCTCGCCCAACAAAACAAAAATTGGATTTTTTTCCAACAAGCAAGCAAGTAAGATGAGCAACTTCCACAGTCATCAGTTATGAGCAGAATGATGCTCTGTCATGCACGAAGGGACCACGCTCAACTAAACAGAACGTGACAGGAAGCACTCGTCTGGGACTAAACCTAACCCCAACAGCTTCATGCCGGCACGTTCAGGAAAACAAAGAAACACATCTTCTCAGGTGCTTTCTATCTGGAACAAATTTTCTGTTCTGCAACGGGAAAGAGAGTACAGAGAATAATGGAATAGATAATCATGCCTCTACCGTCCAGAAACTGTGTTATCAGATCAGTTTGTTTTTTTTTTTTTAAAAAAGATTAAACATTACTGACAAAAATGGTAGTCTTCATTAATTATTTCAAATTGGCATGTGCGTGCTCAGTTGAGTCTGACTCTTTGCGACCCCATGGACTGTAGCCTGCCAGGAACCTCTGTCGATGGGATTCTCCAGGCAAGAATACTGGAGTGGGTTGCCATTTCCTCCTCCAGGGGACCTTCCTGACCCAGGGATTGAACTGGCTTCCCCTGCATTGGCAGGCAGATTCTTTCACTGAACCACCAGGGAAGCCTCACTTCAAATCTATTAGTGTTTCAAAAACTGTCACAAAAAAAGCTGCATGATGGTTAATTTTGCGTGCCAACTTCACGGGGCAAAGGGTGCCCAGATAAAACATTATTTCTGGGTGTGTCTGCAAGGGCGTCTCTGGATACGATGCGCCTTTGACCTGGTGGCTCAGGAAAAGCAGGCCACCCTCCCTAGTGTGAACAGGCGTCATCCCGTCCTCTGAGCAGGCTGGAGAGATTTTCTCTCAGATCTGTGGGCACGTATGCTCGGTTGTGTCCAACTCTTTGCAACCTCGTGGACTGCAGCCCGCCAGGCTCCTCTGTCCATGGAATTTTCCAGGCAAGAATACTGCAGTCGGTAGCCACTTCCTTCTCCAGGGCCTCTTCCTGACCAAGGATTGACCCCGAGTCTCCTGCCCTGCAGGTGGATCCGCTACCACTGAGCCACCTGGGAAGCCCCGGTCCAAGTCACTCATTTTTGGTTTTCCGTTACATGCAGCTACAACTCATCTTACATTTTACCGCTTTGAGTGTCAAAGCTGCTTGGGAAATTCCTGCATTTCTGTCTACAGATCTTCCCCGGTGGCTCAGATGGTGAAGAATCTGTCTGTAACGCAGGAGACCAGGGTTCAGTCCCTGGGTGGGGATCCCCTGGAGAAGTGCATGATAACCCACTCCACTGTTCTTGCCTGGACACACACACACACACACACTGCATAACCCACTCCACTGTTCTTGCCTGGAGACACACACACACACAGAGACACACACTGCATAACCCACTCCACTGTTCTTGCCTGGAGACACACACACACAGAGACACACACTGCATAACCCACTCCACTGTTCTTGCCTGGAGACACACACACACACAGACACACATTGCATAACCCACTCCACTGTTCTTGCCTGGAGACACACACACACACAGACACACACTGCATAACCCACTCCACTGTTCTTGCCTGGAGAATAACATGAGCAGAGGAGCCTGGTGGGCTACAGCCCATGGGGTCACACAGGGTCGGACACGACTGAGTGACACACACACACACACAATTAACAATGAAAGTTCACACAGTCCGATGTGATCCTGACGACCATTCTCCTGCGTGTGTATCCCTCCACTTTACTTGCTGCTGCGGGATTCTGCCAAGTGGATGTACTGGAAATGGGACACGGGGCACGTCACCATGCAATGGGATTATTTGGTTTGCACTGCCTACCACCTCCATATCTGCATCATGGAAGGCCCTATGACTCCTGCATTAACTTCTGAGCTACAGGAACAATCACCTGTGAAACGAGGAAGACTCAAACAAAAATACAAAAAA
Organism: Oryx dammah; assembly: GCF_014754425.2. NCBI lineage: Eukaryota > Metazoa > Chordata > Mammalia > Artiodactyla > Bovidae > Oryx > Oryx dammah. Next base: position 1,520,879 of record NW_024070210.1, read on the forward strand.
ACACCCCAGCATCAAAGGGCTAGGTGAAGTGCAGGCTCACTGGTCAAGAACACAGGTGGCAATAACCTTTTCCTTCCTCTGAGCACTGGACCTAAAAGTCTTTTATTCAGGTTGAAATCTGTCCTACCCTACTTCTGGACAGAACAGAGGGACATGCTAAAATCTGTATTAAGGCTTGTGATTAGTTTAGAATAGATTAACAAAAAAAGAGGCTGCTTTCCCATTATAATAATGTCATAAAGATTTCAATAGTTTCAATAGAAATATTCAAAGAAAGATGGACAGCAGGTGCCTGAGAAACACAGATCTTGTGTTTTCAAGCTCCATTAATTAGAGTTTTGACATCATCCATCGTTCTGCAGAACTCACCTGAACTCTGGTGGATACTGTCTCACGAGCCAGTTCACATCAAAGCAGTAGTTAAACTAGATGGAAGGAAAGAAGAGACACCATGGGCAACTCAGAAAAGCAGCTCCTAAGGAGAACCGCCTAGTTACTGACTGGAAGAGACTCTCAGCTGGTTTAACCAGGAACCACACACAGTGTTATGTGTAAACCTGGACCATTGTGCTGCAATACTCACAAGCCTAAAATACATGTGGAGGGGAATGCATGCCTTAGAGGTTCTGAGTCAGCGGGGGAGTGCCTGAGAAACACAAGATTCTCTCTGCACTTTGGCAGCATTTGTATCTGGCTGGTCAAAAAGTTACTTTTGGTTTTTCCATAATGTAATGAAGGGGCTTCACTAGTGGCTCAGACAGTAAAGAATCTGCCTGCAATGCCAGAGACCCTGGGCTGAGAAGATCCCCTGGAGAAGGGCAATCTCTCAGTTGCAATGTGTGCAATCTATTGAGTTAGGTTTGTAAACAAGTGTCTGGAAGTGGACATTCACTACAGGCTTACGACATACATCAGACTACAAGTTCTGGACCAGACTTACCTGTGGGTGTCCTCCCCATGCCTGGGTAATCCCTGGCCCCTCTCCTGAACCTAACGACTCATCCTAGCCGGGAGAACACACACAAATTCACCCCATGTTCCAGCTAGAGACCAGGATTTCTGCTGCCGAGGAGAATGTGAAGCACACAGGATGCCCTGCTTCTTTAGGGCCAAGGCTTTGCTCATCTGCTGGAGGGCCTGGCACCGTAAGGTGACTCATCAACACGAAGGGGCCAGGCCTGTCAGGAAGGCACAATGAAACATGCAGACACACCTACATCCATTACTTGTCCTCGCTTCTCTTTGAAGGGTTTAGGAAACTTCTCGTTTATTTCTCTAACTCAAATCAAACTTGATGTGGCCCTCACCTCTCTACCCACACCTCCCGAGGAGCTGCACCAGAGTCCTGTGATATTGTCAGTGTGTCAGAGAGAAGTCCCCCGCGGTGGAATTTCCAGGATGACCTCCTGGCCAGTCAGCAAACCGAGAGTTGGAAGCCCTGGTGAGTGTGCATCCACGTTCCAGGCTGAGGGATCCCACACCCATGGTGCTCGGCGCTGGCCTCCAAGAAGGTGCCATCTCAGGGACCCTGCACGCGGCTGACCCACGGGGCCCCCTGCTCATTTTCCTCCAGAGTGGTTTCTGTGTCCCCCTCCCATTCAAAGACCAAACTGGAAACTCACCTGAGCTGAAGAAACAAGTGTCCCAAAGAGAGGAGATAAAATATCTGAGGAGACAAAAATCAAATTCATATTTTTGCTAAAAATTACCTAATAATGATCACAACTGACTTATTAAACAGTCACTGATGAGCAGAATTTGGCTTAGAAAAAGGTGCGCTGAAGAGTTACTATGAGGCTAGACTTTAATGTTCCAGAAAATTCAAGAGAAAATTTCCCCGGGCTGATAATATTTATTAGGAATCACTATTATTTAACTGAACATAATGGGAAAAAATCAAGATCTACAACATTAGAACTGGATGACTAGTCAATTTTAGAAACTGTCCATGAGAACGATAACGATACACATCCTTCCTTTCTCCAAATCTCTCATTAATTAAAACAACTTTTCTTCTTCTATTTTTGGGCTGCATGTGACTTGTGGAATCTTAGTTCCCTGACCAGGGACTGAAGCCTTGCCCCTGCAGTGGAGGCAGAGGGTCTTAACCACTGGACCAGCAGCGAAGGGAAGCTCTGGAAGCTCCTGTCTTATGGAGAGCTGAACAATCAAAAGAAATCACGATATGTCGATTCCCCACTTTCGCCCACTGCAGCCCCTCTTTCTACCTTTCTGAATTATCTGAAGTTCCTCTTCCTCCACGAGATCTTCTAAACAACCTAAATTATGGCCTTTGCTGGTGTGGGATACCATAGGAGCATGCATTTCATGCCAGAATGAAAGCGCAAGTCACTCAGTTGTGTCCAACTCTTTGCAACCCAGGCCAGAATTCTCTAGGCCAGAATACTGGGGAGGGCAGCACCCACCCTTCTCCAGGGAATATTCCCAACCCAGGGATAGAACCCCGGTCTCCCACTTTGCAGGTGTATTCTTTACCAGCTGACCCACAAGGGTAGCCGTGATGCCAGAATGCCTGCATTCAAATCCCAGTTAAACCATATTCCTGTGACCTTGGGCAGGTTTATTCAACTTCTCTGCAGACCAGTCACAGATTCAAGGAGGACAACTGTTAACATCTATTCACAAGACCGCTATGAGAATTAAAGGAGATCACCTACATAACCCACATAAAAGTTCCTATCATAAATGTTACCTCCCCTTCCTTCGTATCTTGGTGCTAACAGCTAGTGTCATTAGTTTATTATATATAGCAAAGTCTTGCATAGCTCTCTAGTTCCTGTTTCAATCTCTCTCAGTATGATACTGACATCTATCTTCCATTTCCTCAGAGCAGGTAGACATTTGCAAAAAGGAAAAATAAACACCTTGTACAATCAAACTCCTTACAGTATGGAATTAAATACACCAACATTTATACATCACACACAAGATGTATTGGCTTGGCCAAAAAGTTTGTTCAGGGATTCCACAGGGTGTTACAGAAAACCCTGAAGGGAATTTTTGGTCAGTTACACGTTTGATATATGATTACAATACTGTTCACAGTGAACACAACCTGCTCTTGCCTGTGGGCGAGGCAGGCACTGGGCAGCACGGGTGCCGTGTCTCCTCTGGGTGCCTGCTGTGTGGCCTTGTGAATACGCTGCGCTGGGCTCTTCGTGTGTTTCCCCCCGACCCCATTTTCATTTCTTTTTTCTGAATCCCCAGTTTAAAGATGAGTAAACTAAAATTTTGAAGAATATTAGGTCCTTTGTTTGCTGAAGCTCCAATATTTTGGCCACATGACTTGAAGAACCGACTTATTGGGAAAGACCCTGATGCTGGGAGGGATTGGGGGCAGGAGGAGAAGGGGACGACCAAGGATGAGATGGCTGGATGGCATCACCAACTCAATGGACATGAGTCTGAGTGCATTCTGGGATTGGTGATGGACAGGGAGGCCTGGGGTGCTGCAGTCCATGGGGTCGCAGAGGGTCAGAACAGCAGCAAAGCTCCTTGGTCAGTCACCCACACAGCAGGCAGAAGCTGGGGCCGGGTTCCAGCCGTGTGTCCAGGATTCTGGAGCTCCTGCTGGTCTCTCAAAGCCAAGCCTTGTTTCCTCTCTGCAGCCAGTACCTGTGGCCACAAGCGCAGCAGGCAGCGTGGGGCATTCCCTCACAGACCCGTGCTCCAGACGCCAGCTGCCTGTCCTACAACTCAACTCAGCTCTGACAGCATCCACCTGGAGCTGGCATCAGACCCCACAGGTGAAGGGCTGCCCCCATCTCAGGCTCAGAGGCCACTCACAAGGCCAGATCCCTGCACGGCTAAGCCTCACCCACCACCCCTCCCCTTGGGTTTGATCATTTGTGCAGTGTCTCACAGAACTCAGGAAGGCCCTTTATTCACCAGATCACCAGTTTTTTATAAAAGGATGCAACTTGGGAACAGCCAGAGGAAGACGTGCGCAGGGCAAGGCATGGGGGAGGGGCTCGCCACGCCCCTTCCAGGAGCACCAGGCTCAGCGCCTCCTGTATACGCTAACCTGGAAGCTCTGCGGACCTCTAAAGGGAGGTTTGGGGTTTGCTTTTTGTTTTTTTTTGATGGAGGCTTCACTGCACAGCCAAGACTAACTCAATCACTGGCCACTAGTGATTGACTGGACCTCTCCCCAGAGGTGGGGGTTGGGGCTGAAAGTTCCAGCTTTAACCACAAGGTTGGTTCCCCAGGCAACCAGCCCCTTACCCTCCACCATTCCTAGGGGCATTCCAAAAGTCTCTGCACTAAAATAAACAGGTGTGGTTGAAAGGGGCTCCTTATGAATAACAAAATATACTCCTTTCACCTGTAATTACTTTGGAGCTATTTCAGGAACCTGGGGCGGGGGGAAAAAAAACACCCAACTATAACCAGTGGGAAGACCAAATGTCTATATATATCACAATATCACACAGATGTTCCCTGGAGACAGAAACCAAAGACCAGGGCACTCTCGTTTTCACCCAGAACCAAACCCAGGCTTTCACACAGTGGTCCTCAAACTTGCTCAGGCAACAGAATCCCCCGAAGGGCTCGTGAAAGCAGATTGCAGGGCCGGGCTCCCAGAGTCTGATACAAGGGATCTGGAGGGGAGGCTGAGAACTGGCACTTTAAGCTCCAGGGGATGCTGACGCTCTGGTCCAAGGGAACTACTGCTGTCAATTACTGGCTACTTTCTTGATAAAGTGTTACTGGATCAAGTTTAACCTTTACATTACAAGTGAAGCAACCCTAAGCGCTGTCTGAAGGCTTCCACTAGGGTGGTGCACAGCTGTGGTCCCTAACCCTCTTGGCATCAGGGACTGAGTCTGCGGAAGACAATCTTTCCACAGACTGGAGTGGGGGAGAGTTTCCAGACGAGCCAGGCGCACGGCATCCACCGCGCACTTCGTCTCTACTGTCACGACATCAGCTCCACCTCAGATCATCAGCCACTAGACCCTGGAGGCTGGGGACCCCTCATCTACTGAGCTGTGGGAAGCAGCCACTGGTTTCCTGACCTAAGGAAACAGTTTGCTGTCAAACAAATCCATCTGCCCGTCAAAATGGCTATATTCCCCTAAGAGTGGTTCGGAAGTGTTCTTGGAGGTCCTTCCTAGGCGGTCCTCCTGTTTGACCATGGGGGAGCCCCCTAAACGCGGTGTGAGGGCTCCCGTTCCCCAGCTTCACTCACCCTTGATGTGGAGGGCTCCCGTGTTATACTTGGGCTTAATCCCGGAGACTCTCGTGAGGTAGAACTGGAAGGGGTTCCCTTTATCCAGCAAGTCCCAGACGTCCTGGCCTTCCCCTGACACTTCCTGCTCACCCTCCTCCTCCGGAAGCCCACAGCTGGCGGGGCGGCCGTGAGGCCCAGCTCCCCGAGCCGAGCGGTCCCTGGGAGAAGGGGGGCCTTTCTCCTCTTTGACCCGCGAGTCCTCTGCCTGCTCCTGCTGCCGCTCTCGAGGCAGCTCGTCCTCACTGCTGGACAGACACCAGCCCAGGTCCTCCTGGGACCCGCTCTTCTGTCTTTTGCAAGGTGAAGCTTCTGAAGCTGAGTCTGTGCTGCTGAATTTCATGGGCTCCAGCTTCCTCCTGTGGGCGGCTTTCCGAGCCTCGGAGCAGGTGTACCTCGGCTGCCCGGCAGCCCCCTGCCCGGCGTCGGGGAGGGGAGAGGCAGGTGGCTTGTCCAGCTGCGGCTTCTCCTCCTCACTTTCATCACTACTGGATATCGTCCACTTCCCATAACTGCCTTCCTGGGACATCACGCTTCTGGAAAAGAAAGGCAGAAATCTTGTCATTTCCCATTCACCAGTTCCCAGGTGGCGCTAATGGTAAAGGACACGCCTGCCAACGCAGGAGACATGAGAGAAAAAAGTGGGACTGGATCCCTGGGTCGGGAAGACCCCCTGGAGGGCAGGGCAACGCTCTGCAGTATTCTCCCCTGGAGGGTTCCACGGACAGAGGAGACTGGCAGGCCCCAGCCCATAGGGTCGCACAGACCCTGGCACACTCACTCTCTTGCTCTCAAATTCCGTGTCCGGAGCTTTTAGGACACGCGTACAGCACACCGACACGTACCACAAGCTGAGCTGTTTGCACTAACATCAGCTGCTGGGTGGGTGTTCAGGGCACACGAGCAGAACCTGCCACGAGAACCTGGCAAGTAAGGGGAGAGCGGAGACCCCGCTCACCTTCTTCTCTCCTTCCGTCTCTCCACCTGGATCTTGATCTTAAACGCCTGGGTGGTGTCTGGCACAGCGCAGGTCTAACATCACTCTCTGGGTAACTGAAGGTACTAGGATCAGAACTGCAACCCACGTGCACTGACTCTAAGATCTGACATCATTTGGGTCATCAAAGTACAGCGTTTCCCAAAGTGGAGATGACTGGGCCTTACATTAACCTCTCATTATGAAACTGCCTCTCTTCTCCATTCCTATCCAATCCCTCAGCTTAATCGAGGAGGCTGTTTGTAGAAATGTCTTTAATCTTGCTTTTGAAAACACAACAGGCTTTGGGCTCTTCTGCAGGCACCAGTAACACTTTGGTTTAACGTGAGCAGGAGGTATCTAATGGCTCCATGACATTTACAGTAACTAAAGTTTACTTCTTAAAGACAGTGTTTCTGTAAAAGTGGGTTCAAATAAAAACATTTAAGCAAATAGTAGTATAGCTGTTGAGAGTAAGACAAAACTGGGGAAGTAACCAACCACATTAATGAAATTTGGCAAACACTGCATTAAGCTACTGTGCCAAGGAGGGCAGAAACCTAAAGAAACTCTACCACCAAATGCCAGCTTGCATCAGTGTCTATTGTGAAGTGAAGTCGCTCAGTCGTGTCCGACTCTTTGCGACCCCGTGGACTGTAACTTATCAGGCTCATCTGTCCATGGGATTTTCCAGGCAACAGTACTGGAGTGGATTGCCATTTCCTTCTCCAGCGGATCTTCCTGACCCAGGGATCAAACCCAGGTCTCCTGCATTGTAGACCAGACGCTTTACCGTCTGAGCCACCAGGGAACCTCAGTGTCTATTAGATACTAAAAAAAAATTGTGAATGCAAAGGTATACTCCTCTTAAAGCTGCTAGCTCCTCCTCTCCCCCTACCATCCCAGCCCCAGCTGGGCTACTTGTTTTACACTTCCAGCTGCTTCTCATAGAGCCTGCAAACCATCAGGAGGGCATGGGAATCAATCTCACTTGAGGCCAGGTGTGGCCAGTAGTGGGCAGGTCTGGACTCCAATATCAAATCCGGTCATTACTAGGTGGTAAATATGCACTTGGGCAGGTTACCTAACTGCTCAGCCTCACTTTTCTCCTCTGAAAATGGGTATCAGATCTACCTCCCAGAGTTTGTCTGTCCAGAAAATATTTATTGAGCAGTTTCTATGTGTCAAGCTCTGGGAATAAGAAATTAATAGCATAGAAACAGCTTCCGCCTTAGGAAAGCTTATACTTCAGGGAGAAAGAGACTGACAGGAACAAAAACAGCCAAGAAGACCAAGATATCTTTACAAATATTCATTATATTTTTCTTATATCATAGGTATGAGAAAGTAACACAGATGCCTTTACCTTATAATATCCTGAACTTAACATTTAACTGAGCGCCGAAAGAAGAAAGGAAACAGCCAAATAAAGTGGAGGCGGGAAAGAAGAGTATTCCAAGTGAAAGAACCCAAGCTGCAAAGGCCAGGCCAGAAGAAGGCTGCAGTTAACTCCAGAAAACAGACCCGGACCTGGGGAAGGAAGACAGGGAGGTGGTCCAAGATGAAGGGGGATGGCAAGAGTAAGGAGTCAAGTTATAGATCCTGGACTTTAAGAAAAGCAGGGCTACGCTCCTGGAGTCTAAGAACAGCAGGGCTACACTGAGAGGGAGTACCTTTTAATAAGCAGGGGAGAACCTTGTCCGGTTTACTTCTAAAATATTCGGCTCCCTACAACTCTGCATCCCAACATCCTCTGGTAGGAGAAGGGGACGACAGAGGATGAGATGGTTGGATGGCATCACCGACTCAATGGACCTGATTTGAGCAAACTCTGGGAGATGGTGAAGGACGGGGAAGCCCGGCTGCTGCTGGCCATGGATCTCAAAGAGATGGACGCGACCGAGAGGCTGAAGCACAGCAGCTCTGTCCGGAGAATGGTCTGGAGGGAGACAGGCGGGGAAGGCGGCGGCTCCTGCGGGGACCCCGGGGGCTGGAGAAGGCGGAGGGGAGGCAGCGAAGGGCGCTGAGGCGCAGGTACACGGAAGAAGAAAGAACGGCCGCTAACTTTCCCCGGCGTTTGCCTCGGGCCGGGCACAGCTCTGCCGCGCGCCCCCTCACCTCACGCTCGCAAGTCTCACCGCTGGAAGCAGCACGACGGCTCCCTCGGACCGGGAACAGCACCGAGTGAGCGCCCGGCGAGCTCGCGGATTCTCGAGGCCGCCCGCCCACCGAGAGGCCGGAGCACGAACCCGCGGCGGAGAGCGCCTGGCGGGCACCGGTCCCCTCAGGGCAGGCCGCCGAGGCCCAGGAGGGCCCTATGGGCGCTCCGCCGCCCTCCGGACCCGCCCCCGAGCCCGCTGGCCCGTGGGGACGCGCCGGACCCGGGCTTCCCGAGCACCGGGCCGGGACGAGGAGAGACTCAGCGTTGCCTCCGCGGCCTCCACGCGCTTAGGGCTCGAAACCCCCGAGCGTGCGGCCGCCCGGGACCCCGCCCCGCCCCCCGCGCTCGCGCATGCGCGCGATTCAAACCCGCCGGCCCGGCGCGCGCTGCGTGGCCCCGCCCCCGCCCCTCCCGGGGCGCGCGCCGCTGGGTCCTAAAGCCCGCCAGCGCACCGGGGACCGCCGCGGACCCCTCCACAGAGGGGCGGCGCAGAGTCCCGGCCGCCTTTAGCTGTCCTCTCGCCGCCTGGCCACGGCTGCCAAAAGCGGGAGAGAGGAAGAGAAGTTTCCCTCTTTCCTCCTAGCTGATCAGCAAAACGCATCCTCTTTGCGGGGGATCACCTAATTTCAGGCTCCCGGAGCTCGAGGCAGCGGGGTGGGGTTCTTTTCAAAGAGGGAGAGGGTCAGCTGAGAGGTTAGAGGAAGCTGAAGTCTGAGACGTGTTCCGGGTTCTCCTGGGGCGCAGACTGTAAGCCTTGTTCTAAGACCAAAGGTTAAATAAGCTCCCTCAGACTCAACCTCGAATATTGGTTTCTTAGTTAAAGTAGGTGCGTGTGCCTCTGTGTATGTGTTGCCTTTTGAATCTTACTGATTTGCCAGGAGACGGGTCTGAGATAAACTCTTGCCAAATGGAACCCTTGCCCTATTCCTTGCATTTAGTAAGGATGTTTGCCATGGAGTTTGGACTCAGTGCTCTTGATACCGTTCTTGGAATTTCCACCCCTCCCAGAAAGCTGGATTAAATAACTTGATGGAAACGTTCTAAGGGCTCACTTGGTTTGTTTATTGAACGTCTGATTTGTACTAGGCACCGGGCTCAGTGCTAGGCTTATCGGGAGGATGGGACAGACACAGTAATTACCTGGGACCTGCTGACCCCGACGTGAGTCCTGGGCTTGATTGGTTCCTTTTATGCTTTGTTCACGCTCTTTTTGTGTCTCTTATGATGCCTATGCCTAGCATAGTGTCATTGATCGAAATTATCAAAAGTAAATACTGCAAGGTGTGGGAACAGAAAATGAGAACAATCACGCAGTACACAGTGAAACTGCCTGGGCGAGCACGTGTCCCAGCCCAGGGGGAGAAACTAGAGGGGCGGAGCCAGGACTTGGGGCAGGCCTGAGGGCCTCTCTGCCATAGGCTGTTCCAAGAGTTAATAAAGCTAGGGGGCGGAGCCAAAGTTGGGGGCGGGCCTGAAGGGCTTCTCTGCCGTAGGCTGTGCCAAGAGTTAATAAAACTAGAGGGGCGGAGCCAGGGCTGGGGGCGGGCCTGAGGGCCTCTCTGCCATAGGCTGTTCCAAGGAAACGTAGCCAAACAAAGTCTCTGGCCAATAGAGCTGCGGGATCAACGCCAGTGGCTCGCAGGTGGTCCAATGAGAGGAGACGTTGAAGGTGCCTGGCGAAGTTCAGCTTCCGGGACTGCGCCGAGCGGGGCTGGCGGTCCCGGGGGCTTTGGCCGCAGAGCTCGCGGGTTCTGCGGTCTGGACTCGCGTGGGGCGATCGCGATGTTCTCCTCCCAGGCCGGCGCCCGGCCTCGAACGTGGGAGGCTAGTCCCCCAGAGCACAAGAAGTGGGTGGAAGTAGGTGTCCAGAGGGCTGGGTCTCGGACTTCGGTTTGACCCGGGGCTCTCACGCCATCCCCTGGCCCGGTCTCGTTCAGCCCCGAGGTGTGATGGCTAATGACCCAGCCTGGGGCTTCCAAGCTTCTGGATCCCCGTCCAGTGTTCTGCCTACTTCCAACCCCCTTCTGCTCTCTGCGACAGAGTCTCTTTATAATAAGCTGTAACCTGCACCTCTCCTCCCGCTTTTCAAAGCCGTCCTCGCTGCCTCGCCTTCCTCATTCTAGCATGAATTTTGGGTAGAATTTATCCCGATGGTTTAAAAGAATTAACCTACCGATTAAGTCCTTTGCACTTGGGGGGGGTGGGGGGTGGGGAGTAAAGTTTAGCACATCATTAAGGCGTTTTGAGAATAATTAAGATAATGAAACTCACTTCCCAGCCCAACTTTTCAGCTAAGTTTTAGATTTGACAGGTCTAAACTTAATATATGTTAGTAATAAAAATAGTAGAACAAATGGTTTCTGTTTTATTAACTGAAGATTTTTAATGTTCTTTAGGTATTTAGAGCATGTGATGAAGATAACAAAGGCTATCTAAGCAGAGAGGACTTTAAAGTTGCTGTTGTAATGCTGTTTGGTTACAAGCCATCCAAGGTAGAAATTTCTTTTGTATTTGGGGACAGCGCAGAGAACACAGTGGTGGTGGTGGGTTAGTTGTCAAGTTGTGTCCGACTCTTGTGACCCCGTGGACTGTAGCCTGCCAAGCTCCTCTGTCCATGGGATTCTCCAGGCAAGAATCCTGGAGTGGGTTGCCATTCCCTTCTCCAGGGGATCTTCCCGACCCAGGGATTGAACCAGGGTCTCCTGCATTCCAGGCAGATTCTTTGCCAACTGAGCTACGAGGGAAGCCCAGTACAGTAGTGGATGGATTCTAAGTGCAGAGGGCTAGCTTAGGATGTTTATAAAACAAACCATTTCCTTTTGAGCAATTTTAGAGATGTGTCCAGTGCTGACTTTTACTTTCTTCTTAACCCAAATTAGGGATGAATTAGAATCTATAAAACTAAGTTACCACAAGGCTGGCAATAATTATGTTAAATGTGAGATACTAGCATGGTTTCAAGACAGAAGCCTGGGAGGGGGATGTCGGTAACAGGAGGAATTCACAGAGGAAGGGACGTGCAGGATTTTCTTTTTTTTTTTTAAACTAAAAAAAAAAAAAGTTGCCCCATTTAAATTATGAAAATAATGCATTTGTATAGTCAAACCTTTAAAACTGACCAGAAAAATATGAAGTTGGATGTAAATCTCTTCCCTCCCTACTCCTCAGGAGTTACCATTATTAACCATTTTCTTGTGTGTCATCCCAAATTTCCTATGCATGACGAACACGCCTGGCATGCTATTGAAAGCATAGGAAGGTGCAGAGTATGCCTATTTTATTTTAACTTGCTTTTTTCACTTGACAGTAGAAGAACATAAAAGCACACACACTACATTTAAGAAAAGGTAGTTGCCTAGTCGTCTCTAGCTAGTTTTCTTGTTTTGGTCATTTCAGTTGCTTCCATTATTTTTCATTCCTGCTAATATTGCTACAATGAGCATTCTTTTACAACTGTATCTCTGTTTGTGAATGCATCTCTGTGGAATTAATTCCTAGAAGTATAAATGCGAGATACACTTGAAATTTTATTGGGCATTGCTTCTCCAGAAAAGGCTGCACTAGCTAAGGAGGCTGCGCTGAACCCTAGGGAGCCTCCTGCCTCAGCGGGACAGGCTGCCTGGGGCTCCGCGTCCTTGCGTGCTCCCCTTGTCTCTTACTCCCATTCTAGTCCCAGGTTCCTCTTGCTAAGCTGCCGAATTGGGATAAATCAGAGGCGAGGTCTTGGCCAGGTGTAAGAAATTCCGTGGCAGGCATCAACCCAAGGGAGCACTCGGGGCTGTCTCTGGAATGCCCTCCCTCCTGCCCTCTTTGGACCAAGGGATTCGGCGGCCACTTGGGCTCAGCTCTGCCTTATGATCAAGCTCTACTCGTCTCAGATTACAGACCCCACGAAGCTGGGGACCACATAGCATCCACTTCTCCATCATGCTTAAGTGTATCATAACTCACTGTTAGTGTGTTCTGTTGATTCAGCTGGGTCCCATGAGCAGGTCGGGTAGGTTCCGAGTGGTTCAACTGCCAGGGGGTTGCTTAGTTACTGTGAGGTTGATTCTGGAGCTCAGAGAAGTCCTGAGGGCTAGTCAGGGCTACCTCCTAGAAACTGCAGCTCTCCTGTTAACCTGCAGTCATTTCAGCTGGAATTCCAGAGCAGGTCAGCCACGTGGACCCAGCCTGTGAAACACTGCGTTTAACCCAGGTTCAGCTGGAAAGATATCTGGTCTCGTTCTGCCTTTATTACTTTTGGATCTACTCACTTAGTTTTAATTTTAGGGCATAAGTGAAGAATTTAATGACATGTACAGTGATAGGGTAACGTACATACTACACACCATCAAATTTAACAGGTTGTTACTTTCGGTTGAGGTTTTGGAGTTTACTTTTTAATCAAAGCAAATGCTTGTTGACTACAGGCTGCTAAATAGTGAAATACTGATGTAACAAATCACCTATACACTTAAGAATCATTTGTAACCATCATTAACATTTAAGTGAAAATGTATTCCCTCTGAAACCTAACAGGTTTTTACTCTTATATTAGGTTGAGGTTTGGGGTTTTGTTTTTAAATATTGCTTTTGAGCAAATGAAATAACTCCTGAATGCAGGTCATGAAGCTGTAAGTCACTTTTATGTAATAAATCACTCTACATTCATGAAAATGTTTACAGAATGAAATTTATTATATTCTCATATAGTAAGAGGAGCAGTTCCAAGTGGCTAGAAATATAAAGATGAATAAACCATAGATGCTACTTTGAAGCAGGGCTTCCCAGGGGGCATCAGTGGTGAAGAATCCACCTGCCAGTCCTGGAGCCACAAGAGACGTGGGTCAGGAAGATCCCCTGGAATGGGAAACAGCAACCCACTCCAGCATTCTTGCCTGGAAAATTCCACGGACAGAGGAGCCTGCCGGGCTATCGCCTGTGGGGCCACAAAGCGACAGACACAGCTGAGCAACTGAGTGCACACATGCTTTGAAGCAGTTCCCAGTTTAGAGAGACTTATAAACTCTGATAAATACTGAGACAGAGATTAAGAACAGAAAGAGAAGAAGGCAAGGAATTCTAGTGGTAACTGTAATAGGAGGTTGGGCCTGTTTAGACCAGCGGAGATAGACTCCACTGGTATGAAGGGTCTGGGGGCGCCCCGTGGTGGTGGGAGAAGCTATGTCCCAGTGATTGGACCTGGTGACGGTACCGGAGCGATGCGGCCACAGGACTGAAAGGATAAGAAAAGAGGGAAGTTCCGAAGGAGGGGGTTTGGGGGAAGGGCAGTGAGTTCACAGAGTGGTGCGTTAATTCCGAGGAGATGCAAGCACCCTAGGTGCACTCACTGTGTTTCTTGTTTCTTACACTTTCTATTTTGTGTTGGGATACAGCTGAGCAGTGATGTTGAGACAGTTTCAGAACAGGGAATGGACTCAGCCGTACACACGTGTGCACCCATTCTCCCCCAGGGCCCCTGCCATCCCGGCTGCCGCCTGACGCTGAGCGGCGCTTCCTGTGCTCTGCAGCAGGTCCTCGTTGCTTCTCCATGTTAAATGCAGCCGTGTGCACTCGCTGTTTGAGTCCCGTGCTGGATGATGAGGTGCCGATAGTGCTGCCGAGCAGCTCTCAGGCTGTGCTGCCTCCCTCATGAGGAATCTGAAATCGGGTGGAGAGGGGAGGGCGGAGATAGGTTTGGGGTTCCTCACAGGTGTGCGAGTGGGTGGCACCGGCCAGGAAGGGTGTGCAGAGTGTGAAGGGCGGCACACTGTCCGCTCTCCCGAGGGGAGAGCCTGGGGGCGTCTGCACATTTAAAGGTCAGTGGGGACCCCAAGAGGAAGGCTTACCGGGAGCTAGTCTTCTGGAAGGGTCAGGAAGAACCAGGAAAGTGCAGGGCATGGAATCCAAGGTGGAGAAGCTATGTCGCATGTTGCCAAGATCCTAATTCCATGATGTTTGTAAAAGTCTTGCAGCAATGTGGGAAAATGGTGGTGTTTTAATACTTAGTGAAGGCGGGTCCACAAACTTAATACACACTGTGTTCTCGAATATGTTTGCAAACGTGTGGGTAGGAAAGGAGGAGGTCGGATGGACTGAGACTGGGATTGATGTACACAGACTGCAGTGTGTAAAGCAGATAGCTGATGGGAGCTGACCTCACAGCACAGGGGCTCTGCCTGGTGCCCTGCAGTGACCTGAATGGGAAGGAAAGCCAAAGGTGATGATGGGGCAGCCATATGGATGTGTGTGACCGGGTCACTTTGCTGTAGGAGGAAATCCCAAACCAGAGGGGCCCTATGGATGTGTGTGACCGGGTCACTTTGCTGTAGGAGGAAAGCCCAAACCAGAGGGGCCGTGTGGATGTGTGTGACCGGTTCACTTTGCTCTAGAAGGAAATCCCAAACCAGAGCAGCCCTATGGATGTGTGTGACCGGGTCACTTTGCTCTAGAAGGAAAGCCCAAACCAGAGCGGCCCTATGGATGTGTGTGACCAGGTCACTTTGCTGCACGGCATAAACTAACACAACGCTGTGAAACAGCTGTACTCCAATTTTAAAAAAACGCAGGGGGAAAAGGAAGGCATACCCGGCGGAAATATGGACGGTGGTTTTCACTGGATGGCTTGTTTTTTTCATTGTTTCTCTTCATAATGTAAAAATGTTTTTTATGTTTTCTACATTGTTACTATTACAGTCAGGAAGAAAATATTTTAAATGAAGCCAAAGAGCCCATTGTAACAGTTGCTTGTACTTGTGTAAGACAGAAAGGTTACCTTATAGCGTATGCTGTATATATGGCAGCCAAGTCGATTTTATGTGATTTAACTGTTTTGATCAATAGATCAAAGCTTTGGGGGCCATTAGCATCTGTAGTAGATTAGCTTCTGGTGTCTTACTGACAGAACAGTAAAACGATTGTGGTTTGTCTGTTGGATTCAACAAAGATGGTTTCTCATAATATACATTCCTTTCTTGCATCCCAGGAATTAAGAACTTATACTGTGAAAACATTTGATGAAATTGTATATTCTATTTTTTTTTTCTTTTCTAGATAGAAGCTGATTCTGTGATGTCTTCAGTAGATCCAAACACTTCTGGTAATGTGAAAGTTAATTTTTACTACCTACCTTATTTAGACACTCATGAAACTAAAACAAATATAGAGACTCTAAAGTGTTATGTTAAAGCAAATCTTTGCTTTGTTTCCACTACCCCCAAAACAAGAGGTTTGGTTCTTTTAGTTTTGATGAATCAATGTATTCATAAGTATGTTTATTACCAGAGAATTTTCAACCATTTAAAAGCCTGAAGACAGAGTGGTACTTCTAATTGGAACATCCCACGGATGATCTGGGTTTTCTGAGCAGCTGAGTGAACAGAAGTGGCACTTACTGAAATGGCAAGACTAGGGGAAAAGATTTAAGGTTTGGAGACAGCAAGAGTTCAATTTTGAGTTTGAAAGGTTTTGCTCAAGGACATCAAGGCAGTTGGGCTGTTTGAGTTTAGAATCCAGAGCAGAGCTCTAGGCTGCAGAGATGTTTGGGAGTCTTCAGCGAGTGGGTGGTTTTAAAGCCGTGGTAATGAATGAGACCCCCTGCGGGAGAGTGTGGACTGAGAGCCAATAGGAATGATTAACCACCAGAAGTCAGGTAGGGGATGAAGAGATGGCAAAGGCGGCTTAGGAGGGGCAGAGGGCCCAGAGGAAGATCAAGAGTGATCAGAAACCAGCAGAAGCGGGTGTTTCAAGGAGGAGGTGTGGTCAGCACTCTTCAGTGCTGTTGAAAGGTCCAGTAGCAAAAGAACTGAAGGGACCCGTGGAGCTGGCACCCCGAGGGCGCTGGGTGACTTTAGCAAGGGCCGTGTCAGCGCGTGCCGGGGACGGAGGCCGGGCCGCAGTGGTTGGAAGATAAACAGGAAGTGAGAAAGCGCCAGTGTGGGTAGGCCCGGCCTCCAGGAGGTCCAGCAGCTGGGGGTCAAGAGCCCTTTGCTTTGCACCATTTGCCTTTGTTTGCAACATGAAGCTGTTTCTCAGCTCAGCCGGGTGACTGAGTGAAGAGGAAAAGGCAGAGGAGAAAAGAGATGACCCTGTTGTTTGCGGCGGTCGGGTCCACAGCACGCGGAGTTGGCTTTTCAATTACAATTTAAGACTTACGAAAAGTTGCAGAATAAAAATAGTGCAAAGCATAGGCGTGTGCCCAGATTCACTTGCCGTTCGCACTTCACGCCGTCTCCCCTCTCATCAGCACTTCCTGCCTCTTCTCGAGCCTGCATAGCCTTGGCACGCTTGCCGGGAGTTCATGTCGACTGTCTTTACAGTCTGTGTAGCGGAGTCGGACGTGACTGGGAGACCGAACGACAGCAACCGGCTGCAATCCAGGGCTGTCACTTGCTCTAATTATGTCCTTCAGAGCGTCTTCCCTCATCTCATCCAGGAGTTAGTTGTGGGTACCATGTCTCTTTAGCCTCTTTTAAGCCAGGACATTTCTGTAGACTTTTTTTTTTTTTTGGTGCCTTTTTACAGCATTGATTTTTTTGAGGAAATAGCCCACTCTTCGTTGTTTTGCTTCTTAGGAATAGCCCTCCTGTGCTTGCCTCGCATTCCTCTGTCGTTCGGTCGAGCTGTTGCGTCCTCAGACAGCATCGTGTTCGGGCGATCTGTCCTTCTCAGGGCACCACGTCTTGACACAGCAGATGTCTGTCTGTCTGTCTCTTGTAGCTGATGTTAATTTTCTCACCGGTCAAGATGTTGTCCGGTTTCTCCATTGTATTATTTCTCTTGATATTTTCTTCCCTTGCCACTCATCAGCAGCCTGTGGAGAGACATGTTTGAAGTTACAAATATTGTACTTCTCATCATCATCTCCCCCTGGATCTGGTATCCATTTATGATTCTTGTCTGATCCAGCTTTTGCCATATGGTTGCAAAGTAATGGTTTTCTAATCCCAGGCCTTCTTTCAGTTAGCCCCTGGCATTTTTACTACAAGCAAGAGACTTCCCGTCTTCCTGATTGATCAGTCTAGCTCCTTTATCACTGTGGACTCATGAATTCGTATGCTTTCGATGATTTATAATTAATTCCTATACTTAACTGGGCTTTCCAGGTGCTGCTACTGGTAAAGAATCTGCCTGCCAAGCCCAGGGGACACAAGAGAGGCAGATTTGATCCCTGGGGCGGGAAGATCCCCTGGAGGAGGAGATGGCAACCCACTCCAGTGTTCTTGCCCGCAGACTCCCGAGCGCAGAGGAGCCTGGTGGGCTACAGTCTGTGGTGTCTCAGAGTCGGACACGACTGAGTGGCTGAGCAAAGTATGCTGGATTATTTTAGCGCTCAGCTTGTCGGAGACTGGCCATTGCATGCCTCCTTGAGTTGGCTCCTGTGTCCTTTTGACTATATTTTTCTTTCTTTTTAAAAATATTTCTGTTTATAAATCTTGGATATACAGAAGAGTGTGGTAGATTAGTTTTGGATACAAGCTTGCTATCCCATGGGCTTCCCTGGTGCCTCAGGCAGTAAAGAATCTGCCTGTAAATGCGGGAGACTTGTGTTCAATCCCTGGGTCAGGAAGATCCCCTAGGGGAGGGCATGGCAACCCTCTCCAATGTTCTTGCCTGGAGAATCCTGTGGACTGAGGAGCCTGGTGGGCTACAGTCCTTGCGATTGCAAAGAGTTGGGCACAACTGAGCAAATAACATTTCCACTTTTCACTTTGGTATCACACATTGAACATGACTTTGTGAACAATATTGCCTCTAGGAGAAGGTGTTTTTGCCTTTTTGCAACATTGATATTTTTGAGGAGATAGCCCACTCTTCACTGTTTCGTTTTTTTTTTTTTTAACTCCCTAACTTGATGGAATTTCCCCAGGTTTTAAATTTCTTATTAAAATTTTTCACACTGTCAAAACATTCAAATATTGTTTCTTTGCTCTTCAATTTAGATTGTAAGTTCTTGGTGAGACCTTCTGCATGTATTTTTTTCTGGGTTTCTATGTGAACCTTCTAGTCTAGAAAGATTTCTGTCTTCTGGCAGAAGGATTGTTTGCAGTTTTTGCATTGTTCGGGTTTCTCTGCTCTGGGAGTCCTCTGGGAGTTAGTGAGTGGTTCTCTGGGTGCAGGCCTTCCTCTGCTCTTGTTTATATAGTGTTTCTGCATAAATACACGCGGCTTGCCAAAGGCACTCTCACAATCACTGTTCCCATACAGCTTCTCCCTCGTGTGGGTCTTTTGATTCCTAATTAGAGATTTGACCTCACAAAGGAGGTTTTCTTTCGTTAACCAGTTATCTGATGTACAAATAGGTATTATTCTGGAAGAAAGGTGGCCCGTGTTCTTTCCAGGCGAGGCGAGCTCTCTGACGTAAAGGTTGACCTCTGAAAGCTCCTCCCGCGGTCCGTATCCTAACATCCTCCCGTGTGTATCATCTCACGTTTGGTGAGACACGTCTTATGCACATGTGTTACAGGGTTTCTCTATGGTGATGTGCTGTACCTTGAAGTGTAAATTCTGGCAGAAGATTTTTCCACCTTTACTGCGTTCTAAAGGTTTCTCTCTTTTTTAAAAAAATGTCTATTTATTTGGCTGCCCCGGGTTTTAGCTGCAGCAAGGGAGGATCTTCAGTCTTCGGTGGCGGCCTGCGGGATCTTTAGTTGCCACCCACGGGATCTAGTTCCCTCCTCAGGGATCGAACCCTGGCCTCTCCCACTGTGACCATGCAGTCTTAGCCCCTGGACCACCGGGGAGGCCCCTGGAGGCTTCTCTTGAGGGTGAGTGCTCCGATATGATGTGAGGATTGGTCTGTGGCAGAGGAGCTTCCAGGCATGCTATTAGAAGTCTCCTCCGCTGTACTTTCTCTTTTTCTGATGTTCGAGAGAGCATTGACATGTGGCTGGAGACTCTGTAAATTTCATGAACGTTTTCTCTCCTCCCCAAGTTCTCTGTGCTTAGTTGTACAGTCCTGGCCTGCCAGGCTCCTCTGTCCGTGGGGATTGTCCAGGCAAGGACACGGGAGTGGGTTGCCATGCCCTCTCCAGGGGCTCTTCCGCACCCAGGAATTGAACCCAGGTCTCCGGCTTTGCAGGAAGATTCTTTACCGTTTGAGCCACCAGGGAAGCCGCCCCCCACCCAAGTTCTCTAATGCTTGGCTTTGCACCTCCTGCAGAGACAGTTCTCACATGTTCGCAGTCATGGAGCTTCCTTTTGATATTAGGTCTGATGTACATTAAAGCTTTAAGGTTTGGACAGGAGTTCTCTGCAGGTACTACCTTCCCATGGCCTCTCTGAAGCCTAGTTCGCTTATGTACAATGAAGAGCACCTTACTCTGGAAGATTTTCTCAAATCCATAGTGGCCTGAGGGTTGCTGCAGAACCAGAGGCTCTCATCCTGAGAGCAGGCTTCCCTGTGAGGACTTCCCGACTTCGGTGATGTGCCCCCAGAGCTGGTCTCATGTGCATGGCCCTCGCGTTCATTATCAGGGATATTACAGCTGCTCTCACAGCCACTTCTCCATCAGATCGTTACCATGCTTCCTGTTGCAGCATCTTTTCCGAAGAATCACTTTTTAAATATATTTCAGAAAGTTACAAGGCTATGGTTTTTCCAGTAGTCATGTATGGATGTGAGAGTTGGACCATAAAGAAAGCTGAGCGCCAAAGAATTGACACTTTTGAACTGAGGTGCTGGAGAAGACTCTTGAGAGTCCCTTGGACTGCAAGGAGATCCAGCCAGTCCATAATAAAGGAGATTGGTCCTGGGTGTTCATTG
Organism: Oryx dammah; assembly: GCF_014754425.2. Taxonomy (NCBI): domain Eukaryota; kingdom Metazoa; phylum Chordata; class Mammalia; order Artiodactyla; family Bovidae; genus Oryx; species Oryx dammah. The sequence goes on from NW_024070210.1 coordinate 1,541,013, forward strand.
GAAGGACTGATGTTGAAGCTGAAACTCCCAATACTGTGGCCACCTGATGTGAAGAGCTGACTCATCAGAAAAGACCCTGATGCTGGGAAAGATTGAGGGCAGGAGGAGAAGGGGATGACAGAGGATGAGATGGATGGATGGCTTCACCGATTCAATGGACATGGGTTTGGGTGGACTCCGGGAGTTGGTGGTGGACAGGGAGGCCTGGTGTGCTGCAGTCCATGGGGTCGCAGAGGGTCGGACACGACTGAGCGCCTGAACTGAACTGGACAGAAGGTTGCAAAGTAAATTAGCCATCGGAGAAATTCAGGGGAAGGCAGGGCTGGAGGAGTGAGCTCAGTCTGAGTGTAGGTGCTCAGTGCCTCGCTCCGGAATCGCTGTGGAGGCCTCTCCTTCGTCCGCAGGCTTCCTGGCTCCCCCTTCCTCTCAGGTTCTGATGTCAACAGCAAATTAACCTTCTCAAAGCACCGCTTTCTTCATGAGTAGAGGAGTAGGCTTACAGCCAGGATACTAACTTTCCAACCAGCTGCAGTTCATGTCCCCTTGAAAGGGGACACTCCAGAGCACAGACATCCTTGCGAAAGTAAAACAGCCAGCCTTGCAAGAAGTCACTGCTGAACTCTGAGTGCTGCTGACAGCGGTTTTTCATGAGACCTGTTCGGTCCTGAACCAATTCCAGACCATCAACCCCTTCTTTTCTCCCTTTCAGTGACTTGAGTCACATTTTATGTTATTTATTTTTTAAAAATATTTCTTTGACTATGCTGGATCTTAGTCCCGGCATACAGGATCTCTGATCTTCGTTGTGACGCGCAGGCTATTTTTAAGTTGCGGCATCTGAGGTCTTTGGTTGCAGCGCTTGGGGTCTGGTTCCCTGACAAGGGGTCGAACACGGCCACGCTACATTGGGAGCATGCCGCCATAGCCACTGGCCACCAGGGAGGCCCCTAACTTCTTTTTTTACAGGAAAAGCTTATACACAGATTCTTTTACCAAAATTATTCTCTCTCTCCTTAATGTTTTGATCTTAAAAAACTGAAATGTTGACTTTGGTTTTCTGGGAGCTATTTATGCAGATAATCAACTTTCCAAAGTTGTTCTCTGCTGCTGCTAGTTAGTAAGTTGTGTCCAACTCTTTGCGACCCCGTGGACTACAGCCCACCAGGCTCTTCTGTCTGTGGGATCTCCCCAGGCAAGGATACTGAAGTGGGTTGCCATTCCCTCTGCAGGGGATCCTCCTGACCCGGGGATTGACCCCACGGCTGTGTCTCCTGCATTGCGGTGGATTCCCTACCCGCTAAGTCCTTCTGGATAGCTGTGACTTGGGCATTCTCCCACTAGATGTAGCTCTTCTAACGTCTAGAAAAGGCCGTGCCAGATCTCCAACACGCCACCCCACGCAAGGGCCTGTTGCTGCCCAGCTTCCTGGGGGAGGTCCAGAGTCACGCCCTGGGTTGAACCCAGCCGGGCAGAGCCCTGACGATGTACATGCTGCCAACAGTCCTAAACCTTCACGCCCAAACTCTGCGTCCCTGGCTCTCTGTTTTATAAAAGGTGGGCCATCTCTGTAGAGGCTCCTTGTGAAAATTAGGATGAGTGAAAAGTTTAGACAAAGCCGTTAGAAGAGTAGGCTATCTCAAGGAAAGTAACACTGGGAGGATTTGAGGGCAGGCAGCCAGAATGAACAGCAAAAAGGCGCTAATGACGTTTTTAATGCTTATAACCTAACAAAGCAAGTGAGTGTCAGGAACAACTGTTTAGGCCCCAGGAACAAGAAGCTGTATAATAGTAACAGGAGGGAAAAATCAACCACGTGTTTAAGGAAGCAACAGGTGAGTGTTGGTGCTGGTTCTGGCGCACACTGCACGTGTGTGCTCACTCACTTCAGTCGTGTCTGACTCTTTGTGGCCCCGTGGACTAGCTCGCCAGGCTCCTCCGTCCGTGGGATCCTCCCAGCAAGAACCGGGGAGAGGGTTGCCATTTCCTCCTCCAGGGGGTCTTCCTGACCCAGGCGTCAAACACGCGACTCTGGTGTCTCCTGCATTGGCGGGTGGATTCTGTTACCACTGAGCCACCTGGTATTGCAGCCTCATTTTAGAGGGTCTTATTTCTGTTCCCTGAGAGTACAGAACATGTCATATCTTCTCTAACTATAGAAAATGAAAGAAGTTTGCATCTAGAAGAGCCTAGAAAATGGTCATATGTTCCCTTTTTTCAAATGAGTAGACTGAACTCCAGGGAGTAATAAAAAATCTTAATCCTGGCATTTGGTGGTTCTTTATTGATTATAAAATTCTTTTCCACGCGTTACAGTATTTATTGTTGTTACAGGTAATAATTATCGCTTGATTCCTTGAACACTTACCCTGTGCAGATGCTGTGATGACTGTTACGCAGCGATTGTTAACGTTAACACAGCTCTATGTCGGGCTTCCCTTGTGGCGCAGCTGGTAAAGAATCCGCCTGCAATGCTGGAGACCTGGGTTTGATCCCTGTATTGGGAAGATCCCCTGGAGAAGGAAAAGGCTACCCACTCCGGTATTCTGGCCTGGAGAATCCCACAGACTGTACGGACCACGGGGTCGCAAAGAGTGGGATATGATGGAGCCACTTGCACTTTCATATCGGGATTATCTTGTTTTATAAGTTAAAGCCGTCCTGAAGCTTGCAGAGGTTAGGTAATCTGCGCAGGTGGTACAGCTAGCTAGCACGTCGCAGGCCGAAGTGGTGTAACCTCTGAGCTCACCCTCACAGCCGGGGTGATGTGAATAGTGCCATGTGATGGAGCTGAGGCCAGTCTTCAGTGTCCTGGGAACTCAGTGAATGAATGAGCCGACATCGGGTGGGTCAGTACACAAAAGACAGGCCACGAGGTTCGGTGCCGTCGCTAGAGGTTGATGTCAGATCTGCTCCTGAGGGTCCAGAGCAAAAAGCGAGTCACAGCCAAGTCCGCGATCAGTAGCCACAGCACAGAAGCTACTTCTCCAGAGAGACGTGGTCTTCCCTGGCGTAGGGCGTGTCCCCCACGACGTCTCAGAAGAGGCTGATGAGCGGACACTGATGTCTGCACGCAGTTCGCGAGATACAGTAGTAAGGTGTGTAAAGTTTCCTGAACTCATTGTACGTATGCTCAACCGCTTCAGTTGAGTCCAGCTCTTTGCGACCCTATGGACAATGGCCCACCAGGCTCCACTGTTCGAGGGACTCTCCAGGCGAGAACACTGGGGTGGGTTTCCATGCCCTCCCCCAGGGGATCTTCCCGACCCAGGGATCCGTCCCATGCCCCTTGTGTCTCCTGCGTTGGCAGGCGGGTTCTTTACCACGAGTGCCCCCCGGGAAGCCCCTCTTCAGAGTAGGCCAGTGGTTTAATGCCGCGTGTGTCTGGGCAGTTTGGGGAAGGGCAAGGCCACGGGTGATCTCAGGGGGTTTGGCTTCACTGTGGGACGATTGTAGAGCATCCTAACTGAAGAACAACAGCCAAGACTGTGAGACTTCGGCTTAATCTGCCCGGCGCACGTTGCCCCCACTGAATCCACAAACAGCTGTCTGTGCATTTTTAATCCCAGATCATAACCTGTGCTCGGAGAGGAAAATCAAAACAAAGAACATCAGAATTTTGTTTCCACTGGATGATTAGATCGTGCTTTTTTCCCACCCACCCCCTTTCTTTCTGTTTTGTTACATGGTTTCCCTTTCAAAACAAAGAACACATTTTACTTTCATACTTAACAGGAAAAAAAGCTTTCTAGGAGCTTACTTTTAATCGTCAGTGATGGAAAAATCGAAGAAATCGATTCATCACGATGGTGGTTGTGGACTGTTTGGCTCAGTCGTGCTATCCAGGATCAGGTTAATCGAAAAATAATTTGTGTCTGGTGAGGCTAATGACCTTTGTTTGTTGCTGTCTCACCTGAATTGTTTTGAGCAAGATCATTGACGATGAAAGGTATTCTTTTCCTAAATTTAAATGTCCATTTTCTAGTCTTTTCTATGATGTTGAAGGCACGTTTGTGTGTCTGTTTTGTGTATATTTTGTTGTTTTGGGCTTCTCCCTGAGGAACTGAGGCCACAGCATAGCAGATGCAGCTGGTGTTTGACTTCGGATTTAATTCACTCTGTTCTTTTCTGTCATTAGGAAACACGTTCGAATTATGGTGGTGGTTTAGTCGCTGAGCCGTGTCCAGTTCTTTGTGACCCAGACACGCTCCTCTGTCTGTGGAATTCTCCAGGCCAGAACACTGGTGTGGGTTGCCATTTCCTTCTTCAGGGATCTTCCCAACCTAGGACTCAAACCTGGGTCTCCTGCATTGCAGCAGATTCTTTACGGACGGAGCTACGGACATTATACTTACCTTGAAATCCTAGGACCGGTTGGTTGTTGTTGTTTGTTTGCTTTTTGGCTAGCCTCGAGGCATGTGGGATCTCCCTTTCTGAATCAGGAACTGAACCCACACCCCCTGCATTGGAAGTGTGGGGTCCTAACCACTGGTTGTTGTTGTTAAGTCGCTCAGTTGTGTCTGACTCTTTGCGACCCCATAGACTGCAGCACTTCAGGCTTCCCCGTCCCTCACCATCTCCCAGAGTTTGCCCAAGTTCATGTCCACTGAATCGGTGATGCCATCCAACCATCTCGTCCTTTGTCGTCCCCTTCTCCTTATGCCTCAGTCTTTCCCAGCACCAGGGTCTTTTTCAGTGAGTGAGTTCTTCACATCAGGTGGCCAAAGTATTGGAGTTTCAGCTTCAGCATCAGTCCTTCCAATGAATATTAGGACTGATTTCCTTTAGAGTTGACTGGTTGGATCTCTTTGCGGTCCAAGGGACTCTCAAGAGTCTTCTCCAACACCGCAGCTCAAAAGCATCACTTCTTCAGCACTCAGCCTTCTTTATTGTCCAACTCTCACATCCATACATGACTAGACGGAGCTTTGTTGGCAAAGTAACGTCTCTGCTTTCTAATACGCTGTCTAGGATGGTCATAGCTTTTCTTCCAAGTCATATGTCATAGGGAAGATGAAAGTAGTACTGTCAGTTTCGTGACGGCCAGATGTCACATGAGCACTACAGACAAGAAGACCTCTAAGAGAACAAGAGGTCATTCGCGAGGTCTCTTGGAAGAGAGCGGCCCTCGCTTCCTGCCCGAGGAGTCGGCCTGAGCTGGATGTGGAAGGCTGGTGCAGTTTGAGAAGGTGGAGAAGCATGGAGATCAGGTGGCTTGCACGATGGCAGATGGCGGCGTCCAGCTTGTCCTCCAGCTCCCGGTGGCCCTGTGCTCTGCTGTGCCAGCTGCGTGCAGACCTCGGGGTCAGCATAGACTGAGGCCTGCACCGCCCGTTCCGCACCCACGTGGCCTGTCTTGTCTCTGCCCGGTGCCCAGGTGTTCGTTAGTGGTGGGGAGGCGGGGCTTTGTCACTCACTCTCCATTGCTAGCAGTGGAAAAGCCAGGTCCACACTCCCTCCTCTGGAGGGGCCCTTTCTGCTTGCTAGCCCTGTGGAGTTTCTCCCACAGACCCCCTACCCCATGTGTCCCTCTTCTTTCAGATCCCTGCCCCTCATTTTACAGCACCCCTCTTCCCTGCGCTCCTTTCCAGTTTCATACCCAAGGTCTGTAGAGTCAAAGCTATGGTTTTTCCAGTAGTCATGTACAGATGTGAGAGTTTGGCCATAAAGCTGAACACCGAAGAATTGATGCTTTTGAACTGTGGTGTTGGAGAAGACTCTTGAGAGTCCCTTGGACTGCGAAGAGATCCAACCAGTCCATTCTAAAGGAAATCAGTCCTGAATATTCATTGGAAGGACTGATGCTAAAACTGAAACTCCAGTACTTTGGCTACCTGATGCGAAGAACTGACTGATTGGAAAAGATTCTGGGAGGGATTGGGGGCAGGAGGAGAAGGGGACGACAGAGGATGAGATGGCTGGATGGCATCACTGACTTAGTGGGCCTGAGTTTGAGTAAACTCTGGGAGCTGGTGATGGACAGGGAGGCCTGGCGTGCTGCGATTCATGGGGTCACAGAGTTGGAAAGGACTTGGCGACTGAACAGGAGCACCAACAGTACGTTCTCGGCTGTCATTCTGTTGAAATCAAGTCCCGCTGGAAACAGAATCCACCCTCCTTGAAGCATTTAACATGCCACACCAGCATGGAGTACGGTGCGCACCTGTGAATGAATGGTGTTCAGAGTGAGGTGACCCTGGTGGAAGCTGGGAGGTGGGAAGGGGGAGGTGTAAGGACGGTTTGCCTGGAAGGAATAATGAAGCTTTACATTCCAGAATAAGGTATCAGGACTTGGCACTATTAATGCTGAGGAACCTTTGAAGGTTTATGAGCAGGAGATGTACTTAATAAAACACGTAGTGATTCCTGTCCACGTCTGATAGAAATAAGGTCTTATTGGTTCAGATTTCTCTGTTCTGCTGTAAGCGGTTTTCACTCTTCCTCTTCGTTTTCCTCCCAGTGATATAGTAAAACTTGACTTCTTCCATTAAGATAGACTCTTTTCTCTTCATTCCCCTACTCTTAAGCAGGTGGAGGGAAGAAAATATTAATCCTATGGATTTCCTCTCCCATCTCACTGTGGCAGCTCGCCGCTGCTGATGCCACGAAAGCCCTTCTGCCCTTACAGTGTTTTTATGTGAACACAGTTTATCCTTTTTTTCCCCCCTGCACGTCCGCCAAAAATCATAATCTGAATTTTATTTCTCAAACTAAAAAGGCTTGCATTATACCTTTTAAAAGTCCACTTAATCCTTTTAAGCCCTCATTTTTAGGCATTTTCATTCCCCGGAAAAAATTAATATATGGCCCAATGAACGGGAGCCCTACCCTTTCTACTAAATCTCGGACCAGACCTCCAGTCTAAGTAACTTGGCATTTCTGTCATTCTCTCCTTCCTCTCCTGGGTGTAAGCTTGCTGTGATAGCCAAAAACGAGATGAATCCTTTTTTAAGAGGGTTTCTTTCTGCATGCTGACCCTGAAACTTAGAACTGTGAGCCACAAAAAAAAAAAAAAAAAAAAGAAAAGAAAGAAAGAAAAGAAAAGAAAAGAAAAGAAAAGAAAAAAAAACTGCCAAGGAAAAATGCATATGGTTTTATTGTACTTTTTGAATATATCCACCCCTGTGGTGAAAGATGATTACCCTCCTAGGAAATTGCTTAAAAAGAGAAAAGGAGAAAAGATGGTGTTTCTCTATCTGATATATCTCTGTGACGTGTACAAAGAAGCTTGGAGAGGAATGTATATATTCAGTATAGAACAGAAAGGGTCCTTTTGCCCAGAGCCGTTTATCAGATGGAAAGGAGTGCTCTCCGTGGTGTGGAAGATGCACAGAGCTGCAGAGTCTGGAAGGATCCGTGAGGATCATTGGCCCCAGTGGGCTTTACGGCAGGATCCGCCATCCTGGGTCCTTCCTGTTGGGGAACTTCCAGGGGCTGCTGGAGAGGGAAGCCTGGGGAGCCCACCTCTTTGCAACCAGGATGCCTTGCCTTCATCTTTATACAGTGGGATTTCCTATTTTTATAAAGAAGAACCTTTCCCACAGCTAAAAAAAAAAAAAAAAAGAGTCTGAGAACCACTGATAGAGTCCATTTGCCCAGTTTTTTAAAATTCGTTTTTAATCGGAGGATAATTGCTTCGGAGTGTTGTGTGGGTTTCCCCCGTGCACTAACATGAACCAGCCGTAGGTTCACACAGCGCCCTGCGTCTTGACCCTCCTCTCTCGCCCCGCCCGGTCCTGCGCCTCTGGGTACTCAGGGCGCCAGGCTGAGCTCCCTGTGTGGCACGGAGCCTTCCCCTTCGTCCTTGCTCCACTCACCGTCGCGCGTATGTCTCAGTGCTGCTCTCTCGGTTCGTCTCACCCCCTCCTGCCCCCGCTGTGTCCCTAAGTCTGTTCTCCGAGTCTCGATTACCTGACCTAGGCAATTGTCGAACACCTTCTGGAGATTAGTAATAAACACAGAACACACAGGCCTACCTGATCCCTGTTGGTGTGGCCTTAACATGGAACTACACAAGGTGGGTGTGTGTACCTTTTATCATCAGAAAAGTCTACTGCGAAGACTCAACCTTGTATTTGGAATTAGAAGGTTCTGAACATTCTCTTTCCCTCCAGGGGTGGACACAGGTGATGCATTTAGGGTTATGGCGAGCCTTTGTGAAGTGGCAATCTCAGGTTCGAGTACTGTGACAGCAGGTGGAGCTCGCCGTAGAAACTGTATTTCTAGGCCATTTAAAGAGCAGTAAGACGTTTAAAACTTCCATTAAGGTGTTTGCATCACAGAGCTGTAGGAGTAACCAGCCTTTATACGTTGGCCTTGGAAACTGAGCATGCCCCTGCAGCACTCAGCTGAGTGGAAACTGCCCTACCCTCTCTGGAAAAGAAACTTGCTTTGGCGTTGAACACGTTTGCATGTTGCCATTGAAGATTAAGACAGGTTAAAGGCGGGGTGGGCGTGAGGCTATAGGGTATGTTTAGGTGGTTTGATGTTGACTTAAAAACACAAGGTATATGATCCTGTGGGAAAATAGTATGAATGAACTGATTACATATCTGGGGTTATTTGTATCTTTAGGTTCTTTCTTCTTTTTCGGCCATGCCATGAGGCTTGTGGGGTCTTAGTTCCCCGATCAGGGATCCAACCCAGGCCCCCTGCGTTAGAAGCTCGGAGTCTTAACTACGGAACTGCCAGAGAGGTTCCTGTTTCTTCTTTTTAAGTGGTAATAAGCATTGCAGTTGAAACCCACATATATTTTCTCCTAGAAAATAGTAAAGAACATTTGCTTTTTATCCCCAAGATTATGAAATAAAGACCTGACTATACAGCTTCAAGTAGCGATGAGCCTTCTGAATGTGTAATTTTAAAGGTATTCCCGCTCACGGACCTTTTTCCCTTGTGAATCTGCGTCACACATTGAACTTTGCAGTTGTGCTGCTTTTTCTCATCATTTCCCCAAGTCAGCTGCACGAAGTGAAGAGCAAATATTATGCATGTGCTCCCTTTCCCTCTGCATTTTGGTTTTTACTGTGTCACAGGTATTAAGAAATTGGGGTTTCTAAAGTGATGATTTTGCTGGCCGTGTGATTAAATAGTGACCTACTTTTCGGCATTAGTGTCCAGAGTTATAAGAGCATTTAAAACACACATTTTAATGCTTTTTGCTGAAAATTCGAATAGAAAAAAATGTCTTCTGGTGGCACTAGTGATAAAAAATCCCACCTGCCAATGCAGTAGACGAAAGAGATGCGGGTTCAATCCCTGGGTCGGGAAGATCTCGTGGAGGGGGGCATAGCAACCCACTCCAGTATTCTTGCCTGGAGAATCCCCTGGACAGAGGAGCCTGGCGAGTTATAGTCCATGGGGTCGCAAAGAGTTGGGCATGACAGAAGAGACTTAGTATGCACGCATGATTTTATTTACTTATTCAGCATGTGAGGAGTGCTTCGACAAGCAAAATATCTCCCTAAACACTGGGGATAAATTTGACGACAGTGCCTCTCTCAGTGAGTCTCGGGTGGAGGCGCGGCAGGTAATTCCCAGGGGCCGATGAAATGAGCTGCGTCGCGCGCGGCTGAGTGCCGTGGAGCAGCGCGGCCCGGACGCGCGTTCCCTACAGTGCGTACTGCCTGCGCACAGGCCGAGCCCGCTGGCAGGGGCGAGGAGACACGCCTGCTTGCCCGAAGCGTCGGCTGCCGCTCGTTCTGGCCTTTCACTCTTGGTCGTCCCCAAAGCATCAAACCGCTAGCGCTTCCAAATCGCCATGCGTCTCTGTGCTGCCCCCATCCTGCTTCCCGCTGTCTCTCCCGTCTCTTTAAATGACTCCGCAGACCTCCATTCGAGCCGGAACCCGGGGCTCGCCCTTTCCTCTTTCGCGTGCTCCGCGTCTAACCCTCCGTGTTCTCTGCAGTGTGTCTGGAGCCTCCCGTCGCTCCCGGTCCTGCTGCCAGCGCCCTCCTGACCACCGTCGGGCCAGGAGGAGGCTGAGGAGCCTCCTTTTCTCTGTCTCGCTTTCTCCCTGGTCCTTTTTCAAAACAATAGCCAGAGAGATCGTTCCACGATCTTTCTAAATCAGATCTTGTCACTTATCAATCCAGACTTCTTACTTGACTTCCTATTGCAACCGAAGTAAAAACCACATTATTTCCTGTTCCAGCCCCTCCCTGCGTTCCCAGCCCTGTCTTCACCACTGCCACGCCGCAGGGCCCTCTTCCTTTCCACCACTTCGGCACGTGCTAGTTGCACCACACAGAGTGCCCTTCTGATGCTTTATCCAGTTGGTACCTTCTTACCATTTAGGTATTCAGTTCAGTTCAGTTCAGTCCCTCGGTCGTGTCCGACTCTTTGCGACGCCATGGACTGCAGCACGCCAGGCCTCCCTGTCCATCACCATCTCCCAGAGTTCACTCAGACTCATGTCCATCGAGTCCGTGATGCCATCCAGCCATCCCATCCTGGGTCGTCCCCTTCTCCTCCTGCCCCCAGTCCCTCCCAGCGTCAGGGTCTTTTCCAGTGAGTCAGCTCTTCGCATGTGGTGGCCAGAGGACTGGCTGGAGCTTCGTTTGCCTCAGTGTTGCCTCCTCTGAGAGATCTCTTCTTCACCAGAGTCCACTCTACAGGAGGATTTCTTTTTGTTTGTTTGTTTTCATGGTAATAGTAATTTATTGATATTAGTTATTTCAGTTCCTGTTGTATCATTGGGTATACAGTTTAAAGGCTTTTAATGGCAGCCCACTCCAGTATTCTTGCCTGGAGAATCCCATGGACAGAGGGGTCTGGCAGGCTACAGTCCATGGGTCACAAAGAGTCAGACATGCCTGAGGGGCTGACACGCACACACACACACACACACACACACACACACACACACACTTAGGTAAGGGAGGAAACTGACTTTCCTGTGTTGATTCACTCTCTCTTTACTGGGGCGAAGCTGCTTCACAACGTCGAGCTGGCTCCTGCTGTGCCAGTGAACCAGCTCCCAGTGCGCCTCCGGCCCCTGCCCCTGGAGCCTGCCTGTCCCCAGCCTTGACCCTGCCCGACAGGAGGGCTTCTGTGGTGTGCCCACGGCCTCCTGATATTCCCCTCATTGCACAAGTCATGGTCTGCAATTACTTACACATTTGTAATTGAACCTGCACAGTCTCTGTCTCCCCCAATAGACCAGTGACTCCCTTGGCTCAGGAAATCTGTATTTTTCTCTTTCCCCTTCTATTTCCAGAGCTTAACACAGTGCCCGGCACACAGTCAGTCCTAGTATCGTCAGTCCTATAAAAGGATCATTTAAACACGTGGATTGGTTTTTTTTTTTAGTTTGATATGGACCATGTTTTAAGTCTTTATTGAATTTGCTACAGTTTTGCTTCTGTTTTACGTGTTGGCTTTTTGGCCTCGAGGAACGTGGGGTCTTGGCTCATGGCCAGGGATCAAACCTGCCCCCCTTACACTGGAAGGTGAAGTCCTGACCGTCGGACCACCACGGAAGCCCCCAAGACAGACCTTTTCAAATTCCTGCATCTTTAACTGCAAATAAGAAAACTATGGAAAATTTAGAAAACTATTTTCTACTTAAAAAAAAAATTGAAACTATTTTGGGAACTGTATATAGCTCAGTATCCCTCACTGAAAGGAAAAGGGTGCAAGTCCTTGAAAATTAGCGTGCGGTTACTGTGTGATTTGGGGCTATTTTTAAAAGAGCAACACATTTTGAAATGGAAGTCCTGACTTACAAAAACAAGCTGCTGTTTTTATATGGTTAGGGCTCAGTTCACTGAAACGTTTAAGTTCTTGGCTTCACTCTTTAAGCCTACTACAAAGATCACATTAGAATTCATTTTAATAGACATCATGAGCGCAGTATCCAATCTCCTGTGATCACGCTGGGCTCTTTTATTATGAGAATCGCAGGAAGCAGAGCCCGAGGCTGCAGAACAGTCATGGGGTGTCCCTAAGGCTGGGGACACTGCCAGCTCTATTGTTTATGGAATGTTCGCTCCACCTCTACCTGCGGTGTGCGATTGGTGTTGACTTTTGAGAAACTACTTCTTCGCCCGCTCTCCCAGCTGGAGAAAAACCTGTCGTAATGACATCCGGCTAGGAAAAATGGGATCACAGACAGCCGTGGGAAGAAGAGTTAGGAGACCTTGTGTAATAGGTGGTTTTAGCCCTGTCCATCAGATCTATCGGAGGGAAGACTGTCACGCCTTTTCACGGCCGTCATCTCTGCTCCCAGAAGCAGCTCAGGGAGCTCCTGAAGTGTCCACCGTGTTTGCTGCCGGTCGCTAATGTGGAGCCGACTGGGCTTTTAACAAAGTGCCTCTTCAGCTTTAGAGATCTGTATGTATGAGTACTGCTTACCAAAATCAAGATAACGTCTGAGGGCGACAGTATCGCTTTCCATTGAAGTTTACAGCTCAGCTGGTAGAGAATCTGCCTGCAGTGTGGGAAGACCCGGGCTCGATTCCCGGGTCGGGAAGATCCCCCTGGAGAAGGGACGGGCCGCCCACTCCAGGATTCTTGGGCTTCCCGGGTGACTCAGCTGGCCCAGAGTCCGCCTGCAGTGCGGGAGACCTGGTTCGATCCCTGGGTTGAGAAGATCCCCTGGAGAAGGGAAAGGCCACGCACTCCAGTATTCTGGCCTGGAGAATTCCATGGGGTCACAAAGAGTGGGACGCGGCTGAGCTGCTTTCACTTTCACTTTTTTCTTAAAGAGGAAGACGGTCATTTTTGGTAAACTTGTTTTTTTCCAATTTTTAGGGATACAACTTAAGGAGTTTTTAGACATCGTAAGGAAAAAGAAGGAAGCTCAACTGTATCGCAGTGAAGTAAGACACATCTTCACAGCTTTTGACAGGCACTGTAAGTATCTTTAAAGTGTTTGGATAGAAAAAATTGTTATTAAGGAACTGTGGATGGGAACATATACTCAGTATGTATTGGGCTGGTCAAGAAGTTCATTCGAGTTTTTCCATAACATCTTACAGAACCCAAACTAACTTTTTGGCCAACCCAATAAAATGATATACTTGGAAGACTACTTTCCTATATTCATTAGCTGTTATGGTAGATGTTGGTGTTCATTTTTTTTACCTCCGTCACAGCCTTAACTCTTGACTTTTACAATGGATGAAATAGCATCAGCACTAATCTGATTGTACTTACGATTTGCTTACATTTTAATGGGGACATCAGAAGGGCTGGCCACATGGGAATATAGGTGCAGAGCGACTTACGGAAGCTTGGGAGACCACGGGGCCTTTTTCTCTGACTCCTCCTTGGAGCCACATGTGATGGAGGAATTGTTTTCCCACGCTGGGGTGGTCAAGAAGAGTGGCTTTGGACCCACTCCTCAAGGAATGCAGGGTCGAAAGACTCGTGGGGTCCAGGTTCAGTATTTTGGCTTCTGAAATAGTTTTCCTCTAAATAAGAATGTAGTCCTAAAACCAAGCAAGAAGAAAAAAATCTGCGTTTTGCAGAATGAATTATTTTGCAATTCATAGCGAGCGGAGCCCGCTGCCGTTATTGCGGCGTTGCCTCTTGGTGCTGTCCCTGGGACTCAGGGAGTCGGCAAGGGACGGGGCTGGAAGAAAGCTTCGGGAGCATCTGGGGCTGTACTGTATCACTAGAGTAAGACTAGAGTAATCCAGTAATCCAGTGAGGCAGTCTCAGATTACCTTACATGTAAAATCAACTGTAGATTACTGCTTTTCTCCTGGTTATATATTAAAGTCTCATGCAAATATTCTGGCTGAAATAGCAGTTCACACGGCTTTTAGTAGTACATGAATGTGACGTATTCTGCTTTCAAATAGATCGTGGATATTTAACTCTGGAAGATTTCAAGAAAGCATTTAAGCAGGTGGCTCCCAAGTTATCAGAAAGGATTATCCTCGAGGTATTCAGGTAAGGCCTCAGAGTCCTTATGCATACACGCCCTTGTTTTACCATCGGCTTGTGCAAGTTTTCGGTTTTACAGAGAATACTCATTGATGCTTATTTTTCACTAGTGGACGTTTTCATCTCGCAGGATATTGTCGTGGTCCAGGGGAGAATTTTATAGTTAGCTGTTAGCCCATCCACAGCCTGGACAGTGGGCCCTGAAGTGGGTGGAGTGCTTACATACCAGGAAGGTGCAAAAATCATTTGTTCGTAGGGGTGGAGAGAAGCAGAGAGAAAGTAGAGCTTCTTTGTGAGGTGACGTGTCGGCCACACCGCCCGCTGTTAATCTTAACGTGGATGCTGGCGTGACGCAGGTTGTGTGCGCCATGTGGAGAGCAGAGCTGGGCTAATCGGTGGTGGCCCCTCCTTCATTTGCTTTCAAAGCGGCAGACCCAGGCTGCAGTTCACGCACACCCGAGAAAGGAGACGTAAAGACCGCACTCACGCTGTCTCTGCAAACTAATCCTGACAGAATGGGCAGGTGGTTAAAAGCAGTTTCTGTCAGGAGACTGCAGACGGAAAGTAGTGTGAGCCGTGTCAGCACACGCTGCCGTGAGAAATGACAGGGCCGCCTCTGCTCTGACTGCTAACTCGAGTTCCTCGTCAACCCTGTTGCCAAGGGTGTTAGTTAGGGTTCAGTCCAGCACTGAAAACCCAAAATAACAACGCTGGCAAAAGAGCCACAAACACGGGGGAGTCCAGGGCTGATCTGAGGGCAGCACAGTTGTGAAGAACGCAGATTCCTGCCCTTTTATTCTGGCTGCCTCAGCACCTGGCTTCTCCCTCCTGCTTCCAGATGGCTGCCAAAGTTCCAGCCATCACACCTGAGTTCCAAATAGTTAGGCAGAAAGATAGGCCCCTCTTTTTAAGGCTATCCATTGTTTCTTCACACATCCCTGTGACCGAAGCTTAGTTCCAAGGCCTTGAGTAGCTATAAGGCAGAAGTGGGTCTGGAAAATGTAGTCTCTGCTTTGGGCAGTCGTGTGTGCTCAAATGGAATTTCTGCTATGAGGAAGAAGGAGAGAAGAGACATCGATGGCCATCTGGCAGGTTTTACCATTTGGATTAAAGTGATTTCATGAAATCTGACCAGAAGCCAGTCCTCAGTAGTAATTATCAAGCAGGTTATTTGAAATAAGAATCTTCACTCACTGTCATCAATAGTGACATATGAAATTCCCTTGCTGCGTCATTTGCAAGCAGACTATTGAGCAAGGTATGGAAGAGCAAAGGAGTTCAAGCCAGGTGCAGCCAAGGTACCCCAAGACAGTATGACGGAGTTTACTCCAGAATATCACGGCCTTTCAGATGCCGTGGTATCTCTGTGTGTGTTCTGGGATGAGGGGTGAGAGTCAGTGTATTTCTGCCACACGGTGGTGGCTTTTCACAAAAAATGAAGAATTACTTCATTTTACTTTTACAGAAAGGTGTCCACATTTGCTGACCTTTGGGTGTTAAACGGTTTTAGGAGCTGTCCCCTTGTGTCACAAATGTAATTTTGAAAAATCCACTTAAGTACAGCCTTTCAAGGTAGAAGCCGTGTTTTAACAGTGAGTGGGAAAGTAACTGCTTCTCTAAAGACACCTGTGCTATAGGGAGAACATTTTTGAGAATGGGTGTTTGGAAATGTGATTCTGTCTTTAAAAATATGTGTCACCCTCTAAAACCTTTATATTTGCATGCTCAATAAGTCGGGAACAGAGTGTTCTAATCTGCAGAAAAAAGGAAGCATTGTGATTGGACAGCACAATTTTTTTAAAGTATCAATGTAAAAATTTAATAGCTTTGATAAGTTAGGAGCAACGAACTAATTGATATCAGGAGAGATGAATATTTATTAGCTGAATCTCAATTAGCTCAAATACCAACAAAGTGGTTAACAAAATAAGTGGTTAAGGGGTTAAGCAAACCCCGTAAGCTTTTTTATAATCAGAGAATAGAATTAAAACCTGAGAGATTCAGGGTCACAATGCCCATTTCCTGTTTAGAGCTGTCTACAGAAGACCTAGAATTAAAACAAGTTGAACTTGGGATTTCCCTGGTGGTTCCGTAGTTAAGAATCCGCCTTGCGGTGCAGGGGCCACAGGTTTGATCCCTCGCTGGGGAGCTGACGTCCCGTATGCCATGGAACAACTTAGCCTGTGCTCCTCAACCACTGAGCCTCTGAGCCGCAACTAGAGACGGTGTGTGCCTCAAAAGACCCAACACAGCCGAATAAATAATGAATAAAGTATTAAAAAAAAATTGGAATCACTCAGTCACAAAAAATTCAACCAAGATGTTCAGAAATCATAAATTATGTGAAAATCACATTGTTCTTGTTAAATGTTCTTAGTAATTTTGAGTGATGGCAAAAACTCATTTGCCATGAATACGTGAAATATTTTTATCTTCGATTTTTTTTACAAATTTCTGTATTTTATAATGAACATAACGTATGAATATTGTAGCACATGTCCACGTCATCTATGCATAAATGTATTCGCATGCCCACAAATCCTGTACTTCCTAGGACGACGGTCAGAGTTTAGAGCCCACTGCAGTTAACGACCGAACAAGGCCTTCTAGGTAACCGAACCCAGCCGCCTAAAGTCTCGTTTGTAATGTTGCTTATAGCACCACAGCCCTGAAGCAGGATAATCGATGCACGATAAGAATCAAATAAAATCATGACAGCAAAAGAGAGAGAGACGTTTCCTGGGCGTGTAAGCTGAAGTTGGCTGGAGGAACAGAGCTGCTGACTTCCACACGTCTCTGCTGCAGGGAGGCAAATAGTTTTCAAAAGAAGGGAAAAGAAGAGCAGCTGCCGGGGTGTCCGTGGTGCGAGAGACGTCACGTTTCTAGGGCTGGACGCTGTGAGAAGCCTGAACGGCTCTGACTCGGGTGCCCCCACGTGAGTGCCCAGGTTCCCAGTTAGGCAGGGCAGGGCGGATGTCTGAAGACCACCATAGGGAGGCAGCCTGAGAGGGGGCTTCCGGTTAGACCAGCCGCCTGTGGTTTGAAGGACGAAGGAAGATTCCACAACCTTCAGCTCTTCGATTGCCAAATTCTTCCCAGGAGGCTTCCCCAGGAGGAGCCTCTCTCAGAAGTGCTGGCCCCCATGGCACTCACTTCATGAGAGAAGCCAGTATCTGTTTTCCTTGGCTTCGTGCTTTACCCCATCTCAGCATATTTTCAAGCATCTCTTCTCCTTTGTCCTGTGTCCATTGTGTTTTTTTTTTTTTTCTGTTGGGGTTTTATTTTCCCATTACGCTTCTTTCTTGGGCTATATACCTGCTGAAGTTTCGTTTCATTTTGTTATTTTGCTATATCTTGTTATTTTATAGTATCTCTCCTAAGCTTTTCTGTATCTGCTTTCATCTCTTGTTTTATGGAATTTTGGCTTTTATTGAGGGAAGCAGTTTTGAGGTTTTACTTTTAATGGTTGATTGCTTGGGGGCTGCTAAATTATAGCTTTTTTCTTATAAATTAAGAAGGGAAGTTTTCTACCAAGGGAAAGATTTTGAGTTGTATTTCTGTCTTAAACCAAGAGGTGATATCTTGTGTAAAAACACATACACACAAAAGGTGCTTCTTTACATTACCTCTAAAGATATCATGAAATGCTTACTATTTGGATTTCAAATTTTAAGGGGACTTGCTTGGTGGTGCAGTGGCTGAGACTCCACCCTCCCAGTGCAGGGGACCTGGGTTTGATCCCTGGTCAGGGAACTAGATCCCACATGCTACAACTAGGAGTTTGCCCGCTGTAGCTAAAGATCCCCCCGGCCATAGCTAAGACCTAGTGCAGAAAAGAAAAAAAAAAAGCTTGAGGTTCCTTTCAGTGTTTGAATCTTACAACTTTGCTTTTCACTTAGAGCTGATAATCATGACTTGTATACCTGTGTACTAAAATAGCTAAGGCTATATCATAGGTGATATTTCATTATTATTACTATTAAGAAATTCTTAGGAAATTCTATCCTTGAAGAGCTCGTTTTTTCCCCATGCCCACTACAAATGGCACAAGTTTAAGGGGCATGAGACCTCTTGTTGTTCAGTTGGTAAGCTGTGTCTGACTCTTTGCAACCCGTGGGCTGCAGCACGCCAGGCCTCCCTGTCCTTCACCAACTCCGGGGGCTAACTCAAACTCATGTCCATTGAGTCAGTGATGCCATCCAACTGTCTCATCCTCTGTTATCCCCTTCTCCTCCTGCCCTCAATCCCTCCCAGCATCAGGGTCTTTTCTAAGGAGTCAGTTCTTCACATCAGGTGGCCAAAGTATTGGAGTTTCAGCTTTAGCATCAGCCCTTCCAATGAAGATTCAGGGTTGGTTTCCTTAAGATTAACTGGTTTGATCTCCTTGCTGTCCAAAGAACCCTCAGGAGTCTTTTCCAACACCACAGTTCAAAAGCATCAATTCTTCAACTCTCAGCCTTTTTTTAAAATTTATTTTTATTTTTTATTTTTAAATTTATTTTTTATTTTACTTTACAATTCTGTATTGGTTTTGGCATACATTGACATGAATCCACCACGGGTGTACATGCGTTCCCAAACATGAACCCCCCTCCCACCCCCCTCCCCACAGCATCTGTCTGGGTCATCCCCGTGTACCAGCCCCAAGCGTGCCATATCCTGTATCGGACATAGACTGGCAATTCGATTCTTACATGATATTATACATGTTTCAATGCCATTCTCCCAAATCATCTCACCCTCTCCCTCTCCCACTGAGTCCAAAAGTCTGCTATACACATCTGTGTCTTTTTTGCTGTCCTTTATGGTCCAACTCTCACATTCATACATGATTACTAAAAAAACCATAGCTTTGACTAGACAGACTTTGTTGAGGTTTGTCATAGCTTTTCTTCCAAGGAGCAAGTGTCTTTTAATTTCATGGCTGCAGTCACTGTTCGCAGCCCCCCAAAATAAAATCTGCCACTCTTGCCACTTTTCCCCATCTATTTGCCATGAACTGAGTAGTACTATTTGTCCAGTGAAAAGAATCTGAGATAATAGGCTGTTTCTAGCACTGCATGTTTAAAACAAGAAAAAAAAAATCTTTCTTCCTTAATACTAATAGACCTTAATGAAAACTTTGTAGTGCTTTTTTTAAAAAAATAAAAGCACATTCAAAGCCCTTTAGTGACTCTAAAGGGTAAAGTTGAAACTGTTGAACCTGGCTCTCCAACATCTGGTCCCCTTTCCCAACTCATCTTTCATCCATCATCCCAAATTCCTCTGTTTCTCTTGGCATAACACGTGTTCCTTTCAATGTGTGATGTGTGTTCATACTTCATTCTGTTGCCCTTGCTGGCAATACCTTTCTCTACTTCTCACCTGTCCAAATTAGACCCGTCTTTCAAGGTCCTGCTCAGTAAATACACACACCCAGAAAAAGCCTTTTTTTTTGTTTACATTGAATAGTCTTCTCTCCTTTCTTTGAATTTTGATAGACAGTTGTGTAATTTTTTTGATCACTTGATAAAAATACAGTGTTTACAGTTATCTCCGTGAAGCTCTTTGGGTTTGCAAATTTATCTATAACTTCCACTGTTCTCAGTATGTTGCCTGCCTTGTGCCTTCTAGTTACTTAATAATTGTTGGTTTGTTGCCACTTACTCCAAATATCCACTAACAGAAAAATCCTCACTTGCCATTTTCTTTATGGTTTATTTCTTATAATCTAGCAAAGAGTCCTTCCAAGTGTAGTCAGGAGCTTTATAACCACATATGGCTTTGCCTTCCATTTTTCTCATTCTACGTGTGACTTTTATGAATTAACCTTGGATGGCCTCTCTCTGCTGTTTTTTGAGAGGCATTTTCAGTTCCTGATTTAGCCCCAGCTGTTAACAGGGAGCTGGCTTAATGTTCTCTCTCGACTTTACCCCCCACCGATGCCTGTGGTGTTTCCGGCTGGTGTGTTTCTCTGTGGGTATCTCTGCCTCTCCATGCCCAGGAGCCTTCTCCATCTCACTGTAAGCATCGAGATTTGCACTTTCCCACCACCTGTCGTTTGGCAAAAAGCTCTGGGAAGCTTCTGTTTTCCAGCCATGACGTGAAGCGTGGTTGGTCAGAAGGCCCACCGGCGTCCACGATTTGGAGTGCAGGGGGACGCCAGGTAGTAACGTCAGGCAGAAATACCGAGGCACCAGCGTGCTCTGCGCTCACAGCTGGAGACCCTTAGAGTGGCATCTGGTAGTCTGGGTCTCAGACTTACTTCATACTATGCGGGGAAGGTCAAAAAACATAGCTGTCCAGCTCTCCTTTTGGGAGTATTAAACATTGGTTGGATAAGAGCATCATGACCTGTTGGATAATGTATTTTCAGTGGCAGTCTGTCAGTGGAGTATGGGCTTAAGAATGTCATTTTATTTTTATTTATTTTTTAAAGCTGTTTTTTTTAAATGTGGGCTGTTTTTAGAGTCTTTATTGCCTGTGTTACAATGATGCCTCTCTGTTATATTTTAGCTTACAGGCCACAAGGCATGTGGGATCTTAACTCCCCAACCAGGGGTCGAACCCACACCTCCTGCCCTGGAAGGCGAAGTCTTAACCACTGGGTGCCAGGGCAGTCCCAAGAAGGCAGTTTTCGAAGGGAGTGATGTGTACCTTCTCGTGTATGGCTTAGGTCACAGCCGTGGGAGGGGAAAGGGGCCTCCTGAGCCGGGTGAAGTGAGCTAATGGGCCAAACGGGAGAGTCTTAGAGAGCCAAGGAGCTCAGAGGGGAGTGACGTAGGATAGCGTGTATTTGAGAAAAAAAGATTGCATATGTTTTTTGAAATCGTTGCACCTCTTCTAAAGTATCATCCCTCACCGTGATCTTTCGTTTCCTGTACTTCCTTTTTGTCGGCAGCTGACTTGTTGGTATCGTTTTCTCATGACTTATAAATGTGGTCAGGTGGCTTCCCCAAGATCACAGGTATTAGCAGTTATCCCCTGCTTTGATGAATGGGATTGTCGATCTGAAGCATCCACGTACTTTTGTGTGTAGAAAAGGTAAACAGCGCTAGAAACCGCAGCTCATTCTCCGTTAACTACACATAGACAGCTGTCACCAGCCATCCCTGGTGTGTGAGTGTGACGACCAAATAACTGGGCTTCTGAATTTCCAGGCTTTATTTCATGAGTTTTTGCGTCTTCTCTGCGGTGATAATGCCTTGGGTTTCCTTTCAGTTTGTTTGGTTTCAGAATTTTACTGTCAGAGATTCCGTCTTCGGACACTGAATGGGGAAATGAATACGCATAAGTTTTCAAACGGACCTGAGTTTCTTCTCCCTGGGGACTTTCACATGTAATACGGTAAATACAACTGCACTTTAAAAATCCAGGGGGCTTCCCTGGTGGGGAGGAATCTGCCTTCTAACGCTGGGCTTTGGGCTCCGTCCCTGGTCAGGGAGCTCAGACCCCACGTGCAGCTCAGTCCGCAAACCGCAAGCTGCAGAGTTTGTGCAGTTGGGAGCCGGTGCACGGCAGCGAAGAGCCTCTGTGCTGAAACTGAGACTCAGTGCGACCAAGAATAAATAGATGAAATTTAAAGTGAATGCAAAAGCCAGCTAGAGACGTCTTTATATGCTAATTGTTTTAAGAAAAATGTCAGTTTTCCCAGGGGGTTCTTGGCTGGTTTTGCTTCATGAACAAAAATTATACCCTTGCATTTGAAGATCTCTCTTTTTAGCAGTAACTTTGAGAACTGGTGATGCTGGTGATGCAGGAATTGATGCCCAGAAACAGGACCAGGAAACCAGTAGAAAGGAGCTATGACTTCATCACACAGATTTTCAAGTAGAAGGTGTTGGCTTGGTTTCTTCAGTTAAGCTAATTGGTTCATGTTACAAGGATGTACTGGTTCATTGGAAGAAACATGTAATCTCTTTCACATTCTGGATGTCCAGATTTTGTAGCCCTCTCTCATGTTAAACCCATCCAGATGCAAATCCTGTTCCTCCTTCAAGGCCCAGATGTTAAGGTATTTCTATCTTGAAGCCTGACCCCACCAATGGCCTACCCATCACCTCTTAACCCAGGAAAGAAATGGCCTCCTTTTTTGCATTGGAGTATAATAGCTCTATAACGTTGAGTTACTTTCTGCTGCACAGTGAAGTAGCTGAGTTATCTTTGTACATGTATCCCTTCCTGCTCGGACCTGCCCCCATCACCGCACCTCCCACCCTGCCGGTACCTCTGGGTCCTCACAGAGCGCGAAGCTGAGCTCCAGGTGCTAAACTGCAGGTTCTCCTCGGCCATCCGATTTCCACAAGGTCGTGCATCTGCTTCCCTGGCTCACATGGTGAAGGGTCTGCCTGCAACACAGGAGACCCGGCTTCGATCCCTGGGTTGGGAAGATCCCCTGGAGAAGAAACTGGCAACTCAATCCAATGTTCCTCCCTGAAGAGTCTCATGGACAGAGGGGCCTGGAGGGCTGCTGCAGTTCATGGGGTCACAGAGGGTCGGACACGCCCGAGCGGCTGACACACACACAGTGTATCTCTGTCAAACCTAATCTCCCAGTTCATCCCACCCTCCTCTTACCCCTGTGTCTCTACGTCTGCATCTCTATTCCTTCCCAGGAAGTAGCTTCAGCTGTACCATCTTTCTCGATTCCACACGCATGCGCTAATATGCACAAATAGCCTAAGTGTCCATCAACAGCTGAATGCGTAAAGAAGACGTGGTACAGATATACAGTGGGATATTACTCAGCCATAGAAAGGAGTGAACCTGAGTCATTTGTAGAGATGTGGGTGGGCCTAGAGCCTGTCACACAGAGTGGAGCAGAGCAGAACAAATACACTAACGTGTGCGTCTCCTTCTTGAAACTCTGGATCTGTCATAAATGTCTTCTTTATGCTTACACATAGGTATTTGTGTGCATCAATTATACACAGTTTTAGAAAATGAGCTTGATGCGAACAGGCACAGGTGGGGTGCACAGCCGCACACTTGCAGAGCACGTTTCCTGCACGTCAAGCCGGTGACTAGACTTGATGTAAATGAGTGGTTTATGTAGCGAATGCACTCTTTATTCTGCCTTTTTTGTTTTCCGCACTGAATGCCTCCCTAGCGCTACATCAAGCCCGCGTGTTGTAGATAGCTCCAGGGCTGGGGTCAGGACCCTGGACGGACCGCAAAGTGCGGTTAGTGCCAGGCCAGGGCAGCAGGTGACTCGAGTCTCGTCCCGCTCTGCCTCTCGCCCCTCCTTCCACAAGTCTCCGAAGCTCTCTGGCCTGTTCCCTCTGCGTCTCCGCCCGGAGGGGCCTGTGCTGAGTGTCCTGGCAGCTCTTCTTCTCGTTCCAGAACCTGCCAGTGGGGTTATCCATCACGGAGGGTGGCATGCCATCTCCTTGATTTCCCCTGCATATCCCAGACAGCATTCAGAGTCCACCACTGCGTGAATACAGATGGGGTCTGTCAGTGTGACAAAGACTGCTCTCGAGAGAAAATTACTGGGCTTGACAGCTCGCCAAGCCTGGGTTTGGTTTTTGAGATGTCAGTGTAACAAGTGTTACGGTCAACGTTTCCAGTTGCTCATCCACATATATGGTTGAATACACTGTTCTTGCTGTAATGGCATGAGGGCTATTTTTCTTTTAATCCAACTGTCACACGCAAAACTGCTGCCACGGTTTCTTTCTTACGACTGAACGTTGCTAACCCTCTCGGTCATCCTTGAAGTTAGTGATAGGTGCATCTCGTGAATGTATCCACGCTATTTCCCTCCACAGAAAGAAGAATCCCTCTCTTACATTTTTCTCTCGTAATAGCTAACTTATGGGTGAGAATTTTGACAATTCTGTGTGTTGCCTTTATAAGATAACAAGAACTTGTATTTAATAAATCCACAGTTGACGGGAAATATTTAAATTAACATTGTTTAAGATATCCTCAAAAGGGACTTCCCTGGTGGTGCAGTGGCTAACACTCCGTGCTCCCAGTCAAGGGGGCGGGTTCAATCCCTGGTTGGGGAACTAGATCCCACATGCCTCCCCTAAAGAAAATAATACAAACGTGCCACAGTGACGCTCAAAGATCTCGTGTGCTGCAGCTGAGACCCGGCACAGCCCAGTGAATAAGTGAAAAAAGATGGCAGCACCTGAAAAGGCTCAGAATTAAGAGTCTCACATTAGAATTTCAGCTGTCCCCCTTAGCTGCTGTGGCTGAGTCGCTTCAGTCGCGTCCGACTCTGTGCAACCCCAGAGACGGCAGCCCACCAGGCTCCCCCGTCCCTGGGATTCTCCAGGCAAGAGCACTGGAGTGGGCGGCCACTTCCTTCTCCGAGGCCACCTTAGAGATAGCCTTAAAAATCAAGACCAGAGGTTTCTAATACTATGTTTTCAGCCACAGTAAGCATGACCTGTGCGCGTGTGACCTCACAGAGGACGCCTGGCCATCTTGTCCACCCGCACCCTGCCCAGGCCTCCTCTCCCTCCAGGCCGCCCTGAGGGGACACACCCTTGTCACTCAGAGCCGCAGAGGCCGGCCGCATCAGGGCAAGGCACCTTGCTGGCAGGGCCCTGTCTCAGGTCTGACTCCAGGTGCACTGAGCCAGATGTGTTTATCTTACTATGATCTCTGGGATCCATATGCACGTTAATGCTGGAAAATCCTGGGTCCACCCTCCTCATTCCACTTTGAAATGAGAGTAAATTAGCATTACTGTTGAATGTTACCTTCTGACTTCAGTAACTTTTCACCCTCTGCCAGGTAACACCCCGACCCCTCAGCCTGACATGCGGGTCCTCCCACTCCCAGACCTGCCAGGTGACCCCCGACCCCTCAGCCTGACATGCGGGTCCTCCCCCTCCCAGACCTGGCGTGACCAAATCAAAGGCTCCGTCCCGCGGTTCTGATGGTATCCCAATCCAGGCTCATCTCCTCTGCTGCTCTCTCCTCTCCTCCTCTGACCTCTCCATCTTCCCCTCCCCTCTGTGTGTCTGAACAGCATCCATTCCTACAGACTTAGCTGAACTCTCTTCTGTGGAGCCTGCCCCGATCACCCCAGCCCACAAGATTTTTGTTTTCGTCCTTAGAGCTCCTATCACACTTGCCCCAGTAATGCATCTGGTAATAGTAACCAGGTCACAGTGGCAGCTGCCGTTTGTTGAGTGTTTTCTGTGTACCAGACCCTGTACTGGAGGAATCCTCCGAGGCACGTCCTGAGTTAGGCTCTGGCCGTCCTCATTTGAAAGCTTGGAGATGAGACTTTCCTGGTGGTCCCGAGGCTAAGACTCTGCCCTCCCAGTGCTGTGAGCCCTGGTTCAATCCCTGGTCAGGGCACTGGGTCCCACGTGCCACAACTGAGAGTTCCCATGCTACACCCAGGACCCAGCAGAGCCAAATAAGTAAACTATATTAGAAAAATATAGCTTGGAGAGCTTGATGCTGATGGCTGGTGAGTAAGGGAACCAAGATTTGCTTGTGCTCTTAATCACTGTTCTATTCCCTTCTCACCTCTAACAGCATAAACCTCCTGAGAGCAGGGACCAGGGCTGCCTTTGCAACCCCGTGATGCCTGCCCAAGACCGGAGAAAGCAAGGCATGTTCGCTCTGCCCAGAAGCGTTCTTGATAAACCAGTTGTGCAATTGTATAGCTTTTCCGCTGTGCACATGAACTGGTTTGGTTGGGATTGGAACATCTGAGATTTCATTTGACTGGTGGTGCTGGTTTAGTCACTAAGTCGTGTCTGACTCTTTTGCAACCATATGGACTGTAACCCGCCAGGCTCCTCCATCCATGGGATTCTCCAGGCAAGAATACTGGAGTGGGGTGCCATTTCCTTCTCCAGGGCATCTTCCTGACCCAGGATCGAACCCAGGTCCCCTGCGTTGAAGCTGGTCTCCTGCATTGAAGGTGGTCCCCTGGGTTGAAGCTGGTCTCCTGCATTGAAGGTGGTCTCCTGCGTTGAAGGCGGTCTCCTGCGTTGAAGGCGGTCTCCTGCGTTGAAGGCGGTCTCCTGCGTTGAAGGTCGTCTCCTGCGTTGAAGCTGGTCTCCTGCGTTGCAGGTGGTCTCCTGTGTTGAAGCTGGTCTCCTGCGTTGCAGGCAGTCCCCTGCGTTGAAGCTGGTCCCCTGCGTTGAAGGCGGTCTCCTGCGTTGAAGCTGGTCTCCTGCGTTGAAGGTGGTCTCCTGCGTTGAAGCTGGTCTCCTGTGTTGAAGGCAGTCTCCTGTGTTGAAGCTGGTCTCCTGTGTTGAAGGCGGTCTCCTGCGTTGAAGGCTGCGTTGAAGGCAGTCTCCTGCATTGAAGCTGGTCTCCTGCGTTGAAGGCGGTCTCCTGTGTTGAAGGCGGTCTCCTGCGTTGAAGCTGGTCTCCTGCCTTGCAGGTGGTCTCCTGCCTTGCAGGTGGTCTCCTGCGTTGAAGGCTGGTCTCCTGCGTTGAGGCTGGTCCCCTGCGTTGAAGCTGGTCTCCTGAGTTGAAGGTGGGCTCCTGCGTTGAAGCTGGTCTCTTGCGTTGAAGCTGGTCTCCTGCGTTGAAGCTGGTCTCCTGTGTTGAAGCTGGTCTTCTGCGTTGAAGGCGGTCTCCTGTGTTGAAGCTGGTCTCCTGCGTTGAAGCTGGTCTCCTGTGTTGAAGGCGGTCTCCTGTGTTGAAGCTGGTCTCCTGCGTTGAAGCTGGTCCCCTGCGTTGCAGGTGGTCTCCTGCGTTGAAGCTGGTCTCCTGCGTTGCAGGCAGATTCTTTGCCGACTGAGCCACCAGGAAAGCCCATCTGCACGTAAATGAAAACAACTGTTGACAAAAGTGTGAAAAGGGGGCGGACGCAGCATCTCATCGTGTGCCGTGGTTGCTGGCCTTCCAGACCAGGCTGCTTTGATGGAAACCCATGTGTTTTGCATGTTGCCTTGGGAATTACACCACAATAGCAAAAGAGTTTGCCAAATCAAATGGAAAAGCTAAAAATATTTAAAACTGATGACAGAATTTTTATCATCTTAGCTGGGGTTGGAGTGCTAAACTGAATTCCTGCTTGTCTCTTTATAAGACAGGATTACACACTGATTCACTTGCAAGACGCTTTTGAGCAATTGCTGTGCGTTTAGCGTCATCTCTTCCCATTTCCAACTTGTCCATATTGCCTGCTCATCTTCCCTGCCTGGTGGCAAACTGCTGCTGGAGAAGATCTGGGTCAACTAGGAGTTCAAGGCACTGCAGGCTTCCCAGGGCACGTTTCCTTACCCTGCGTGTTCCTGAGCTGACCCCGGGAGAGGCAGCAAGGTGCTGATACCATTAGCCATTCCTGGCCGCGCTTCCTCCCTGTCCCTCACCTTCCCCTCCTCCCCACAGGACGAAGGATGGTTCAGTCCCAGGACCAGCTTTGTTGCTGCTCAGACGCTCAGTCGTGTCTGACTCTTTGCGACCCTGTGGACTGCAGCAGGCCAGGCTTCCGTGTCCTGCGCTATCTCTTGGAGTTGGTCAAACTCATGTCCATTGAGTCGGTGATGCCATCCAGCCATCTCATCCTCTGTTGCCCTCTTCTCCTCCCGCCTTCAATCTTTCCCAGCGTCAGCGTCTTCAAATGAGCTGTCTCTTCACATCAGGTGGCCAGAGTATTGGAGCTTCAGCATCAGTCCTTCCAATGAATATTCAGGACTGATTTCCTTCAGGATGGACTGGTTGGATCTCTTTGCAGTCCACGGGACTCTCAAGAGTCTTCTCCAACACCACAGTTGGAGAAGCATCAATTCTTTGGCACCCAGCCTTCTTTATAGTTCAACTCTCACATCCATACGTGACTCCTGGAAAAACCGTAGCTTTGACTATGTGACTTCAGCAAAGTGATGTCTCTGCATTTTAATACTCTGTCTAGGTTTGTCACAGTTTTTCATCCAAGGAGCAAACGTCTTTTAACGTCCTTCATGGCTACAGTCACTGTCTGCAGTGATTTTGGAGCCCAAGTAATTAAAGTCTGCCACCGTTTCCACTGTTTGCCATGAAGTGACCGGACCGGATGCCCTGATCTTCGTTTTCTGAGTGTTGAACTTGAAGCCGGGGTCTTCGCTCTCCTCTTTGGCCTTCGTCAGGAGGCACTTCAGCCCCCCTGACTGGCTCCTGGTGGTGACCGTGGCTGCTGACCGCCCCCCGCCTCCACCGCCGCCACCCCCCGCCCCCCCCCCCACGCTGTGTCCGCCACGGCCCCACCTCTGTTCGCTTCAGCCGCACTGAAGCCCCACGGGCGCTGGCACCCCTTCCTCTCCCTGTGTTCACTTAGCACCCAGGCTCTAGGCTGAGCTTCCCCACCCCCTGGTTCTGGCCCGGGCCGGTCCTGTTCGGCAAGCTCTTGAGTGCGCGCCGGTCCCCGGAGTTGCTCCTGGCCAATCTGAGAGCTGGAGCGAGTCCAGGCTGTCTTCTCTTCGCTGCCCCGGCCTCCCCCGCCAGCCCCCGGCCTCCTCCGCCAGCCCCCAGCCTCTCTGCGCTGCCCCGGCCTCCCCCGCCAGCCCCCGGCCTCCCCCGCCAGCCCCCGGCCTCTCTGCGCTGCCCCGGCCTCTCTGTGCTGCCCTGGTCTCCTCCGCCAGACACGCACACCGCACTCAGTAGCCTCCTTCCCCTTCTCCCAGCAAGCGTCGTGTCCGAGTGACCTCAGAACCTCGTGTCCAGCTCCCCGGACATGCTGTGACCCCCAGCTGCCCGCCATGGTCCCTCCGACGGCCTGCCCAGCATGGAGCGGTGCTCCCTGGCCGGGCAGAGGCTGCTGTGCCTGCTTGCCCATCCAGACCCATCTATGCCCAGCTCTCCTGCTCCGCTCCTGCGTGATTCCAGAAGTGTTTCCTCTTTGTGCTGAAATTGGGGGTGCCTGTCACTCAAGCGCGTCGTGCCTTGTTGCTGCCCGGGAGAGCTTGAGCTCGTCTGCCTTCAGCTCCCTGTTCAGGGGTGGCAGAGAGCTGGCACGTGTGCCCCCGCCACCCGTCTCTGTGCCCGTTGTCATTCTTTGGGTGAGATGCAGAGTTCTTGGTGGGACACCCGAGCCTGTCTGTTAGCACGTCACACACCATGAGAGCGAGCTGCTCGCTGCCCTGCCTGCTAAACCTGTCCCGAGGCCGTGCGCGGCAGGTGACCTTGCCTCCGGCTTCATGGGCAGGGTCACGGCCTCTGGGTTTCCTTTCTGCCTCCCTGTTCACCTCCCGGGCTTCCCTGGTGCCTTAGAGGTTAAAGCGTCCGCCTGGAATGCGGGAGACCCGGGTTCGATCCCTGCGCGGGGAAGATTCCCTGGAGAAGGCAATGGCGCCCCACTCCAGCACTCTTGCCTGGAGAATCCCATGGAGGGAGGAGCCTGGTAGGCTACAGTCCATGGGGTTGCAAAGAGTTGGACACGACTGAGCGACTTCATCTCCAGGGTTTTCTATCTTCCTTCAACTCTTATTTCTAATTTTTCTTTTTTTCTCCCCTCTTTTTTCTAGTTCCTCTCCTTTGTTCCTGTATCACCCTCTCCCCTTCTTCTAAGACCTTTCTCCGTCAATCACCCCCTGTCTAGTTTATAACTTCTTTCCCTGACTGCAGATACGGTCAGTCTCCCTGAATCTACTAGATTAGAATCGCCTAGAAAACCAGTCCCCCAACCACAGTCCCTCCAGGCTGCCCTTCTGCCCCCTTTCCAGGTTTCGGTTCTTGTCAGCCTCCCAGGGTGTCCAGCCCTCCTCCTGGGGACTCTCCCCTCGAGGCCCGCTCCCTCACCCCTCTTTTGTGCCCCTGACGGTGATTCCCGTTCATTAAACACCTGCCAGTGTTCCCTTACTGAATCTCTGCAGTGATCCCTCGCGTCAGCTTTATGCCTATCCATTCTACAGATAAAGCTGAGCTCCTTTACTGCTAATCTCAAGCCAAACTGGACTGACTGCTCAATTATTTTGTCTTTTGCTTAAAGAAGAACAGTCACAGGACATGGACACGTAATCAATTTTTTTTTTTTTAAATTGAGGGCAGTCGTGTTGCTGGTACTTGTTAATGTTTTTGTTACACCTCAAAATTGTTTTTTTTTTCTTCAGCATACTGCTGTCCAATAATAGTAGAAAGAATTTACAGTTAAAACGTCTAAATATGCTTGCATTTATCATTTAAGGATCGCATTAAAGAACGTGTTCATTTTTTATATCTGAGTGGTTATGATAGCTTGTTCAGATGCTGTTTCGCTCCTCACTCCTTGTCCCTTTTAAAAACACTCTGATTATCAGAGTGCATCTGCTCTACCGTGCCGGGTAAGCGTCTGCTGTGCCGCAACGTGCAGAGGCTGTGGGTCCACATAGGCCTCCCCCCGCCCCACCCCCTCGATCGCCGCGGGGCACGGAGTTGAGCTCCCGACACTGTGCTCACCTGTTTTACACGTGGTGGTGTGCACACACGTCAGCCCTAATCTCCCTGTTCGTCCCACCCTCCTCTCAACCCACTGCGTCCATTCTCTGCATCTGCCAAAGAACACATTTAGAAGCAACAATAAAAGTTTCAAAATGCTTTTCTTAACCTAAGTCGCGGTCTTGTTAAGATTCCTGGTACCCCATTCATGGTTTCAAATGGGACTCCTCTTTGCCCGGGGGACAGCACGTGAATCAGGCTCTCGTCCAGGGAGAAGGGGGCGCAGAGGAAGAGTCCTGTTCTTGTTGCCCTGTTTACAGAAATTTCGCTGTGTTTGCTGGAGAGAGAATTTTCAAGAGCTTCATGAGCGAGTGGATGGGTAAATAGCTGAGCAGAGGAGTCGTGTGAAGATGAAAGTTAGCGAGCTGGACGCGTCTGTCGGGCTGCGTAGGGCAGTGCCGGCCTCATCTTCTTCACTGGGCTTGCATTGCAGACAGAGAGTCGGAGGCTTTAAAAACTACCAACCCGACTACATGTTTGTGGGAAGATTTAAACTGCTATCATCATAAAATTATTGCACTAGTTTTAAACTCTCAGAAGGCCTTTGACAGAACTCTGCTGTCAGAGTCAAATTTAATACATTGGATGGAACTTTCTCTCTCATTCATTGTCTAATAGGTAAGTTACTTTTAGTGACCCGATTTGTTACAGCGTGGGGCCATTCATTCTGCTGGTTGCAGATCTGTCATGGCAACAAGTGGCTGGATGTCCTTTTCATAGACAACTTGTATCCACAAATTGGTTGTTCTGGGGTAAAAAAAATAACTGGACTTAGTTCTTCAGCAATACTTATTCTCACAAACTGATTCATTGTTCAGCAATCAGATTCGAAGCCCGAGGTTTCAGTGGTACTCTCTGTACACCGTCTGTCGCTAGATGCGGTTCAAAGGAGGCAAAGATGAATGACAGTGGATATTCACATGTCACATGGCAGCCTTCATCTCTGCGTCAGGAATCTTGGTAGAAAAAGCCCCAATTTTTTAAAATGTCAAGCTATTTACATTACCTCCTCAATCGTTTTTATTTCTTAAATTAATGTCCTGGGTAGACACTATAGGCTCACGTACTATTCAATACCATTTCGTTTGCTATCTTAGTTTCTGATTTTCACTGTAGTTTTAGTCATTGCTTTTTGAGTGTGAGCTTACGGTAAAATAAATCAAATTAGCTTTAGTGGGTAGATTTAGTTTTCCCTAATGACTTACTAAGTAAAATATGCCTTCTTCTTAAGTGAAAAAGCCAAAGTGGATTATTTTTATTTGACTGACAAGGAAAGGCATTTTTGATTTTATTTAGTAACTGAATACATTACTTTACCACAAATTAAACGTGAACTATGTATATATGATCCCTCTTTTCATGAACAGAGCAGCTTGAGAACCAAGCGCTGGGTAGACACTGTAGTTGATCTCTTTAACCAGTTGGTGGTGCTGAAAACTCTGGTAAGAAACTAATTGGGAGGCGAGGAGGTTAACCTGCACGCTTTCTTAATAAACATTATTCTGTTAGTTTTTGAAAAATTCGTGCCAAAAATGTGTGCCCAAATTACTGGATCTTCTAAGCTTACACACCAAACCGAGTATCTTTGATGGACAGCAGAACCCATTTGTAGTGAACTTCCGTAAAGATGTCGCTGGCTCCCGCAGGATTCGCCCGCTGGAAGCTGCCTGGCTCTGTAACACCGGGAATAACACCTTCACCCCGGGAGTGACCCTTAGCCTGCTGGCTGTGGACTGGAATGGGAGATGACAACATGTGCTCGCCTGGGAGATTTAAGAAACCTTGCTTTGTATTATTACGACTTAACAAAAACAATGCTATTAATGCGTTTTTTAGGGTCTGTGTTTGTTTTTAGCTCTGTTTTACAGCCCCGAGAATTCAGTAGAGCGACAGTCTGCTGCTTGAATGTGTCCTGAGGCACTCTGGGTGTAGCGTGGGGGCCTTGGAGTCAGAGCTCAGGGGCGCGGCTCTGTTGGTCAGACCTAACCAAAGGTGCTCCTGGGCCTTTCTTGCTTTGGGGATCTCAGTTCCCGACCGGGGATTGAACCTGGGTCGCAGCAGTGGACGCGCCGCGTCCTGACCCCTGGACCTCCGGGGGTTCCCCCACGTGTGCTCTCTTAAACATGCACCTCACAAGGTACACTTTCACCTTCTGTCCTGGCCAACTTCAGTCGCTCAGTCGTGTCCA